>NC_090932.1:258457477-258762616 GCF_040938575.1 Ambystoma mexicanum | reverse complement strand
TTTTTACTACCATTGTGCATCTTTACCGCAGGCTGATTTCTCAGCTGCAGTATTGCACCCAGGGGGGCCCATTTTGTCAAAATGGCCTGATCTTCTTTTTTTCACCATTTCTTGTTGTAAAGGTCCTTCTTGGGATTTACTCTGCACACCAAACCAGGTTTGGTCCCTTTGTTCATTTTGTCTTTGGCTGGGTTCACTGGTGAAGCCCTCCTCTGGCTCCAGCGTATCTGGCAGGGCAGGAAGCGAGGGAGGTGCCTGAAACTCCATGTGCTTAGTCGCCTTTGTTACAGGAATGCACCCAAAGGTGATTGGCCGGCTGTCTGTCATTCAAGGACAGCCACCCTGCTGTATGAGTGATAGCTAGGCTGCAAATTAATGGGAGAGACTTGCATAAAAGGAAAGGTTTTTTTTTTTACAATGAAGGCAGTCGCCCACTGGACAAATGAATATGAAGAAGAACTTGGAAGAGACTCTTGCTGCAACTCGTGGACTGTTGGTTTGCCCAGTGAAGCCATGCTACAGTGCTGAAGCTCTGAATGTGCTGAAGCTCTGAATATGCTTCGACTAGAGAAGCCCTGCAAAGGACGACTTCTCCCCTTGGGTTGGTGGGACCAATCAACCCCAAGACTAACAACTGGAAATCCTCTCTGCTGGCTGTACTTCCATAGCTGCTGCAGGAACCGAGTGCCAGGGGGCATGAACACCAGACATTGCTTTTAAGCCAGACCAGAGCTCCAGGAAGATCCTCAGGACTTCCTCGAAGCAGGGCTGACCAAACCTGAGCCACCTCAACAGAGTGCTGGACCCCAGAAGCAAGGAAAGTCCACAAGATGTCCAAGAACTGCAGTGGTGCTATTCACGAGAAGTTGAAACCGCAAAGTGCCGCTGATATGAACTTTGCCCATTGCTGCTGCCGACCTTCGAATCGTAGTGCAGGAGTCCCCAGATGTCCTCCCTCTTATTCCCATGACTGACGCTCAGGAACAGGATCTGCCATACTACAACAGGAACAGAAGCCAGCTGTAACCAATTTATTCAGACCGAAGGTACTGTGAACTAAGGGGTACTTACCTCATGTTGTGTAGCTTGCTAGGTCTCAGTTTAGACTTGCATTTGCTGCCTTTTGCAGGGTTGCTTGCAGCTTTGCCCATCACAAACCTCACAGCTTGTGACCCAACAGTGATTTATTTTTCTACAAAGCTCTCTAACATTTGTGCAAGACTTTTTACTTACCTTCAAGAAGTGCCTCAGCTCCCCTAGACTTTGCTCAGTTGACATTGGCTGTCCTGGCTCCCTGAAGACTCTTCTAACCTCTGACAGAATTTGTGTTTGGATCTGTCCCTCCAAAAAGTCATACATTCTTTACTTGTATAGCTGGGAAAGGGTTAATCTACATTGCATTGGGGGGTTCAAAAGTACTTACCTGCTTGAGAAATTTAACAACCATTGTTTCCTTGCCTAACCTTTTCCTTTTGACACCAAACTCTGTATTGCTGTAAATGTACCCATGATATATCAATGTCCACAGTGTCCTAGTTACTGAAGTCACGCCAGGGTGTAGGAAGTGTCTGTGTGCCATCCCAAAAGGGTATCTACTAATTTATTGAAACAGAGGGTATATTCGGAAGTTTAAGTGTTACGTATTTGCTTCCTTCTAAAGAAGGCTTATTCAGACTGACTGTTAAATTAATAAATATTAGTAGTAAAGGATGAAACCTTCCATCACCATATACAATTGACAGGTGGCCACGCCCTGTAACCCAGGATGACCCGCCCTAGCGGAAGTCCCTCTACAGAAGTGACATCATGCAGGTGACCCGAAGCCACAGCCCTACCAGAAGGCCCATCCCGGAAGTGATGTAGTGGTGTTTAACCGGAACTTAGGCCCTAGTGGGGGTGTTCCCCTCTGGATCAGATGATGGGTGCTAACTGGGAGGTCCCCCCAAAGCCAGGAGACCCTAGATCCCCCACTGGGGTTCCCTGGAAGGCCAAACATGATGGGTGATCTACCCTGGTAGTGTCCTTGTGGGCTTCACCTGAAAGACTCACCTCTTTTTGAGATTGTGGGAATGGGTGTTGACCATATAGCCCGGACGTCCCCCCCAAAGACCCGGAAGTCTGTCATTGTTTGCACCAAGGGGCGCTCTGGAGATGATTTATTATGTGAGGGGCAATCTTTAGGGGTGGGGCGTGAAGTGTGTATATATACAAGGGGTTGTTTGGGAAGGAGGTACACGCCGCTCCTGAAGCCCTGGGAAAATCCGATAGCAGAGCGACTGCGATACCGGGGATTATGAAGCGCTACAGTTACTACTGTAAAAATAATCCAGAAGTCGATGCTTTGAACACACCTTCAAAACTACTACAGCCCTGAAAGTCCTCGGCAACAAATGCACCCGTCGAAGGGAAACCTGATTACGCAGCGGCAATGGATAAGCTGGGTGAACGCCATTATGTGACTTTTGATGACGTGTCACAGGTTGTTTCTACTATCAAGGCCTCTGATGAATGCGGGTATGGTGTTGATGGCGTTATAACCGATGCAACCTACACAGATGCAGACTACGTAGGTATGGATGAGTTTATTAAGTCTCTTAAAGAGCCCCTGTATGAGGACCTAGGTGTTTTAGTGGAACTGTTTCCAGAGGCTGCCATGACACCGGAGTTCTAACCAGCTTCTGATGAAGACAAGTTGTTGTTTATGGACGTCGCTAGCGCCTGCGAGATGGAAGATGCTGCTTCTGAAATGTGTACTATGGTATGTAATAAAGTATGTCTGGGTGTGTGGGCGTGGGTGAGTGTGTGAAAAAAACCCTGTAAAAACATATGTTCAAGAGTTCAACTTCTTTCTTTTTTGAATTGCACAAAACACCCGATAAACTTTACTGAGCTGAGAGCCAGAGCTCCTCATTCAATACTGTCAATTTTTACTGTGTGCTGTTAAAAAATGATCGAGTACAGCAACCCTAGGCTGTAATACTTGTAAGAAATGTGACGTTTTAAAATGCTTTGTAAGTTCTGATGAAGAAGAAGATGATGAAACTATGACTCTTTTTTTTGGAGTCTTCAACGGTTCAAGCTTTTGCGGGATGGTTGTGAAAATAAGTTTGAAGCGTGACTTTTACCGGTGGTGCTACGGACATAAATGCGAAGACCCGCAGCAGGATGCTCAGGATTGTTTACTCCCGCATTATCATGCTAGAGCAATACGGCAGATATGTTTTATGTTGAATGCATATAAAGTTTTTTAAATGCTTAATGTCCGGTCTGATGGGTCTGAGTGACTGGTGGCTAGGTATGGGTATGGATGGGGAGTTTTTTTGAGAATGTTTCATAGTTCTGAGTAGGGGTGGTGGTGAGGATGAATTATTAATCTGGTTGATAATCAGATATGAATGATATGGTGTGTAAATACTTTTTTGGTTAGTTTATCTTAACTACTTTTCATCAGAGTGAAAGCTTCCCAAGCCAACAATGAGGAGGTAGTGCTGGTCTCTGATTGGAGGGACCAGGGACTTCTGACCTCTACCCGAGTTCTAAACTGCTTTCATTGTCCATCTTCAAGAGCGAGAGTCCTTATCTAAGATGAGCTCCTGTATTTATGCCCTTTCAGTTATCCTGGATATTACCTTGCCCAGTAACATCTCTTCAGATTCATTCCCCAACAACATTATTTCAAATTGTTCTGTTAAGTTGGCTAAACCTGTTAATTTACAAGGCCGTGGCTGATGGAGATTTATTATTCCCATAAGTGGGACACCTTGAACAAAAAGAGGCCTGGTATACCATCAAGCGTAGAGATCCTGCTGAATTGTCATGTGGGTTTTCCTCATGGCTTTTACACCACAATGCAAATGCTGCTAGATACTATCAACAAATCGATCACAAGCTTCGAGTGCTATTCCGATAAAGACCTTTTTCCGAATAGCTCACGGTGGAAAGTAAAGCTTGCCCGATCTTACCATGGAGTTTGTGTAGCGGGAAACTTGCTATGGTGTTGGCGAGCGTTCAACACGTAAAAGTAATAAAGCTTTAGACAGAAGACGTGCTGATATTGATAGTGGATTTTACAGTCTCATGATCAACAGCGACATAGTAGAATACCAACGGGTTGGTGACTCATATGCTCCCCTGAGGAGAACCGCCCAAGGTAAGGGTGAAAATAACGGCATTGTTAATTTCTGATGCTCGTTAATCTGCTTTGGAATCACATGCTGTGCATATGGTCCGACATCCAGTGGTAACCGCAGAATATTGCATCTTGTCTTTCGGGGACCGAAAGGGGACGTCGGCATAGCCGTGTCTGTAACACTATCCTTATCGTGACGTGTGTAGTACCCAAAATCCCTCACACGCCAAGGTCCCTCAGATTGTTTTTTTCCGCCCAGATAACTGGTCGCCCTACAGCGCAGCTCTTACTGGAGACATTGTTTATCTTAATGAAGATTCGGTTTATGCCCCATTAAGTCGTTTCGCCTAATAAGAACATATTTGACGAAGACTATGGAGGAATAGTCTACGGCTGTGGTCTCGGCGCCTAAGATCCATCGGCCGGATTTCCACGTGGTCGGGCCCTCTGGCCGACCTATACAATAGGGAGAGCAGGTTCGGGGTGGCCATATTGTTCTGTCTTTCCTCCTTTCCACTTGTTCCTTTTCGGTCTGGTCATCCTTCCCTTTTGCTATGGAAAGGACTCCTTTTAGATTCTGCCCTAAGTGTAGGGTCAGATATCCTTGGAAGGACGAGCACAGGACGTGTAACGCCTGTCTCCCCCTAGAACACGACGAGAAGCAGTATTCGACGTGCAAACTCCTTAAGCCTAAAACACTTAAGGATCGCCGTGTAAAGTGGTGGGCAGCGTACGGCATGTCACGTGTGGAGCCTTCCTCCCCTACCGCAACACCAGCCGAAAGTGACGGGGGTACTTCGGATGACCAAACGTCCAATGCGGATGTATAGACCTTGAGGTGGACACTTCTAGGTCCGCCACGCCCGTCCCCGACCCTTCCAGGCTCGACTCTGGTCTTGCTACAGGGACTACACCCGGCGAAAAGGGCGTACATAAACATCGCACTAAATACACAACCCCTACGCCACCTTCGTCGAAAAAGGCGAAAGCGCCAGCGGGTCCGTCGAAAATTTCGATGGTTCCCTCAGATCGTGTGGATCCAAGGCCTTCCCTGCATCCGCAACAGCGCACGATGACTGGCGTACGAATATTGATAAGGGCGCTACTCCCCAATCCACACGCGCCGAAGTTTTGGAGTCCGAAACTTTGACGATTTCCAAGGCCTCAATAGGCCTGAAAGTTACGACTAGGCCTCTATCCGCCACTCCGACCGATGGGCCTTCTGGCGCCGCGGACGGCGTTTCGGCTACCGTTACATCATCGGAGGCTTGTGTCACGACGATTCAGTTACTATCCGTAAAAGCATCGGTAGGATCGCAGAGGCGGTGGGCCTTATCCCGGTCCCGCAGAAAGTTATGGGCCAAGCCGTGGAAAAATTTTCGACTGACTTGGGCCGCAATTCCGATTACTCTTACGTGGATAGTCAAGAGCCTCTCTGACACCCTGAGAAGTTCCTCTCAATGCCAAAGGACGGAGAACGTTTCTTCTCCCCACCTAGGCCCTTTTAGGTCCTCAAAATGGACTACCGAAAGGTTTGAGGGATGTATGGATCGGCTGGAGCAGATTTAGTTCTGCTGACCAGCCTCCACCGAAAAAGTCTCGGGTAGACCCTAAACTTCAGATACAAGATGTTCAGCCTCAGGTTTTCCAACAGGAAGACGTGGCCCACATGGACACATACAGGGACATCCATATTGAAGAAGAGGAATCCTCTTTTCTCAAATTATGAAGATCAACAGGAGATGACGGAGAATTGGGAGGAAACTGAGCAGGAAGGACAGGATCCTTGGTCACATCAAGATCAGGATTCTGATATTTTGTGCGTCGATTCAACCCCTTCCACCCCGGCTCGCCAGGCCTCCCCTGTGGATGACCAAATGGCTTTTAACACCATGTTGACATTATTAAGGAAAAACCTCCGGCAAGTCAATCCATTCCCCTCCTTAACTCGGTTAAGAGGCGGATTGCTCCATCTTTAGTCACACCTGCCCAGACAAGGGCCGTGAACCCGAGAGTCCAAAAAATTATTTCGGCCTTCTCCTTCCGACCCTCTATATATCAAGGGGCATGCCATCCCGGACTCACTAGTGGTCACCACTGCCGATGCCCAATGGAACCTGCTCCAAGAAGGCCTTCAAGAGGTCCCGGAACCGGCCAGGACCAAGCTTCTCGCCATTGTTGCGGAAGGAAAACTGGTTAACCAAAACATGGTGAAAAACATTTTAGATACTGCAGAAACATCGGGCAGATCCCTTGCACAAGGGACTCTTCTGAAGAGACGCGCATGGCTGAGTACATCGGGATTTAGACCGGAGACTCGGGCCTCCCTCATTAATATGCCCATCGAAGAGTCAAACCTCTTTGGGAAAGCAGTTGATGAAGCTTTGGAGACGGCCAAGAAGCAGCATGAGACCTTGAAATCTCTGCAGCAAATTACACAAAAACCCTCTTCCTAGAGGGGTAATAACTCTCGGCGTTCCTTTCGAGGACAAGCTCGTGCCGGTCAAAAAAATTACGGCACGGGCAACTTCAACAATAACCAAACATCTGTAAGCCCCCCTTACTATCCCTCAAGGGGTCAGAAACGCGGCAAAGGTAGAGGCAGAGGCCCCAATCCCAGAGGAGCAACAGCCTCGGGTCAGAAATGACCACCAAGTCGCGGTCCCCTCCCATGCCTCCCCGGTCGGGGGGCGATTAAGATCTTTCCTCAAGGCATGACATGGAATAACTTCCGACCAGTGGGTCTTAACTGTGGGCGACCGTCTTTACTGCGTGGAATTCTCCCGACCTCCACAGTTCAGACCGCCACGCTCACCGCGCCTTTCACAGGACCATCTAAACATCCTGATTCAAGAGGTGGAAGCACTGCTGGGAAAGGACGCCATAGAAGCCGTCCCTATTCTTCAGGTAAACAAGGGTATTTATTCAGTGTACTTCCTTGTACCCAAAAAGGATCTCAGCATGCGCCCTGTTCTAAATCTGTGCCCAAGTTCATAAAGCCCCAGAAGTTTCGCATGGTAACACTACAAGAAGTGATCCCATTGCTGAAACGTGGGGACTTCATGGCAACATTGGATATGAAAGATGTATACTTTCATATTTCAATGTTGCCAGCGCACAGAAAATACCTTGTTCATGATCCAGGACAAACACTACCAGTTCAAAGTACTCCCCTTCGGCATCGCCTCAGTGCCAAGGGTGTTTACCAAAGTGCTGGCAGTGGCAGCAGCACACCTGCACAGACTATCAGTCCCAGTTTACCCTTACCTCGACGACTGGCTCATTACGGGGGACTCGTTCAACGCATGTTTTTCGAACACCCAAAAAACAGTAGATCTCCTCTTCAGCCTGGGCTTTTCAATCAACGAAAAGAAATCCAGCCTAGTCCCCAGCCAAGTAAAACAATTTCTGGGGACACTAATTCGGACGGAAGACTGTCTTGTCTTCCCCTCCAGCGAGAGGGTCCAGAACATGCTCTCTCAGATTCCTCAATATGTAGCCAGTCGAGAGGTGACAGTTCGCAAAGCCATGCGGTTGCTAGGGATGATGGCGTCATGTATATACTTGGTTCAGCATGCGCAGCTGCGCATGCGTCCCATGCAAGAGTGGCTCAACAGCCAGTGGTGTCAGGCCAGCGGACAATGGGAAGATCTGATAGTTGTCTCACCAGCGCTTGTTCTCTCTCTGCACTGGTGTTCGAGGGGAAACCTCCTGAAGGGGAAAACCTTCACCACCCTTGCAGTGGAAGCCACTCCGACGACAGACACATCTCTCACGGGGTGGGAGGGGGGGCCTCACCTGCTTCAACAGACAGCACACAGTGTGTGGTCCCCTCAAGTAGCATCCAATCATATAAACTTACTGGAGCTATTGGCAGTGTTCAAAGCATTGAAAGCCTTTCAGGTACAATTGCAAAGGAAGACAGTGCTGATCTTAACCGACAGCACTACAGCAATGTATTACCTGAACAAACAGGGGGGCATTCACTCTCCAGGACTATCCAAGCTGTCCCAAAACATTTGGATATGGGCTCTCAAACACAAGATGTTTTTGTTGTCCCAACATGTTCCAGGGAACTCAATCTTCTAGCAGATGTACTCAGCAGAGATTTTCCTCTGCCAGAAGAGTACGAATGGCAGCTGCACGAAGACATTGTATCCAGTGTCTTTGCAGAATGGGGGTTCCCAGAGATCGACCTGTTTGCCACTCAGGAAAATGCCCAATGCCTAGACTACGCCTCCAAGTACCCCCAGAACCGGTCCAAGGGGAACGGTCTCTGGATAACTTGGTCGGGGAAATTTGTCTACGCTCCCCCACCCCGACTCCCCTTCTCAACAAGATGGTGCACAAGATGCACCAGGAACCAGTTACCATGGTACTAGTGGTCCAAGGGGAACGGTCTCTGGATAACTTGGTCGGGGAAATTTGTCTACGCTCCCCCACCCCGACTCCCCTTCTCAACAAGATGGTGCACAAGATGCACCAGGAACCAGTTACCATGATACTAGTGGCCCCCATGTGGGCCCGCCAACCCTGGTTCGCTCACCTGATGGAAATGTCCCTCTCCGCGCCAGTCAAGCTGCCCTGCCCGTACAACATGCTGTCTCCAGACAGAGGGGAGACCCTACACCCGTGCCCCCAAACCCTGAATTTAGCTGCCTGGCTTCTGAGATCATAGAGTTTGGACACCTGCAACTCCCTCAGAGGTGCATGGACATACTCTGGGGAAGCGAGGAAACCTAATACACGTTATTGCTATGCTAGCAAGCGGAGACGTTTCGTCATCTGGTGCAATTCCAAAAGTGTCAATCCTATCAATTGCTCACCCTCACACATTGTGTTGTATCTAACCCACCTGTTGGACTCTGGGTTAGTCTTTAATTCCCTAAAGGTTCATCTGGCTGCTTTGTCAGCCTACACCACATCACAGCAAAAGGTATTGTGGTGGAAGGTACCGGTAATTAAAGCCTTTATGGAAGGAGTTGAGAGGATTTATCCTCCCATCTCTCACCCAGCCCCTGGATGGGATCTGAATGTGGTTTTAACTGGGCTCATGGGAGCTCCCTTCGAGCCTATGCATAAAGCAAGTCTGAAAGACCTGACTTATAAAACAGCCTTTCTAGTGGCTATCACTTCTATCAGAAGGGTTAGCGAACTACAGTCTTTCTGTTTTAGACCCCTTTGTTACAATTCACAAGTATAAGGTAGTTCTGCGCACACATCCCAGGTTTGCGCCTACATTTATTTCGAAGTTCCACATGAACCAGTCAATCGAACTACCCACTTTCTTCCAGAACCCTACTAACATGGCCGAAAGAAGCCTTCACACACTAGACGTGCGTAGGGCAGTCATGTTTTACCTGGAGAAAACTAAACCACTAACAAAGACTAAACAATTCTTTGTTTCAGTGGCAGCTGGTAGAGAAGGGGATCCTGTCTCTAAATCAGCTATCTCAAGGTGGATTGTCAAATGCATCACACTATGTTACATTCTTGCGAAGAGAGAACTGCCCTTCAAGCCTAGAGCACATTCTACTCTAGGCACTGGGGCATCCATAGCATTCATTGCAAATGTTCCTCTTGAGTCCATTTGCAAAGGGGCAACCTGGAGTTCTGTACACACATTTACAAAACACTATTGCCTAGACACTCATTCTAGGTCTGATTCTCCGGTATGACAAGCAGTGCTAAGACATCTTTTCTCTACTTTTCCTTCTCACAACCCACCTCCAACTCCGGGTACTGCTCGCTAGTCTATGCACAGCATGTGATTCTAAGCAGATTAACAAGCATCAGAAGACATGCATTACTTACCGTAATAGCATTTCTGATGATCGTATCTGCTTAGATTCACATGCGCCCTCCCTACAGCTCCGCTCGGGGTGGAAGAAACATAGACTTCTTACTACTTTCTCTCTCTATTTACTCACTCACGTTAGCCTTGGGCTCCCTCATGGCAGAAAAAATACAATCGGAGGGACCTCGGCGCGTGAGGGATTTTGGGTACTACACACGTCGCGATAGTGATAGTGTTACAGACACGCCTATGCCGACGTCCCCTTTCGGTCCCCGGAAGACTAGATGCAATACTCCCCGGTTACCACTGGATGTCGGACCATATGCACAGCATGTGAATCTAAGCAGATACAATCATCAGAAATGCTATTATGGTAAGTAATGCATGTCATACAATACATTAAGCCTGATTATATACCTGTTTCCAAATGTCATTTTGACACCATCAATATACAGATAAGGGACGATCAGGGTGAACTGGTCTCATTTAAATACGGGAGGGTCCTAATGAAACTACATGTGCGCCTTAGACTGGAGAAAGGCAATTAGAACATGGTAATCATGTAGAATTACGGGGAGCCACAATCTTATAGGGATTACCGCAGACAGGCTGGTTATGTAGATCAGCCCTACTTCCTAGGAGCACCGGTTATGTATGGTGAGGGTCTAGGAAGTATTTTCAGAAGTTTTTTTCGGAGGGCCATGCCTTTCCTGCGCAAAGGGTTTGAATTAGCCAAGCCGCATATGAATTCAGGTGCAACAAACATTGCTAAGGATGTGGTATCTACTGCAACATCGTCCATCGCAAATCATTCCAACCAACCAGGACAAGAGGGCTCTGGCTTGGTTTACGTGGGCAAAAGCCTTAAAAAAAAAAAAAAAGAAATACTAAAAAAAAAACTGAGAACTTCGAAGAGACGGGGGTGGGAGGCCTCCTAAGCCGCATAAAAAAACAATGATCAACAACTAGAGCAGCTCAGAAGAGGGCGCACGACAAAGAACAAACGGGGCAAGCAAAATAAAAACGGACCCAGCATGTCCTTTATCCATTGCGCCTCGGTTTGTTGTACCCCCAACACAGACGAGCATCAAACAGTTTTTTCAACAGTTTTTTTCATGGAAGTTGCTCCCCTAGCGGCACTATCTCCTTTAGCGCCCATAGTTTTACATATCGGGCTCAACGGGAATGTACCTGGATCTGAATGCCACTTTACCTAACCCGTAGAATAACAAAAGCAGATGAGACCGCTATCTCTGCAGCCGCTAAGGTCGCCATGATTGCATATCCCGTGGCCACCCTTTTCAACCTGGTGGACATTATGCTAGGCGACTTTCTGATTACGCAGAGTGACATGTATGCCCATAAAGCGTACATAGAAAGCATTCTGAACTACAGCAATGACGCTTTGGACACACAACTCGCAGGCTTTTTTTTTTTTTAAGGACACAGCAGGACATATGGAGGATTATGCTCTAGATGGCGCCAACACGGGCTTTATAAAGAAAGCATCATACGCGCCAGGTAGCAGATATTTTGACTTACTAGGGCGTCTACACATGGATCTATTTTTCCAGGAGAAACTTATGGTGAATGGTGTTGATCTCAAAATTAAACTCTCTTGAAATAAAGATGCCTTCTGCCTTAACAGTGATGATGCCGAAGCCTATAAACTGGTAATGGTATCAGCAAGTTTCTTTATTAAAACGGTCAATTTGTCACCTACTGTCAGACTCGCTCATGCTGACACTCTACAAGTATCTAACTTGAAATACCCCGTGGAGAGGACATCCTTGAAAATCTTCAGTGTAGCCGTGTCGCCAGCCAGGATAAATTATTCTTGGGACAACGACCTAAAATAGTCATTATTGGTTTTGTGGATAACACTGCTTTTTTAGGGGATTACGCCAGCAATCCTTTTATTTATTTTTTTAAACCTTTTTTTATTAAACAGCTTGGCAGCCGAACACAGGCGCATAATACACAAGGTAAGCACAAGGTAGGTAAATTTAAAACCGTACAGGCATACAGTCAGTGCATTTAATTTTAACATTTTCCATCAAGGACGCATACATTTGCGAACGCAGTATAGGAGAGCCCTCAGCTCAGGATAGACCACCCGCATGAGTGGGTGTAGTAGTTGGGGAGGTTGTATCAGGTGTCGCATTTAAATCTGACATATAGGAGCGGAACTGGATCCAGACATCCCTAGGCCTCGAATGGGCTGGTTGTAGGCAGGACCACGCTTCCTCAGTGTCTGAGGCCCATGTGAGAGCCCGGAGCCATTGCGCATGCGTGGGGGGTGCGGGCCGAAGCCAACAAAGCAGAATGGCACGTACCGCAAGGAGCATGCAAAGGCTGGCCAGTTTCTTAGAATGTCGGGGTAGCCCAGGGAAGTCATGGAATAGGCCCTTCATTGGGGAGGGGTCGATAGGTTGATTGAGTATAGCGGAAACGGTTGTGAACACCGTCTCCCAAAATTGGGAGAGGCGGGGGCAGGCCCAGATCATGTGCATATAGTCGGCACCATCCTGCCCACACCTGGGGCATCTTGGGGAGTCATCGCTAAGCATACGATGCAACCTGCTCGGGGTATAATGAAACCTATGTAACACCTTTAGTTGGATCAATTTGAAACGGGAATTGAATGACACCTGGTGTATACGGGCACACAAGTGAGCCCAGGGTCGTCCGTCACCTCCTCCCCGAGGTCCTCCTCCCACGCCCGACTTAGCCCAGTGAATTTCAGAATGGTTCTGGGTTGCATCATCGTGTATAGCCTAGATATTTTCCCTCTGGTAGGTGTGGGGGAAGTCAGTTCTTCAATAGCGGGATCATCCGGTGGCATTGCTGGAAACATGGGGTAGTTTCTTTTAAGGGTGTTACGTAAAGCTGAATACTGAAGCCATGCACTCGGGCCACCCCTCAAGGGCAGCGGCAGGTCGGGCCACTCAACAAAGTTACCCTGCTCGAATACGTCACGGAGCAACTCGTATCCCGCCTCAGCCCATCTGCGCACAGTCGGCGGCGGTACTCGTGGGATCCCGGGGAGAAAGTTCCACAGTGGGAGATTGCCATGAAATGGATGAGGAGGATCTATTAACTTCCACGTTTTCGTTAGCACCAGGGAGGTGCAAGCCACTGGATTCAGTGTATCCTGTGCCAAAGGAATGGTCTGTATCACCAGGGAGCGGATGTCCCGGTCGCTGACCGCTAGCTTTTCAAGTCTAACATGTGGAGGAGGGTCTGCTGTGTTGAACCAGTAGGATGTGTATTGGATTTGAGACCAACCAGTATTTAAGAAAATCGGGGGCCCCAAAGCCGCCGTCAGCCATCGGGGAAGACAAGGTCCCGAGCTTGAGCCTGACCGCGCCCGAATGCCACAGAAAAGAGTTGATGCTGCGTGTCAATGCTTGGAAGAAACCATCGCCCGGCCACAGGGGGACGTTGGTGAACCTGTATAGTAGTTGGGATAATACTATCATCTTTAATAGCCCTATTCTACCTGAAAGGGAGATCGGCAGTTTGCTCCATGCCAGAGTCTTAGTCGCCAGGTGCGCAAGGTAGTTATGATAGTTCTCCTCAAGGTTCGTCTCGAACTGACGTGTTATTTCAATCCCCAGGTAAGTGAACTTCGATTGCGCCCACGCGAACCCCATGGTGTCAGGGGGGGAGGGTGCATTCCGTGAGCGGAAAAAGCGTAGATTTTGCGCAGTTCACTTTGACGCCTGAGATGTACCCGAAGTGGTGACATCTTTCAATATCGGGGGTAAATTAGTGGAGGGGGACCGCACGAGAAGGAGTGCATCAGCGTAGAGGGATCCAATATCGGCTTGACCCGCCGAGCAAAGCTCTCTGTGCGTGTGTAGTTGTCGGAGCATGTCGGCGAAAGGTTCCATCGCTAAAGCGAAAATCGGGGGAGAGAACGGACAGCCCTGTCTCGTTCCCCTGGCAATATTGAAGAATGGAGAGCATCTGTCCTCCGTGCGGACACTGGCCACAGGCCCTGAGTAAAGCACCTTGGCTCAGGAGCGAAAAGCCGGCCCGAATTTGCATTGTTCGAGCACCCGCCAGAGGTATCTCCAAGAGACTGAATCAAACGCCTTCTGCATGTCGAGGGTTGCGGCGACCGCCTGCACATTGGGGCTGATCCTGCTAATTATATTAAAGAGCCGTCTAAGGTTCAGAGCGGTGGAGCGACCTGGAATGAGTCCCGCCTGGTCCGGGTGTATAATAGATGGCATACAGGGAGCAAGCCTAGTCGCTAACATTTTAGCAAAGATTTTTGTGTCACAGTTTGAGGGAGAGCGGGCGATATGAGCTGCACTGGGTGGCAGGTTTACCAGGTTGGAGCAGTACCATAATTGTGGCTTCGCGGAGTGATGTCGGGCAGGGGGATGGGGAGTATGCCTGCCTCTACCGATTCCTCCCAGAGAGCTATTAAGTGAGGGAGTAAGAGAGTCTTATAACATTTATAGAATTCAACCGGGATGCCATCGGAGCCGGGAGCCTTCCCCGAAGAGAGTCTATGGCCTCCGTAAACTCTTCCGGGGTGAGTGGAGAATCGAGGGAACCAGCGATCTCGGGAGAGAGGACCGTTAGGGGGAGCGCCGTAAGATAGGAGTCCACCTCCGCCTCCGTGGCTTCGTCCGAATTGGAGTACAGGGCTTCGTAAAAAGAGAAGAACTCCGAGTTGATGGCCTGTGACGTGATAGCTAAGGAGCCGTCCGGCCGAGCAATCCCAGGTATATGTGGAACGCCCAGCTCATGGCAGATGAGTCTAGCCAGGAAGCGGCCGGTGCGCTCGCCCTCTCTGTATCTCCTCGCCAGGCCGGGGCTATCTAGGAATTTTTGTTCCCGTTCCGCCAGAGAACGAAAAACGTCCAGCTCAACTCCTATAGCTGCAAGGGTCGCAGGGGTTGAGGACCGTGAACACTGGGCCTCCAGGGTCGATAGCTTTGTTTCGCTGGCATCGATACCCCTTCGAATTGTTCTAAGTATGCCACTCTCTTTGGACAGTGCTATGCCCCTAATATATGCCTTAAAGGCCTCCCATAGGGTGGCCTGCGAGCACACTGAGTCCTTGTTTATTTCAAAATACTCCTCAATGGCTACCTCGAGCTCCGATCTGAACAGAGGGTCAAGGAGAGAATGAGGTTTCATCCGCCAACGTCTGGTGCAGTCACCGTCCATCCCCCAGCCCATGGTGATGGTCACCGGGGAATGGTCAGATAGGGTACTAGGGAGGATCGTTAGTTGTACTACATTTTTGATCAATACATCAGAGATTACCCACCTATCAATTCGGGAATGGGAATCATGGACTGAAGAGTAAAAGGAATAGACACGGGAATCAGGATAGAGTAGTCTCCATGCGTCCACGACCGCAAGGCGGGAAAGGGATGACAGTGAAGCATAGGCTTCCCTGGAGAGCTGGTGGGGCCTGGACCCAGATCTGTCACGGTCTGTATCAAAAATGGTGTTGAAGTCCCCACCCCAGAGGATAGGGACCAAAGGGAAACCATCTAGGAGGGACGTGAGGTGTGTGAAAAACTCCGGGTCATCTATGTTGGGGCCATAGATGTCAACAAGATCACCTCCCTATTCTGGAGTGTAGCATGGAGCAATACATATCTACCCTGGGGGTCTATTTGTGAAGAAATTAGTGTAAATTTAAGACTCTTATGAATAATAGTCATAACCCCACGACTTTGAGTAGAGAAGTTGGTGAAGTATCTCTGGGGGCCCCAGGTTCTGGCAAACCTCACACAATGTTCAGAGCGCGCATGCGTCTCCTGTAAGAAAAGGATCTTGGATCCATGCTGTTCCGCTTGCAGCTGTATCTGTCTCATTTTTTTAAAGTTGCCCAGCCCCCTCACATTCCAGCTCATGAAGGTTAGATTGTTCCCCGTCAGAGGAGCGGCGACGCTCATATCGCCAGGATGATAATGTCCAGGGGGCCGATGTAGCAGCCCTGTAGCCCTATTAACACTGCATTACCCTGCGGTCTGCCCTCGCTGCCAACGCCAAACTTTTTTATAACAAAACACCCATCCCAACCCGCCCCCGCCCACATCCCTCCCCCAACTAGAGGAATGACAACCCCAAAACCCCTTAACCAAAACCAAACCAGTGGCATCAACGCCTGTGGGCCGGACTGATGACGCCGCTCCGGGCCTGTGGCAGATCCAGCGAGAACATGGTGCCCACAATGAGGCTTCGGACGTAACTTGACAACTATATTTGGCACAGTTTAACTTGGCACAGTCATGCAGAGTAATCCAACTGACAATCGTTGAGAAGTACCAGTGTGGTATGTGCTTGGCGTCGGGGGGGAAAGCCGGTGTCGGCGCCTCCCCAACGGGCAAGCTGAGTAGCTGTAGAGGAATAGCTGGGGATGGAGGTCAACCTGGGAAATGATCGTCAATAAACCTGGAGGCCTCCTCCGGTATCGTGAAGAATGACACCTGATTGTTGTGCTCTACTCGTAGCTTAGCGGGGTATAACATGGAGTATTTGACTCCGTGATCCCTAAGCCTTCTTTTTACAGCCAAGAAAGTCTTGCGCTCCCGCTGGACAGCCACCGAGAAGTCAGGGTATAGGTGTATCCTTGCTCCATCCAATAGAAGTTCACCTTTGAGTCTTGCGGCATCACGGTCTCGAAAGTTAAGGACACGCGCTATAATGGGTCGTGGAGGTGCCCCTGGCTTGGGTTTAGGCGTCAGGGCCCGGTGTGCCCGCTCTATAGCAAACTGTGGAGAGAGCTTCGGTGAATCCAGAAGCGACAGTAATGTGTGTTCTACAAAATCTTCCTTCGGCTCTCCGATGCCACTCTCGGGGTCCCCAATGATACGGAGGTTGTTACGCCTTGAGCGAGATTCCAAGTCCTCATTTTTCTTCTCTACCTCTAGGACGCGGTTGGATAGCGCCGTGACCTCCGAACGTAGCGCTCCCAGATCGTCCTCGGCGGCGCTCACCCTGGTTTCCACCTCCAACACTCGACTGTCAGTCCTCTCAATATGGGCCTTGATAGAGGAGATAGTGCCGTTCATGTCATCTAACTTCGAGTTTAGCGTGGTAAAACCCTCACGGATAAAGTCCATCATGTTCTGAGATTCCAAGGTAGCAAGGGATGAGGTAGTGGCAGGGGCCTGTTCGGAGACCCCCTCAGCAGGGCTGACCGTAGTCTTTGTGAACATGTTCATGGAGCTCTGTTTTTTCCCCGTCCCTTTAGTCATTGTGGCAGTGATGTGACTCAGGAGAGAAGAGGGTATCCCTTGCCTCCAGACAGGATCAATGAGGTACAGCCCCCAGGCCTCAGTGGCAGAGATTGGCAGGGTACAACCCAAGCTGCGCCGGGGAGTCTGAAGTCCGGCGCCCTGGGAGGAGGAGAAGCGGGGTCAGGGCAAATCTTGGGTTGTCGCAAGGTATCCGGCGCGGGGCAGCGGGGGCCGGATGACGTGGACCACAGGGGATCCCAGCAGGCAGCGGCCAGGCCACCAGGGATCCGGGCCCCTCCAGGTGCCGACAAGAATCTAGTGTGGTCTCTGCCGCGTTGAGAGGGTGCAGGATGATGTTGGTGCGAACACTCCGCACGGGGCTGCAGGGGGCACCCTGCATGTTGTGCCAGGGCAGGGGTCGGGCCACAGCGAGTCGCACGGCGGGAGCAGGCCAGTCCCAGTGCGTCCTCTATCGGGTGCGGGTGGTCGGTGTCTCCCGGGGGGCACTGTATCAATCTGTCCTTATCTCCGCTTTGAGACGGCCAGGGGTTAGCAGCATCCCCAACCTCCACGTACCTTGCGGCTGCCAAGGGTCCAGCAATCTAGTCCAGGACAGCAGGGGAGCGCGTCACCCGGCGTCCGTTGGTGTGCCGCAGCTCTACCCCGGGTTCTGAAATCTCGTTGGAGGGGGGGGGCAGCATGGGGGACAGCAGGATGAAGGCCGATGTAGGAGTCGATGAGGGCCTGAGCGGGAGCCGCCCAGCTCGGGCGCGGTCCAGCCCACGAGCGGTTACAGTTCCAATATCTGCGGTGCTCTGCGCCGGCGCTGCACGGCCAAAGCAATCGCATGGTTCGCTCCCGGTCGTCGACGCCGAGGTGTTCAACTGCCACACGGGCCTCCACAGGAGAGGCGGGGTGTTACGGTACCAAGGGCTTAGACCGGCTGGCTCTCCTCGAGTGCCGGATTTCAGCGCGCAGATTCGCGGGCGATAGGGGATGGTCGCGGCAGTTCACGATCACAGGGTTACCGGCGCCGATTTTCTTCGGGATTTGGACCAGTTGGTCACTGGTCCAACAGCTCGCGAATCGTAACAGTCTGGTACAAGTTGTAGATCGTAAATGCCCAATATCAGGATTGAGTGATCTGCCTGCCGCGGAGCTCACGTTTCAGGCGGCCATCTTGTTCGGCGCTCAACAGCGCCCCCAATCCTTTTAATTTTAAACATTACAACATTAACTACGCTGCTCCTTTTTAAGTACAGGGTCGTCCTACTTGCCAAAGCATACAGCCCCAGTTTTCAACACAAAAATACTATTAGGGAGTATCTGGGGCTAGTCTCCATCAGCAGCAAGCACATTCATGATAAAGGCTTTGTGATACCTTGTGACGACTACGACGGAGGTTACACCTTATTGGCTTTTGATTTGAGACCCGATAATGCATAATCGGGCCATTATAATCTAATTAGAAATGGTAATTTAAGCATAGAGGTTCGGTTTGCTGCAAATCACCAAACCCAGTGAATCTTATTATTATGGCTCTATTTTACTCCGTCATAGAACTCAACAATCAGCGTCCGGTGTTGTATGATCTGTAATGGATACCTATCAGATCATGCGTTTCCTGCATAAAGACAAACCTGCTGTGAAAACATTCCAAGGCGTGTATTGGTGTGATAACCTTCGAAGGGATATACTTGGTGAGCAGCCAGTCAGTCTTGTGGTGAACACAGACCCCCGAGCATCAAGAAGGCACACATTGGATAGCTATGTTTATAGACAATGGTGCAATAACTGTCTTTGATAGTCTGGGGTACTTCCCAAGCCGTCCTAAATACGGAGGTGCTCTATTAGACTATGGTAAACATATAGCATCCGTATTACATTATAATAGAGCCCAGGTGCAGCATTCTGAAGCTGTGACATGTGGTCAACACGCTTGTTACTTTGTATGTAAAATGTCTGAAAAACAGTAATTGCGGGGCATTATGCAAACCTATTGTCTTGATCGCAGACAAAATGATCGGATGGTGGCTGATTTTGTGAACAAGAGCATATATCACAGACACCATGTAAATGTGTTTAGCTTTTGTCAGAAATGCATTCTTGTTACTAAACAGTAGAGATGTGTATAGGTCTAAATAAAAAACAGATTGTGATTTTAAACAACTGCCCCTTTCTTACTTGTGTAATTTTCTATTAATACCTTTATCCCTTTAAGTGCCATGGATATTTCCCCCCAGTGCCATGGCCAATTGGTGATTTCGGTATGTGGCCATTCAATGCCTTGTAACTTTTTTGTTACATGAGATATCTCGGCCAAATTTGACTCCTTTTTTTTCCCCACATGTAGGCGGTCGTAACGCCACTCGGGAATCCTAGGATTTTGTAGGGGGGTGAGTGGACACAGGGAAATGTCTCTGAAATTGGCTGGAAATTAAGACAATTCTCGGGCATTTCGGTCTGGCCACCCACTGAAACACACCGCCAACAACACATGGACTACCTTCCTGTGTCCCCACACGTGTCCCGATGAAAATGGTACCTCACATGTGTGGGTGCACCTACCGGGGGCGCAAAAGGAAAAGGGTAACCCACTGGTAACCCCAAGCCTTTCGCCACTGACCATTTTGTTCATGTGGGCAACCTACAGATTTGGGCCTAGGGTGTCGAAGCCAGCAAGGAAAACAGGGAACCCCATTCATTTCCCAAAAGAGGACACCCGGGGGGAATCCACAGAGGTCTGACTTGCGCAAATCGGCCCAGAATTTATTACCCAGAACCCCTGGCAAAGACCCATATGGGAGAATGGTGCCCAAGGCCAGGGATATTACCGCCGACTTTGCTGGAGCCCTGGCTGCCCTGCATTACAGCTTCTCCCCCACCAAGGAGTCTCGGCAGTGTGCCAATACCTCCCCGAAGGGAAAAGCTGTAATGCAGCCCAGCCGCAACTCCAGGACAGTTGGAGGTGATCTGCCCAGACGGGCCATCCCACCCACACCACCAACAATCCAGCCCCAGCACCCCACTGGCAGTGGGCCCTAACCATAGAATAATAAAAAACAGTACTCGCATAACTTTGCAGCTGCTCAGGTAGAAAAAGTTGTAAACAAAACAAAAAACATGTGTTGCCTACGGTCACACCAGCAAAATGTAGCCCTCCCTGGGGGCAGATAAGGGGGGGGGACGTCCTGCACTCCTCCCTGGCCTCAGGCGTTCCTTCCTAGGAGCAGATTTCGAAGGGATTGTGTCCTCCGACATATTCCATATATTTGATAAAAATTCGGCGCTGCGCATCGACGTCCGCCGAGTCGATGTCCTTCGACGGCCACCATATCGGCACCGACGTCGCCATGCCCATAAATAGCCACGCGCTGTGTCCGTTGCTCAGTTCTGTTTTTCCGCGCTTTGTGGGGCCTCGGAACGTCATTGCTCAGCTCAGTCAAGTTAACTATTATCTACTCGAATATACCTTATCGTTCTCGATGGCTTCTTCATCGGAGCCAACAACGCCGCAATCCGGCTTCAAGAAATGTCGAGACTGCGGTAAAAAAAATGTCAATAACGGATCCACACAGGATCTGCTTATGGTGCTTGGGATCCGAGCACCATTGTTCGGAGTGTGTGGACTGTATGTCCATGACGACAAAAGCCTTGAAGGAGCGCAAGGGGAAGCTCGAGAGAGGTAAGTCAGCCAAAACCTCCTCGAAAGTTTCATCGGCTGAGTCGAGGCATTCGTCTCCTCGCCGTCGAACATTCCCATTCTAGATCTCGAAGCAGCTCCCACCATTCGTCGATCAAGACACTCAAAAAAGAGACGTTGAAGGTCCCATTCCTCGTCTTCTGTGTCCCCAGAAAGGGTCTCCTGTCCCACTAAACACAGTTCTCAAGCTGAGTGGGAGGAATTCAGAAAGAAAATGTTAAGCGTCTTCGAGAACGCGGCCTCGACCCCCTCGAAGACAGCTGAGGGTGATACCCCGGGTGAAAAACCCAAAAAATCGAAACGCCGCGAGTCGCAGCACCCAGCGAAACATTCCACCCAAGAGCGCCCTGAGCCATCGGGTAAGAAGGCACCGTCTTCGTCGAAGATTCCTCCGACGCACGGATCGGCGTCATCGACGCCGATGGTCGAAGGGTTCCTCGACACATCGGTCGGTCGGTCGATCGACTCGACGCCATCGTCGACGCCGGTGAAAGAGAGGACCAAGGCCACTCCACAGCCAACGGTGATTTCAAGTGCCTCCGGCACGTCGCCGAGACCGTCGTCGATGCCCTCGAGTAGGATCCCGATCCTCTCGAGTTCTTCGAGACCCCTTCCAGTTTTTTCAACGCCATTTTCGGCGCCTTCGAAGCCTGTTACATCGGCGTCAACGACATCAACGTTTTCTCGTCCAATAGGACGTTTGGCTCCTTCTGCCTTAGAGATGGGTTTTACTCAGTGGTCGAAGTGTACAAAAAGAAGTATGGGAACTATGTTCCCGGCTGTCCTGCACCCACTCCCCACAAACCCCTTTACCACGCCCCCTTCCACACACAAAACAAACCCCCAATCTCTTGCACCTACTGTTTTTGGAACGTTCAGTGCAGTGCACTTAAAGTGCAAGCTGCAACGTCTTCCTGCACTTTTATTTTAAAACGAAACCGTTCCGGAGCGGTTTCTTTTTAAAGTAAAAGTATAGGAGCTGTAAAACGCACTTTAAAAAAGTAGAGGAGCACCGCTCCCGACCGCTCCCGCTCACTTCGACCACTGGTTTTACTCCATTTCAGAGGTCAGAGTACCCTGGATGAAGAGGGGGAAGATTCTGACCAGGAAACATTCGGGTTACAGAGGACCACACTGCCTATTGCAGAGGATTTCACCTCTGAGGAAAGAAGGCTAAAGGACCTACAGGAGTCACTACATGAGGCAAGTGGGCTGGACACTTCCCCAGAAGTGGAATTTGTTAAGCCAGACCCAGGGGAACATGCCAACATCCTATAGAACCCTGATGGCATTAATTATTGAGTTTATGGGTTGGTCTGCGCCTTCACCTGTTTTTCAACAGGACGACCTAACAGATATATTAGACAAAGGCCCACAGGAGGACCCGGTGGTCCCCTTCCATGCAGCCTTACAAAGGAAAATTGCATCAAATTGGGAAACTCTCGAAGTTATCCCTGCAGTCAATAAAAGATTGTCAACCAAGCATAGGGTAGCGGCTGCTGACCCTGAATACTTACCAAAACACCCGACTCCAGAGAGCCTGGTGGTTCAAGCAGCAACTTCATCTAGCAGTAGGACCGCTTACCCTACTGTCCCACAGGATAGAGATGACAAGAGGTACGACTCTATGGCGAAGAAAGTTTTCTCTGCCTGTAGTATGGCGTTGAAGTCCATCAACGCCACCTGTACGCTTGCCAGGTTCAGTCACACACTATGGGAGTGTGCTTCATCAGCGGCTGACTGCATACCCGAAGGAGAGGAAAAGGAAGCCTTCCTTAACATTATTAAAGATGGAAAGGATGCCATGTGCGAATCACTTCAAACTGTCTGGCCTGTACATCTGGAGCAAAGCCCGACTTTCGCAACCACGCATGCCTGCGGATTGTTGTACTTGCCGCCATGGCCCTGCTGATACTGAGCCCTCACCTCTGGTGGCGAGGCTTTTCCCAGGGAAGTGTCCAGGACCGCTCCAATGAACTGGAGTCTCTGTGATGGTAAAGATGGCAAGTATACCATGGACAACCATGTGGCAGCCGCACATATGTCACGGACCGGTACCCCTCTTTGGAGAGCCGAAGAGGCTGCGATACCCCTGGTTGAATGAGCCTTGAGATTTTGGTGTGGCTCTTTTCCTGCAAGTCTATAACATTCCAGGATGGCCAAAATAATCCACCTGGAGATGGTTTGTTTTGTTATGGGTAGTCCCAACTTGTGACCTGAGTATCCTACAAACAGTTGGTCTGCTTGTCTAATCCTAGCCATTCTGCTGATGTAAAAGCTGAGAGATCGCGTAGGGTCCAGCCTATGTAGCCTTTCCTCCTCTTTCCCCTTGATGGGGAGGAGGGTAGAACGAAGGCAAGGTCATTTTCTGAGTAATATGAAATTCGAAACCACCTTTGGGAGGAAATTAGGCTTCACCTGTAGGACAACCTTGTCCTTGTGGAAGATTGTATGTGGGGGTTTACAGGAGAGATGGTGTAGCTCGCTCACCCTCCTAGCAGATGTTCAGATGTAGGATAGTTTTAAGCGTGAGAAATCTCAGCGCGCAAGAGCGAAGTGATTCGAATGGAGTGCCCATAGACTAAATTTAAGTCCCATAAGGGAACCTGGAATGGTTTTGGAGGGTAAACATTAGTTAGTCCCTTGAGAAATTGTACCACTAGAGGGATTTTGAAATACGATGGTTCCTCCGCAGTGCGCTTGAAGATAGAAAGCGCTGCAAGATAGCCTTTTACAGTGCCCACTTGAAGGCCTGAGTTTGCCAAGTAGAGCAGAAACGATAACACAGTTGGTGTACCACATGAAAAAGGGTCGATATTCTCTTCCCTACACCAGCTGCAAAATTTGTTCCAACGGCAGCGGTATAAAGACTTTGTTGCCGGTCTTCTGGCCGAAAACAACACCTCCATGACATCATCAGGGAGATCCCAATCCTT
Source organism: Ambystoma mexicanum (assembly GCF_040938575.1). NCBI lineage: Eukaryota > Metazoa > Chordata > Amphibia > Caudata > Ambystomatidae > Ambystoma > Ambystoma mexicanum. Next base: position 258,738,834 of record NC_090932.1, on the reverse strand, counting down.
GGACCTCAACCTTTCAGAAGCCAAGCGTGAAGGTTGAGGGTTTTGGTGTCTGGATGGAAAACCTGACCTCCCTTCTGCGAGAGAAGATTCTCTGAGTGGAAGACGGATTGGAGGACAGATGGACATATCTAGAAGGTCCGGGAACCACGTTCTCCTGGCCCAATCCGGGGCAATTAGGATCATGGTTTTCCGGAATCTTCTCAACTTCCTGATCATTTGAGGAATAACAGGAACTGGAGGGAACGCGTAAAGGAGTGGAAACTCCCAATCCACTACAAACGCATCTCGTAGAGCTCCTCTCGGGGGAAATTCCCTTGAACAGAACAGATCGCACTTCTTGTTGTTGCTTGTGGTGAACAGATCCACCTGAGGGGTTCCCCACAGGGTGAAGATCTCTTGAAGGACTTCCTGTGCTAGCTCCCACTCGTGGGAGACTGTGCTCTGCCTGCTCAGAGCGTCCGCTGTCAAGTTCTTCTCTCCGGCTAGGTGGACAGCCGATAGAGAGATTCCTTCTTGGATTGCCCAAAACCAGAGCTGCATCGCCTCTCTGCACAGTGGCAGTGATCCTACGCCTCCTCTTTTGTTGAGGTAGTGCATGGCCGCCGTGTTGTCAGTCAATATCAGGACATTTCTCCCCTGTACTGATGGCAGGAAAGCTTTCAGCGCTAGTCTGATCGCTCTCAGCTCTAATAGGTTGATGTGTAGTCTGGACTCCGATGGAGACCAACGACTGCTGATGGTCAAGTCGTTGGCATGGGCTCCCCACCCCGAGTGAGGAGTCTGTGACTACTGTTATCTCCGGCCATGGTTTCCAAAACAGTTCTCCTTTCAAGATGTTCTCTGGATAGGCCCACCATTGAATGTCGCAGGCTACCTTGTCCGGAATCCGGAGGAGATATGTCATTCTCCCTGAGAATTGCGACCACTGACTTCTCAGTGCCCACTGAAGAGATCTCATTCTCAGGCGAGCCTCTGGCACAAGGAAGATGCAGGATGCCATGAGGCCTAGCAACCTCAAAATGTCGCATGCTGGGAGACGTTGGGCATTTGGAAACTTGGTGACCATCTGTAGAATATCTTGAGCCCTCACCTCTGGTGGCGAGGCTTTTCCCAGGGAAGTGTCCAGGACCGCTCCAATGAACTGGAGTCTCTGTGATGGTATCATCTGGGACTTCTTTAAATTGAGGGAGAAGCCCAGTCTGTGAAGGAAGTGGCAGACATAATCTAGCTGGGCCTGGGCCTGTTCCGAAGATACAGCACTGATCAGCCAGTCGTCCAGGTAGGGGTGGACGTGGATCCCTTTCCTCCTTAGACTCGCCGCCACTACCGACATCAACTTGGTGAAGACGCTCGGGGCGGAGGTCGGCCCAAATGGCAGAACTCGAAATTGATAATGAGAGTCGCCAATTGCAAACCTCAGGTATTTCCTGTGTTTGAGATGGATTGGCACATGGAAATAAGCATCCTGAAGGTCCAGAGATACCAGCCAGTCCTGGAGCTGGAGGGCCTGAAGGATCTGAGAGAGAGTTACCATCTTGAACTTGTCCTTCCTGAGGAACTTGTTCAATTCTCCTAAGTCCAGGATGGGTCTCAGTCCTCCGTCCTTCTTTGGTATGAGAAAGTAGGGGGGAGTACCAGCCCTTGTTCTTTTCCGCTACAGGTACCGGTTCCATGGCACCTTTCTCTAGCAGGTCTATAATTTCCTGCAAGAGGAGCGGATCTGAAACTTTCAGAGAGCTGTTCCCCGGTGGAAGACTGAGGAATGTATAGAAAGGGTAGGCAGTAACCTTGGGCTACTGTTTCCAATGCCCAAGCATCTGACGTTATAGCCTGCCATTCCGTCAGATGGTGAGTTAACCTGCCCCCTACAGGTGTATTGTGCGGAAAGGCCTCAGAGTGGTTTGGGGGCGGCTGATGCAGATGCAGAGGGTAAAGAGGCACCTGCTGCTGCTGCGGCCTTAGTACTTTTGACCCGTACACCTCGGGTGGATCTCCTTTGGCCTCTTTGAGCCGGCGGTCCTCTGCCTTTCCCGAATGTGGAATAATAGCGAAAGGACTTTCCTCTTCCAGAGGTTCCTGAGGGGCGAAAAGAAGGTTGGCGAATAGCAGCTCCTAAAGATTTTGCTGCTGCTTTAGAAGTCTGTAACTTTTCCAGACTGTCATCAGCCTTTTTACCGAATAATGAAGAGCGGTCAAAGGGCATATTCAAAAGTCTGGCCTGTACATCTGGAGCAAAGCCCGACTTTCGCAACCACGCATGCCTGCGGATTGTTGTACTTGCCGCCATGGCCCTGCTGATACTGTCAGCGGAATCGATGCCAGTTTGAAGTAATTCGCACATGGTATACTTGCCATCTTTAATAATGTTAAATTCACTAAATTTTACAATTTGGATTCCTCCACTGCTCAAGAGACCAGATTTGGCAAGGCTGTATTACATTCGGTCCATCCCTAGAGGGATACATAACACTCTCACTCCCGCCTCCAATTACATGCCACTGCTATGGGAGTCTATCACAGATAAGGAATACGTCGGAGGACACAATCCCTTCGAAGAACAAGTTACTTCTTACCTGGTAACGTTCTTTCGACGGGATGTTCCTCCGATGTATTCCTTATCGCCCCTCCCAACCATCCCCGCAGTGATGACTTCCCTTGTGGTTGCAGTTTACGCTCCTTGAAGGTCACTAACCAATTCAGGCATGACTTTTCTTATGCTACAAAATGGAACTGAGCAACGGATGCAGGGCGTGGCTATTTATGGGCCTGGTGACGTCGGCGCCGATACGATGGCCGTCGAAGGACATCGACTCGGCAGACGTCGATGCGCATCACCCTCTACAGAAAAAATTTCCGAGGCCAGCAAGCTGGAAACGTATTATCAAAGATGAGGAATACGTCGGAGCAACATCCCGTCGAAAGAACGTTACCAGGTAAGAAGTAACTTGTTCATCTGGTCCCAGGGAGGGCTGCATGAAATTTCACCCACTCAATTGCGGGTTGGGGGGGATAGGTCAACGCCCCATACCATTAGAAAATTCCCCGACCCTTTGGGGTGCCCCACAGCCCCTCCTAAAAAGCGTTCCACCATTTTCACTTTTTTCCTTTGGTAACCCAACTCCCCTTGGTGCAGAGAGGCACATTGATGTGCCAATCTGGCCCAGGGGTGCCCAAACCTTACTGCCCCACCCACTGGGGGGGGCCTGTCCCACAATTTTTGGGGGCCCACAACGCCCTCACTCCAAATGGGTGGCGGAGGCACCTCATGCAGGCCTCCCTGGTCCTCCTACAAACCGCTGCGTGAGGTACACCCCCTCCATTTGGGAACAGGCCACCCCAGTGGGTGGGGCAATAAGGTTTGGGCACCCCAGCGTCAGATTGCCACACCAATGTGCCCCTCTGCGCCAAGGCAAGTTTTGTAAACAAAGAAAAAAATTGAAAAGGTACACTACACTTTAGGGCAGGCTGAGGGACACCTTAAACCACCAGGTAATTTTCTAATGTACTGCGGGGCGACCCTCTACCCCCACACCAAATGCGGGTGGGGGCATCTCATTCAGCCCCCCCCTGGGGGGGCAGATAAAAGGGGGGCATCTCATGAGGGGGAGAGGTCCATCCCCCATTTCTGTAAAATATATCCCTGGTGGCTAGTGGCCCCACCAATCCCACCCAAAATTCCCTTATTTTCATTTATTTTTTGTTTTTTTGCCCCCTTCGCTGGGGGCAGATGATCAGCCATCTGCCCCCGGGGGGGCTAACCTGCAGGCCCCATCCTTTGGGAGGGCCTGCACACTAATTCCTGGTAGCCCCCCCCACCCTCCAATTGGATGGGGGGCCACCTCATGTACACCTGCCTGGGGCCATAAATCTGCCCCAGGGAGGGCTACAAGGGGTGGCCCGTCCTTTCCACTTGGTGTGGGAGGGGGAGGGCCACCACCATTTCATGGGGGCAAAAAAATCCCAGGCCCCCCACCCCAGTTCTATTTATTATTCTAATGTTTTTTTTTTTTTTTTTTTGCCCCCTTCCCTGGGGGCAGATCAGTCATCTGCCCCCCCAGGGGTGTGCACATATGTGCCCCCATGCTTTGGGGGCCAGGGGGGGAGAGGGCTGCTTACTGTAAGCAGTCCCCCTCCCCCACCACGTCACAAACGTATCCCTGGTGGTCCACTGGGTTGCTGGTCACGGATCGAGCGCTCTGCGCCGATCTGTGACCAGCAATGCCTCATATATATGGTGTCGTTGGAAAGGAGACTATCTCCCCTTTCCAACGATGCCACATTCGCCAATATCCCTGGTGGCTAGTGGGGCCCAGCACCCCAAACCCTCTCCCACCTCCGCCCACCCCTCTACTTTTCTATTTTTTTTTTCACCCCTGGGGGCAGTGATCATCTGCCCCCAGGGGGCTCCAGCACTGTGGCCCCATGCTTTGGGGGTGAAGGGGGCCGCTTACCTAGTAAGCAGTCCCCCCTCCCCCGTGTCACAAATGGATCTCTATTGATCCAGTGACATTGCTGCCCACGACATGGCGCGCCCTGCGCCCAATCCGCAGGCAGCAATGCCACACAATGGGTATCGTTGGAAAGGGGAGAAACTCCCCTTTCCAACGATACCCGCCTCGATCTCCGGCTTGAAATACAGCCGGCGATCGAGGCGGAGGAAGAAGGGCTCTTACCTTCTCTCTTCACCGCAGCAGCCAAAAATGTACTTTCAGTTTCAGCTTTACGCAAGCGTACTTCCAACAGAGACGCGCTGTTTCCTCGTCTATAAACTGCAGACTTGAAAGCTTGAAATTTCATAACTGGCGTCAATAAATAGGCTGTCAACTCATCAGGGTTGGTTATAATGGCTGTTTGGTAAATTGATTCTCTGAGCAAACTTACCCCATAATGAATTTAAAAATAACATCTGGAGGGGTTATTCTCAATGAATTCTGGTCTTAAGCGGATACCCTCATGCTTGTACTACTCATCTATGTACTTCTGATGGGAGGCGCGGTCGTCGCTGCCCTAAGGGTATCCTGAAGCTTCCTGTTTATCCCAGAGAAACAGACAAATGTACTCACAGAAGAGCTCTACAGTGATGTTATCACAGTGCCATATTTCATGAATCTTTCCCAGATGATTCCCTTTCTGCAATGCCACTTCTATCTCGACGGTACACCAGGTACCCATGATCGAGCGTTCTTCATCCTCATCCACTTCTTAACCTTTTAACTGCCATGGGCCCCCCCCCCTCCACTCCCAAGGCCTTTTTTGGTGATTTTGCTATTTCGCCATTCAATGCCTTCTAATGTTTTCTGTTTCATTACCCCTTAAGTGCCATGGATGAGGTATCTCGTCCTTGGCAACAGGGAGGTAATCCCAAGGACGAGATACCTCGCCCTTGGCACTTATGGGGCTAATATCCCCAGAATCTTCATAGATGATATACGGATGTCCTAAAGGGTAGGATTGTGAATTGTTGACAAAGGGGTAGAGGATGGTAAGACTCTGCTAATAAGGCACAACAATAGTGTTCACAAACAACACTACACTGCACATACATAAGGGCCTTATTCGAGCAGTAGACTTGCTGCTCTGTTTTTCCTTTCACCTGTCCCTACCACCGCAGTTAACTTTATTTAGAGTGCAAGACTTTCCAATGTGTTAAATAGTTGTAATCTCTGTGATTTGCTACTTACCCATTGATATCGCTATGTTGATCATAAAGATTATACTACATTGATCTACATTTATTTTTTTTATTTTCATAATTAATGAATTCTTCTCATTGCCTCTTTAGAAAACTATCTTTAGTTCTGGTACACCTGTGGCAGCAGCAACCGTGGCTCCTATCTTAGCAACCAACACAATGCCTTCTGCAACAACCACAGGTGAGTATAGTCTCCAGAAGCACAGATGTTCAACTGTTAGTAAACAAGACCTTGAGAACAAACATTCTCTAATGATCACCCATCTTTAGAAAATACACACTTTTTTAAACCACTGCACCCTTCGTATGTTTTCGGTTACTTGTATGAGACCAACACTGTGTAAATTTTCCCACGGTGCCGGATCAGGACCTCTGAAAATACAAATGTTCATAAGTGATTAACATTTACATACTTCCTTGATGAGTAAAATGACATCTGGAGTGTAAAGGTTGCTGCACCATGAGTAAATCTTTAGAATGCAAACTTTGCACGTGGCTGCAGTGAAGGCCCCAGATTTATAGTGAAAACATGGACAGGCAATGTGACATGTGCCCATCGAAACGCAAAGCCTGGCAGAACTGGGAAAGGGTCAGTTTCATATCCAGTTTCTTTTTGAAAGTTATTGTGAGGCTACATAAGCCGCGTATTGGGAGAGATAATGAAACATCAGCAGGACTGAAAAACTGTTGGTTAAATGGCCAATCCTGGGTAGGCGGGGTGCAACTGGCGCTTTCAGGTGTTAAGCTTGCCACTGAAACCATGTTCGCGTTAGGGCAGAGTTAGTCAGCTGTCGGACACTTTAAATTAGGACTGGTTTTTTCACACCCTTACTGCTTTACATGCTGAAAAGTAAATCTGCAACAAGTTTTTACAAACTAAAAGATACGTATTAAATGTTAAAAAATCCTTTGTACTTTAACGTAAAAAAAATACAATGAACCGTGGATCTAGTAATGTGAATTTGCTCAATGTTTTGGTCTGTTGCCTGTTTTGGCATTTTTTCTTTAGGCATATCTTTGTTTTGCACTATAAACATACAGTGGAATAGTCCTTAATGTATCGTTCTTTTCGTTAAGGTTTGTTAATGACTAATGGGGGGGGAGTGGGGTGGGGGTGGGAATGAGTCGTTCAGGTGCTTAGTCTCCATCCAGCAATTGAGAATGAATACCAGGGGTTGGGGTAGTCACTGTACAGCATGGAGGCACAGCAGGGGAATGGGTGGAAGTTGGCAGAGGTTCAGGGGGTAGGGGGTCAAGAAGCATCTTGTTGTGACAAGATGTTTTAAATAGTAGTTACGTTGTTCCCGACATTGCTGAAATTGTGTGTTAAATGACATATAAATGTTCAAGTAAGGCACACATTTTTCTATTGTTATTTTCAGGCTCTTTGTCTCATACCCAAGTGCCCACAAGTAGCATTGTCACCATGACTATGCCATCACACTCTTCTCATGCCACTGCTGTGACTGCCTCAAATATACCTGTTGGTGAGTAATGAACTGTCTGCTCTTTCTGTCTCCATGATTGCTGTATCAAGCTGTTTTTTTGGTTGAGCAAGTGGTCACTTTTTACTGTGTCCTTTTGTCAGTGTTGATCGTCGTGCAGTAGCTTGCCCCATGACATTCTGCTTTTCTATTCTGCTCACAGCAGCCTTTCCCTTTGTCACCTTCCCCACTCCTCCACCGTTTGTTGGACTGATGTTGGGTTAGAATTCAATATTCAACATTTGTTGCTGGCTTTCTTGTTTAGGTTTTATTTTATCCTTTAAGAGGGACTCTTACTGAAGTACCCCTCCAAGTGCAACTCTTTGTTGGTGTGCTGCTCTGTTTAGCCCATATGGCTACCAGGTGTAAGAAACCAGAAGGTGTCTCACCCTCAGTCCCTGAGTATCTGTCATCCAGATGGCCAGGACATGAAAATCGCTTTTGGATCCAGTTCCTGGGGGTGGACCAGACTGGGCAGATCACCTGTGAGGGTTCTTCGGGGGAGTGGGACACTGAATGGCAATATGCGGTATCCCTCGCCCTGTAACACCTTTACCCCATCCTACCAGGTGCGATACGTGGGAACTTTACCCCCGCCCCCTTCCGAAAAGTTTTGACGGACAGCCCGCTCTGGGATAAAACTGACTCACACCCAAGCATTGTACCTGACTTGTCCCGCTAGTATGATCAAGCGAAGTCAGCCAATTACTGACAATCACTCCCACCTGACTTCCATTAAACTTCCCCACGCGGATAAAAGGTGGAGCACGAGAGCACTCTCTGAGCGAGACAAAGCACACGAAGGAACAGCAATTTCGAGTCGGCAGCTGAACGAGGGGTGAAGGACATCAAACCAGGCAGGGTTCGCAAGGAGGGAAATTCCCTTGACCTTTTCGGCAAGAAACTGTTATTTTCAACAAACCTTTGAGATAGAAAGCGTGAAGCCAGGAAACCAGACTGAAGAATCCTGCATTGCGTGTCGGAGATACCGGAGGCCCTCCCGCGTAACTGACCAAGGCAGGGAGGAGCAGCAACCGCTGTGGTATCGTCCGTGCCTCCAAAAACAAGCTCCATGGAGATCAACACAGCCGGTGAGTTGGGGAGACCGATACAAGACCGGTCTGTGTTGAAGTCAAGGTTGCAAGCGGCAACATGTATAACGAGTGCTCGAACAAACATTGTTACATGCGTGTGATGAAAGACGCGAGTAAAGCTGAACTGCTGATGAATGTTTTAACTTAAGAAGGAAATATACATTCTGATGTTTGTTAATCTGCTTAGAATCGCATTCTGTGCATATGGTCCGACATCCAGTGGTAACTGCGGAGTATTGCATCTTGTCTTTAGGGGACCGAAAGGGGACGTCGGCATAGGTGTGTCTATAACACTATCCCTATTGTGACGTGTGTAATACCAAAAATCCCTCACGCTCCGAGGTCCCTCCGATTGTTTTTTTTTCTGCCCAAATAACTGGTTGCCCTACAGCGGAGCTCTTGCTAGAGGCATTGTTTATCTTAGCGAAGATTCGGTTTATGCCCCGTTAAGTCACTTCGCCTAATAAGAACATCTTTGACGAAGACTAGGGAGGAATCGTCTACGGCTGTGGTCCCGGCGCCTAAGATCCGGCAGCCGGATTTCCACGTGGTCGGGCCCTCTGGCCGACCCATACAGTAGGGAGAGTGGGTTCAGGGTGGCCATATTGTTATTATTTCTTTCCTCCTTTCCACTTTCCCTTTCGGTCTGGTCATCCTTCCCTTTGGCTATGGAAAGGACTCCTTTTAGATTCTGCCCTAAGTGTAGGGTCAGATATCCTTGGAAGGACAAGCACAGGACGTGTAACACCTGTCTCCCCCTAGAGCACGACGAAAGGCGGTGTTCGGCGTGTAAACTCCTTAAGCCTAAAATACTTAAGGATCGCCATGTAAAGCGTTGGGCCGCGTACGGCATGTCACGCGAGGAGCCTTCCTCCCCTACCGCAACACCAGCCGAAAGTGACGGGGGTACTTCGGATGACCAAACGTCCAACGCAGATGTTATATACCTTGAGGTGGACACTTCTAGGTCCGCCACGCCCGTCCCCGACCCTTCCAGGCTCGACTCTGGTCTTGCTACAGGGACTACACCCGGCGACAAGGGCGTACATAAACATCGTACTAAATACACAACCCCTACGCCGTCTTCGACGCCTTTGTTGAGAAAGGCGAAAGCACCAACGGGTCTGCCGAAAATTCCGACGGTTCCCTCGGATCGTGTTGATCCAAGGCCTTCCCCGCATCCGCAACAGCGCATGACGACTGGGCAAACAAATATTGATAAGGGCGCTACTCCCCAATCTACACGCGCCAAAGTTTTGGAGTCTGAAACTTCAACGATTTCCAAGGCCTCAATAGGGCCGAAAGTTACGACTGGGCCTCTACCCGCCACTCTGACCGCTGGGCCTTCTGGCGCCGCGTAAGGCGTTTCGGCTACTGTTACATCATCGGAGGCTTTGTCTCACAACGATTCGGTTACTATCTGTAAAAGCATTGGTAGGATCGCAGCGGCGGTGGGGCCTTATCCCGGTCCCGCAGAAAGTTATGGGCCAAGCCGCAGAAAAATTTTTGATGGACTTGGCCCGCGATTCCGATGACTCTTACGTGGATAGTCAAGAGCCTCTCTGAGACCCTGAGACGTTCCTCTCGACGCCAAAGGACGGAGAACGTTGTTTCTCCCCACCTAGGCCCTTTTAGGTCCTCGAAATGGACTACTGAAAAGTTTGAGGGATGTATGGATCGGCTGAAGCAGATTATTAGTTCTGCTGACCAGCCTCTGCCGAAAAAGGCTTGGGTAGACCCTATCCTTCAAATGCAAGATGTTCAGCCTCAAGTTTTCCAACAGGAAGACGTGGCCCACATGGACACATACAGGGACATCTATACTGAAGAAGAGGAATCCTCTTTTCCTGAAAATTATGAAGATCAACCGGAGACGACGGATAACTGGGAGGAAACCCAGCAGGAAGGGCAGGATCCTTGGTCACATCAAGATCAGGACTCTGATATTTTGTGCGTCGATTCTCCCCCTCCGACCCCAACTCGCCAGGCCTCCCCTGTGGATGACCAAATGACTTTCAACACCATGTTGAAAAAGGCAGCCGAGTTCTTCAAAATTGCCACTCACGAGGCTTTGCCTGAGCAGGATTTTGTCAAAGACATTATTAAAGAAAAACCTCTGGCAAGTCAATCCATTCCCCTTCTTAACTCGGTTAAGAGGCGGATTGCTTCATCTTTAGTCACACCTGCGCAGACAAGGGCCGTGAACCCGAGACTCGAAAAATTATTTCGGCTTTCTCCTTCCGACCCTCTATATATCAAGGGGCATGCCATCCCGGACTCACTGGTGGTCACCACTACTCGTAAGAGGGCATGGGTACCCCTTGCCACTGGAGAATCACCTCTGGACAAGGAGTCTAAAAGATTGTATGCCCTAGGCAAACGTGTCACGTCAGCAGCAGCGTATACCATTCGGGTTGCTAATAACACTACGTTATTGGCAAGCTATGCCGATGCCCAATGGAATCTGCTCCAAGAAGGCCTTCAAGAGGTCCCGGAACCAGCCAGGACCAAGCTTCTCACCATTTTTGCGGAAGGAAAACTGGTTAACCAAAATGTGGTCAAAAACATTTCAGATACTGCAGAAAAATCGGGCAGATCCCTTGCACAAGGGACTCTCCTGAAGAGACATGCATGGCTGCATACATCGGGATTTAGACCCGAAACTCTGGCCTCCCTCATTAATATGCCCATCGAAGCGTCCAACCTCTTTGGGAAAGCAGTTGATGAAGCTTTGGAGACAGCCAAGAAGCAGCATGAGACCTTGAATTCTGTGCAGCAAATTACACAGAAACCCTCTTCCTAGAGGGGTAATGACTCTCTGCGTTCCTTTCTAGGACAAGCTTGTGCCGGTCAAAACAATTACGACACAGGCAACTTCAACAATAACCAAACATCTGGAAGCCCCCCTTACTCTCCCTCAAGGGGTCAGAAACGCGGCAAAGGTAGAAGCAGAGGCCCCAATCCCAGAGGAGCCACAGCCTCGGGTCAGAAATGACCACCAAGTCCAGGTCCCCTCCCATGCCTCCCCGGTCGGGGGCGATTAAGATCTTTCCTGAATGCATGGCAGGGAATAACTTCTGACCAGTGGGTCTTAAAGACGGTCGCCCACGGTTATTGCGTGGAATTCTCCCGACCTCCACAGTCTAGACCGCCACTCTCACGGCACCTTTCACAGGACCATCTAAACATCCTGATTCAAGAGGTGGAAGCACTGCTGGGAAAGGACGCCATAGAAGCCGTCCCTATTCTTCAGGTAAACAAGGGTATTTATTCAGTGTACTTCCTTGTACCCAAAAAGGATCTCAGCATGCGCCCTGTTCTAGATCTGCGCCCAGCGAACAAGTTCATAAAGCCCCAGAAGTTTTGCATGGTAACACTACAAGAAGTGATCCCATTGCTGAAACGGGGGGGGATTTCATGGCAACATTGGATATGAAAGATGCATACTTTCATATTTCAATGTTGCCAGCGCACAAGAAAATACCTAAGGTTCATGATCCAGGAGAAACACTACCAGTTCAAAGTACTCCCCTTTGGCATCGCCTCGGCGCCAAGGGTGTTTACCAAAGTGCTGGCAGTGGCAGCAGCACACCTGCGCAGACTATCAGTCCCAGTTTACCCTTACCTCGACGACTGGCTCATTACGGGGGACTCGTTCAACGCTTGTTTTTCGAACACCCAAAAAACAGTAGATCTCCTCTTCATCCTGGGTTTTTAGAAATCCAGCCTAGTCCCCAGCCAAGTAAAACAATTTCTGCGGACACTAATTCGAACGGAAGATTGTCTTGCCTTCCCCTCCAGCGAGAGGGTCCAGAAAATGCTCTCTCAGATTCCTCAATATGTAGCCTGTTGAGAGGTGACGGTTCGCAAAGCCATGCGGTTGCTAGGGATGATGGCGTCATGTATATACTTGGTTCAGCACGCGCGGCTGCGCATGCGTCCCATGCAAGAGTGGCTGAACAGCCAGTGGTGTCAGCGGACAATGGGAAGATCTGATAGTTGTCTCCCCAGCCCTCGTTCTCTCTATGCAGTGGTGTTCGAGGGGAAACCCCCTGAAGGGGAAAACCTTCACCACCCTTGCATTGGAAGCCACTCCGACGACAGACGCATCTCTCACGCGGTGGGGGGGGCTTACCTGCTTCAGCAGACAGCACACAGTGTGGTCTTCTCAAGTAGCGTCCAATCATATAAACTTACTGAAGCTATTAGCAATGTTCAAAGCATTGAAAGCCTTTCAGGTACAACTGCAAGGGAAGACGGTGCTGATCTTAACCGACAGCACTACAGCAATGTATTACCTGAACAAACAGGGGGGGCATTTGGATATGGGAATGGGATGTACTCAGCAGAGATTTTCCTCTGCCAGAAGAGTACGAATGGCGGCTGCATGAAGACATTGTATCCAGCGTCTTTGCAGAATGGGGGTTCCCAGAGATCGACCTGTTCACCACTCAGGAGAACGCCCAATGCCTAGACTACGCCTCCAGATACCCCCAGAACCAGTCCAAGGGGAACGGTCTCTCGATAACTTGGTCGGGGAAATTTGTCTATGCTTTTCCCCCCGACTCCCCTTCTCAACAAGATAGTGCACCAGGAACCAGTTACCATGATACTAGTGGCCCCCACGTGGGCCCGCCAACCCTGGTTCGCTCACCTGATGGAAATGTCCCTCTCCCCACCAGTCAAGCTGCCCTGCCCGTACAACATGTTGTCTCAGGACAGAGGGGAGACCCTACACCCGTGCCCCCAAACCCTAAATTTAGCAGCCTGGCTCCTGAGATAATAGTTTGGACACCAGCAACTCCCTCAGAGAAACCTAATACACGGTATTGCTATGCTAGCAAGTGGAAACTTTTGGTCATCTGGTGCAATTCCAAAAGTGTCAATCCTATCGATTGCTCACCCTCACACATTGTGTTGTATCGAACCCACCTGTTGGACTCTGGGTTAGTCTTTAATTCCCTAAAGGTTCATCTGGCTGCTTGGACAACCTACACCACGTCACAGCAAAAGGTATTGTGGTGGAAGATACCCGTAATTAAAGCCTTTATGGAAGGGGTTGAGAGGATTTATCCTCCCATCTCTCACCCAGCCCCTAGATGGGATCTGAATGTGGTTTTAACCAGGCTCATGGGAGCTCCCTTCGAGCCTATGCATGAAGCAAGTCTGAAAGACCTGACTTATAAAACAGCCTTTCTAGTGGCTATCGCTTCTATCAGAAGGGTTAGCGAACTACAGGCTCTTTCTGTTTTAGACCCCTTTGTTACAATTCACAAGGATAAGGTAGTTCTGCGCACACATCCCAGGTTTGCGCCTAAATTTATTTCGAAGTTCCACGTGAACCAATCAATCGAACTACCCACTTTCTCCCAGTAGGGAGAGTCATGGCCGGTCAATGACAATGCATTTTCCCACATATTTCCTTTATCACCCGGCTGAACTTCGCAGGCATGGATAAGACACCCTTTAAATTCTGCCCCACTTGTAATAGAAAGTTTCCGTGGATCGACAAACAGAGTGTGCAACCTGTGTCTGCACCCCGCGACCGCAATGAAGGGCACTGTCGAGCTTCCAAGCCCATTCGACCCAAGACCCTTGTAGATCGCAGAACTAAACGCTGGGCCCATCATGCCATGCAGGTCGAGGCCCCCATGGACGTGGAGGGAGCCTCCAGTGACGGCAGCGTCGCGTCTTTTTGGACGGCGAGGGCGAAGGGGAACATCCAAGTTCCCAAGTGCAAGCCCCCGACCCTAGTAGACAGGCCGGCGGTGCTGTTGTGGGGATGACGCCCAGCGGCAAGAGCACTTCCTCTTCCCACACTAAGCACACACCCTGGGGCAATGTTTTGGGGGCCACGAACAAACGGACAGATTTGGCATCTAAGGGGAGATCAGTAGATTCCCTGTCCTCTGGGCACTCGAAATCCCGGTCGCCCCATGACAGTACCCATAAGACAAAGGACGTTGACCATAACACTACTTCGACCGAACGCCGACAGACGAGGCGGAGGTCCCTTCCAATGCCGAAACTCGACAGATTACATTGAAACCGGCTGTAAAGTCCAAAAGTACAGGGTTATCTCACCTGGTAAAGAAACATGTCCCAGAGGGGCTGTTTATGCCTTCTAATTCCAAAAACATCTTCCTCAAAAAGCTGTGATCATAGAGACAAGTCTCATAAGAACAAAGATAAGGCGCATAGGGACAAGTCTACCCCTTCAAAAGAGATTGTACTGGAAGGAGAGGGTTCCATAAGTGAGGCCTTTCAAAAGAAAGGCCTACCTACTTCTACACCAATAGTTCCTGCCATACCTTACCCGGGGGGGGTCATCGCCAGCTCGGCCCAATGGTCAGCAGAGGACATAGATCAAGTGATGTCAAGAATGTCTTTTTTTGCAAATTTCTTTGAGAAAAAAAACCTCATGCACTAGAGAATTTTCAAAATACACCCCCTACTACTGTTCAAGCTCTCAGCTCCTGTCTTGCACTTCTCAGCCACCAGAAAAAGGTCTCGCATTTCTGCAGACCTGTATCACATCCACTGAGACTATGAAGCATCAAAAAAACCACTCGTATAGATCTGCGCCAGTTAGGTTTTGCACATCAAAATTTCATACAAAGTCATTCCGTGCCCTTTATGACGACGCGTGTTTTGGCATTCCCCGCCTTTTTCAAATCTGGGCATAAGTTTTTTTTTTTTTCTTTTTTACGTAGAATCAATGCAGAAATTTGATCAAGGTAAATAACCATATTTCAGAGATGTATTAGTTCATCATGATAAAAAGTAGTATTCTCACAGAGAATCAAGGTTTGGTAGAGGAGAGGATTGTTAGGAGGTGTGGGAGAAAAAAATAAAGAAAAAGATTGTATGAGCATCAGAATTATATGCATAAGTAAACTCAATTATACAGGCCATTGGTGATGTAGGCGAATATATTTACAATTGATAGCACCATATTATTATATGCCCATGTTTAAGACATCATTGTAAATCACAGAATTAACATTTCCATTCCTTAGTGATTGGGATGAGATGTCCAATGCTGTGGATATTTAAGTCAGTCTCTAGATAGTTACAGTATCTTAATATACAATTGTGCAATTCTACCTTGACGTAGGCACTCATGAAGGGGTGCTAAATTATTATTATAAATGCTCTCTGCTTAGCATTCGTCTTCCAATGCTAATACAGTCGGGTATGAATTTATCGGGTTAGTTCCCTGCTTTAACTCTGTATGACATTCATACTCGCACTGAAGGGGGATCAGGACCAATATCAACACTATGATGGTGGTGGTGATGATGAGGCAGAAACCTACAATGTCATCCACAGTTCAACATTATTCCCCAGTGCCTGATTCTCCAATAGATAACGGGCCCTTATTTAATGACTTATTAATCAAAGCAGCTGAGCGCTTAGGTATTCAAACACAGGAGACTCAGCAAGACAAAGATTTTGTTGAATACATCCTGGGAGTCAAAAAAGGCTGCCACCCAGTTCATACCCATCTCAAAGTCTGTACAGAGAAGAATCCAACCTTCACTGGAAACAACAAATCAGACTAGGGCAGTAAACTCGAGGATAGAAAAACTTTTCCAACGGCCCCATCTGATCCTTTATATATTAGGGAACAGCTTAAGCCGGATTTGCTGCTTGTCACAACTATGCAAAAGAGGGCAGGTACACCACTAGCCTCTTCAGAAGTTCCCCCAGACAAGGAGAGCAAGAAGCTTTATACCATGGGAAGGTAAGTTTCAACCTCAGCATCGTTCCAAACTAGGATCACGAACAATTCAACCCTGTTGACCAGCTATGACTGCCATAAATGGGACGAGTTTCCGGCTCTCGTCCACTCTGCTCCAGAGCCTTTAAAGTCTAGACTTTCCTTAATGGCAGCAGAAGGCAAAGCCACTGCCAGCAACTTGCTGAAGAACAACCTTGACGCTACAGATAGCGCGGGCCATATTATTGCGGAAGGAACCATTATCTAGCACCATGCTTGGCTTCGCCAATCTGTCTTCAAGCTTAAGACCCAGGCAACGTTGCTCAACATGCCTGTGGAACCAACCGTACTGTTCAGCAAAGCAGTCGAGGACGCTCTGAAATCAGCCAAAGAGGAATATGATGCTCTCAAATCCCTTGGGCAACTGACTAACAAACAACATGGCCAAAGGGACGGGAACACATTTTGCTGTTTTCGCTGCAAAAGTCCCTAAAGGGGGTCCCGATACAGACAAAATCAAAATTCTTCATGGAACAACTAGGGTCAGGCGTCCCAGGGTTATTCAAGAGGCCAGCGCAGTTCCCGCGGCCGGGGGAGATCCTCCAATTTGCGAGGTGGAGGAACGCCTCCCAAACAATGACTGCCCGCTACAGGTCCCCTCCCATGCTTCCCCAGTAGGGGGACGGATTTCAAACTTCACCCACGCATGGGATGGAATAACCATGGACAAGTGGTTGTTGGCTACAGTAGCGCAAAGTTATTGCATGGAGCTCCTAGAAAAACCATCTAACCACCATCTGCGCCAGAGGAAGACATCAAATGAAGAACTCCTCCTGATAGAGGAAGTCAACGCACTGCGCCTCGAAGATGCCATTGAGATTGTGCCCTCCAACGAGGTAAACCAGGGTATTTATTCAACATAATTCTGTGTGCCAAAAAAAAAATCTAACCATGCGACCAGCATGAGACTTAAGCCCTGCAAACACTTATGTAAAGCCACAAATGTTCCGCATGACAATGCTACAAGAGGTAATTCCCCTGCTAAAACGGGCAACATGGGATATGACAGATGCCTATTTTCATATTTCAATGCTCCCAGCACACAGAAAACTCCAAGTCTGTCCAAGTTGGCGCAGAAAATGTGGAAATGGGCACTCAGACGGGGGATATCCCTATCCTCCCAACACATTCTGGGGTACTCCACACTCTAGCAGACTCTCTGAGCAAAGATCCCCTACCAGAGGAACACGAGTGGCAGCTGGACCCAAACGTTGTAGACGACATCTTCTCTGTGGGCTTAATACACACTACACTTGTTCGCTACAGGAAAGAAAACGAGCAATGCCCAGACTTCGCGTCCAGGTTCCCCCAGCCAGACTCCAAGGGGAACGCCCTATGGATGAACTAGTCACGGAAATTTGCTTAGCTTCCCCCCCCCCCGACTCCATTAATGAGCAGGATAGTGAACAAGATGCACAGAGAACAGATGACGCTCGTCCTAGTTACTCCTATGTGGGTGAGAAAACTGTGGTATCCACATCTGCGCAAACTGGCGATGTGCGATCCCATCAAACTCCTGTGCCAAACCAACCTGTCAACCCAACATGGGAACAGTACACCCAAAACCACACTCTATGAACTTGGCAGCATGGCTCCTGAAGTCAGTTTGGACACCTTAATCTACCACAGCGGTGTATGGATATCGTCAAAGAGGTACGAAAACCAAACACTAGACAGTGTTATTTCACCAAGTGGAGAAGATTTGTAATTTGGTGCCAGTCAAAACAAATAAACCTCATAGAATGTACTCCTTCACACATTTTAAAATATATGCTCCACTTGTTAGACTCAGGGTTAGTATTCAACTCTATAAAGGTCCATCTGAGGCTTATCAGCTTATACCACCTCTCAAAGTAAATTATCGTGGTGGAAAATTAGTCATTAAGGTATTTATGGAGGGAGTAACAAGACTCCACCCTCCAATTTCAAACCCACCGCCAGGATGGGATCTAAATGTAGTACTAGCAAAATCATGGGGCCCCCATTTGAGCCAAGGACTAATTCAAGTCTTAAACACCTGACATACAAAACTGCCTTCTCAGTGGCTATTACTTCCATAAGAAGAGTTTGTGAATTGCAAGCATTGTCAGTGCAGGACCCTTTCTTTATTATCCAGAAAGATAAATTGTTTTTGCGTACTCACCCTAGGTTCTCCCCTAAATTAATCTCCAAATTCCACGTGAACCAATCTATTGAGCTTCCGGCTTTCTTTTAGAATCCAACTAGCTCAGCTGGATGTGAGGACGGCGGTCCTCTACTACGTAAACAAGACCAGGCCACTTAGGAAAACAGATCAACGGTTTGTCTCCGTAGCACCAGGCAGAGAAGGAGACCGGATTTCAAAAATGCCATGTGCGGATGGATAGTTAGATGTATACAATTATGCTAATCATTATCAAACAAAACACTGCCTTTTACACCAAGAGCTCACTCCACACAGAGCACAGGAGCTTCTCTGTTTTTTATCGCAAATGTCCCCCTAGACCGCATTTGCAAAACAGCTACATGGAGATCTGTACACACTTTCACTCTTCACTACTGCATTGATGCAAATTCCAAAGCAGATACACAGGTGGGACAAGCTATTCTAAAACATCTATTTGCTGCTGCTCTTTTTCCACGACCCACCACCTTCTCCTAACATTGCTCACTAATCTATGCATAGCATGTGATCTAAGCAGATTCCACAAGCCTCAGAAGGTATACATTACTCCCCGTAATCGTATTTCTGATGCTTGTATCTGGTTTGATTCACATGCACCCCACCATTCCTCCCCTGAGAGAAGGTGCATAGATGTTATATGAGCTTTTCTGTTATCTGTCTGCTTGGATACACCTGTACTCGTGCTACACTTCATGCCACCTCATGTCAGAACAAAACAATCTGAGGGACCTCGACGTGTGAAGGACCATGGGTACAGTGGACGTCACACTAGGGATAGTATTACTGGCATGCCCGGTCGACGTCCCTTTTTTTCAAGTTTCGAAAACAACAACTGTAATACTCTGCAGCTTCCACTAGATGTCGGCCTATGCATAGCATGTGAATCTAAGCAGATACAAAACCCAGAAATATGATTACGGTGAGTAATGTATTATATATATCTCAAGAGGGGTAAATGGGATCTGTAGAGCTGTACAAATGAAATCTGTCAATACAAGTAACGCTTACACTCAAGGTTTCAGTTATAAATAGTTATGTATTTATTTAATATCAATTTTAGTAAAGCTTTCATTAAAAAGGCAATTGTTTGTAACAGTCAAACTTTGAAATTACTTTTCAAAATCAATAAAGCTGGCGATTACTCTTTGGAGATGCAAATACCTTTCTCCTTCACCCTGAAGTGACTTCAATAACCAGGATAATAATGCCAGTATACTTTGTAGGTTCTGAGTTTCAGGAAGGAAGGCTTAAGGAAAAAAAGAATGGTTAGAACATTTACTAATAATGTGAGGACAATTGGAATCCGCCAATGAAATCTGGGTAAGCCTTTCCCAGCAGCGAAAGTGTTCAACAAATGTCAACCTATGAAGGACAAGCAATGCCAAAGTCAATGGATTCAGAAAGGTGCCTTTAGGTAGCCAGGACAGCCAAAGTCATTTGGACAAAGTCAATACATCCGATGCACTTCTTGGATAAAAGTCTTTCACAAAGTCAGATAGTTCAGAGAAAATCGCTGAAGGCACACAAGTTGTTAAGCCTGTGCAAAGGGGAGGTTGAAATCAACTCAAGTTAAGCAAGTGCAAATCTCAATTGAGACAGCACGACTTAAGGCAAGAAGGTAAGTGTCCCCAAGCCTAAACTGTACTTCTGGTTGAAAGTCTTGCTACAGCCAAGCAGAAGCTGGTTCCTGAGCCTCAGTCGTGGGGACAATAGGCAGTACTCGAGAAGGACTTCGACAGCTACGGGCTCTCTTCGATTCTGCAGCACTTTGCGGTTTCAGCGCCTCGCAAACCGCACTGATGCAGATTGGTTATCTCCGGTTGCACTTTCCTTGCACCCTCAGTCCTGGACTCAGGTGAGGGGGACTCTGGGTTGGTATTTCCTGATTCTGGAGTGTCCTTAGGAGGCTCCTGGAGCTTTTGGCTGAGGCAGACGTGGCGCTCTGTTATGGACACTAGATCCCTAGCATTAGGCTTCTGCAGCAAGGGAGAGGCACAGCAGTTCGGGGATTGCACCAAAGTGGAGTTTGTCTCGGGGTTAGTTGGTCCCACTAACCCAAGGGGAGAAGTCGTTCCGTCTGGAGCTTCTCTGTCAAGGTGAAAAAGGTCAGCACAGCAGCAGGGCTTCACTGGGCAATTCAAGGTCCGGGAGGTTGCAGCAGGCTTCTCTTCACGGTTTCTCCGTCTGATGTTTCTTCCAGTGGTCGACTCTGCCTCTAGTCCAAAAACCCTCGCCTTTTAAGCAAGTTTCTCCTTCATTCACAGCCTATCCAGTCAATCACACAGCAGGGTGGTTGTCCTTTTGGGACAGCCAGCCGGCCAGTCATGACTGGTTTCGTGCAGGCACTGCTAGAGACAAAGGACTAGGGTGTTTCGGGAACTTCCCTCACTTCCTGCCCTTCCAGGCACACTGGAGGCAGGGGTGGGCTTCAGGGCTGAAGCCCGCCAACGGCAAACCACACAAAGGGCTTAAACCTATCTCCAACACACAGAGTAAAAGCCAAGACAGACCCCACAAACAGAAAATGGCGAATAAAGAAGACTGGGGCAATTTTGACGAAGGACACCCATGGGTGCTGTACTGCAGCTGAGTGTTCAGCCTTCGGTATTAAAACACACTGGTAGTAAAAATTAAACCACTGCTGCCAGCCATTTAAAGTAGTTGAAGGTAACAAAAAATGTTGGATGAGAAAGTAGGATAAAGGGCTAATAAGTAACCCCCATCAATCCACATAAGATGGTGTGTGCTGGACTTACAAAAAGAAAAAGGTAAGTAAGATCAATTTCACCTTACTATTCTTGGGAACAGTAGTTCACCCAAGAAAGGGTATTTAAACCTTAAAGGAAATCAAAGTACTTCTCAGTGACACTGCACTGATGGTGCTGTGCGTCACTATACAAACAGCAGATGCCTATGGAGTTTGTCAGACTCCAAATAAAAGTAAAAACATAAAATCCTAATCAGGGAAAAACACATGAGGGAGGAAAAAGGTCCCACTCACTCGGGAGTTTAAAATGTAAAAGTCCTAAGTCCAGCAAAAGAGCTTGGGTGTCTCTAAGGTGGGAGGAAATTAGCACAGAAATGAAAATTCTCCCGAACGACAGGCCCTCTGCAGTAAGAGACTTTTATTGGAAAAGAGGTTTTGGCATAAGGCCCTGATTTCTATGCTTTGTACTGTATCCTTTTGGCAGAGAAGCCAGAGTGTGTGCGAAGCTAATCGTGCTGCCTTGGCCTGTGCTGAAAACATGGGGAAGGCAAGCCAACTGCTCATCAACCGCCCTGACATATTATTTTATGAACACTTTTTTTTTCTTTTTGCATACTGTTGGCCCACACCGTTTTGTATTTAAAAGTACGGATTGGCAATAGGTTTATTAGTATTGGCCCTTTTATTTTTACTCGACTAGGACTTCGTTATTATTTTTTGATGGTTGTAGCTTGCTCCCATCCTTAGGTTCAACCAACCCATTGAAGGTCAATAAACGCACTTGAACTGTGTTGTCTGTGTTCACTGTTTAAAACCATGCGTTCCTTACACAGGGCATGTATGCTTTTTGAGCACACCTTTTGCGAATTCTCTCGCACAAAGTGTTTTTGGGAGTAGATGCTGGTGGTAGTTACATTTTAGTTTTTCGCTACACCATGCTGTAGCTTTTTCACAGCATTAGCCAAGTGTCCACATATGGTCGCCATAGGGTAGAAAGGCATTTCAAAAGTCCACCTCCCCCAGCCATTTTGTGTTGTGGTTTCTTTGTTTAAATTGATCATGAAGAACAACCAAAATGGATGTCTAAATAGTCTGTGGGCAGACTTTACCAAGGGAACCTTGTGTTTGACTGCTGACCTGTTCAACTGGGTTTGGGGGTTTCCTAGATGCTTTAGCCCACATCTGTGTGGGTGTGCCTAAATCTTTGTAGATTAGCTGGCTGCCAATGATTGGCTGGCAACCAAATGTTTAAATGGTGCATGGTTGTTTATTGGTGGAAAGATCACTTGTGCATGTCTGTGATTTTGTGGTAAGGAGATTTTAGCGCACAACTCTGGTGAGGGATGTAAAACCATTCTACCCTATTGATAAATCCGGGTTCTTATCAAAGTGTAGACCATACCACTTTAGAACAGTAGCTTTGGGGGAGCAGACAGGCCTTACTCAGTGAAGGAAGAAATTAAGGTACAAAGTCCAGAGTTTACCCATAAAGCGTACACCACACAAGTATACTGAAAACAAATCCAACATAATATGTAGGCGGTTAAATGAGCACAGGTGTTAAAACATATTGCATGTAAAAAAAGTAATGGCCAGTTAAGACCCAACCCCCTCACAAACTCAATTTGTTTCCCACCACTATGGGGTAGGCAAAATACAAGGTTAATGGGTGAGGAAAAATGAAGCTCTGCACAATAACAAAAAATACAATAGGCATTATTGAAATCCAAAATGCCACACACAAGTTACAGGATTCATAAAATCTAGCACCTAATAACATAGATGATACAGATGCATATTATACAACATGCAGAGCATAAAAGGATGTTAAGGCTTCAGCACCCAAGCCAAGATTGCCACCACAGTTAGGATACATTTAGACTGAAACCACCAGACCTGTAAGGTCTCATTACATTCCTAGAATTACCCTGATTCAAAAGTAGCTAGTAGACTTGAACATTAGCAATACGTTTTCAGTGCAGCAGCGTAATATAGAACTTGTATTTTAAAATTAAAACTCCAGAACTCTGCAGAGACTCAAGAAAATATTGAAGTACAGGTAACTACGTTGGGCTTGGAAGCTGAGAAGTGCACGGATGTAATTGTGCCTGGCTCACCAAGAACTCTCTAATCTTGTATGATGATCTGCTGCTGCCTGTCTAACTGTGATCCGACTCGACTAGGTGGGGGACGGGAACCCCTGGTACATGTCATGAGCATGAAACTGAGGGTGTTGGCCACCAAACCATGTTGTTCTGGTAGGCGGAAGGAGGATTCCGCCATCTTTCATTTTGGGCAGGCATGGATTTGGTGAACACCTGCTTGAAGATTATGTACTCGGTCAATCAAAATTTGCTGTATTGCTGCACTAGGCCATAAAAGAATACACGTTCACAACACATTACTTAACATACAATCATCAAATGTATGCTGTCAATTAAAAACTTCTTATAGCAGCAAAGTTTTAAAATGCATTAAATAAAGTGCATTTCAATTTTAAAACAATTCCTCGGATCTGTTCATCACTGCTTCTATTAGAAATGTATCATATTAATTCAACTTCTCAATTAAGAAGAAATCCTATAAATTCATCAATTAATTACAATTTCTGAAATTTAAAAAAGCAAAACATAAAAATAGGGAGGGGTACACTTGCAGCCCTATGAACAGTTGTTTCTAATGTACATATAACTTCATAAAGTTAACATATCATCTAAAATACCTGTGCACAACATTTGTCTGCACAGCCATGCCTGGTGAAAATAAGTGTATGGGGAGTGTTCCTAAAGTCCACTTGAGGTAAGACTTCATAAAACTATCCGAATGATGTGCAGATACCCAGTTCTTAGTATCAGTATGTACTACTCATGGAACCTTGGTAGAGTGGCAGAGCAGTCAGGCGTATCGTAAGAGGACGATGTGAGATTTTGGTAAGTTCACTGAACCCAGTTAGTACAGTAGTACAAAGAAACACTTAGACATTTATATTAAAGTATATATTTATTATTTACACAAGGATTGTCATAAAATACTCGTATCATTTAAACACCCATAGGATTACTTAAATATACTTTTCAAACGCCACTGGTTAGTTGGTAGTTGCTCGCAGTACAATTGTTAGTTTGCCACTGACGGTTCTACCGTATTATCAGTTTGATTACACACAAAGCTGAACAGTAATTGTATTAAGTTAGCAAAACCATATCAGATAGTTTTTTTAGGAAAGAATAAGGTTGGTTAGTCGAACGGTAACAGCCCTTAAGGTTCTAGAGGCATTTTCTGGGAAAACTAAAGCTTTAAAAGTTCCCTAACTCTATGCACAAGTCGGTTGGAGAGGGCTCAAAGTCTTACAAAGCAGCAGAACAGCAAATGTTCCAGTGGATACTTTGTCTCTGTTAGGCAAGATTGTATGCACTACCCTTTGGGTGCACTACAATAACCCTGAGCTCCTGGCAATAGGCACCCAACCTTTGGTATAAGTCTGAACTACACAGGTTGGTAGTGTGGCTGAGCAGCCAGCCTTCTCTCAAGAGGGGTCAATGTGAGCTGTAGGGTTGTAACATAGAGATTCACAGTGGCAGGTATTCAAATACGTTATACTCAAGGTTTCATATTAAAATCATTATTTATTTAAGTCAGTTTAAGGGTAATATGCAACACTTAAATATACTTCAACAACACACTTCAGTTTATTTCAGTAGATACCCTTTTGGGATGTCAAACACATTCTTCCTACACCCTGAGGAGACTTCAATTGCTAGGACACTGTGGACATTAATATATCACTGTTTACACTTAAAATGCACTACTGTATTTATGGCAAAAAAGGAAAAGTTTAGGGAAGGAAACAAAGGTTAACAAGTTTCTCCAAACAGATTAAGTACTTCACAATCCCCTTTGAAATATAGGTTAACCCTTTCCCAGCTATACAAGTAAGGTAGGTGTGACTTTTTGGAGGGACAGTTAAACACAGTCAGAGAGGGTAAGAAGAGTCTTCAGGGAGGTAGGCCAGCCAATGTCAATTGAGCAAAGTCTAGGGGAGCTGAGGCAATTCTTGAAGATAGCATAAAAGTCTTGCAAAATGTTAGTTCTTATAGCAAAAAGAAACACTGTTGGGCCACAAGCTGGGAGGCTTGTGAGAAGCAAAGATGCAAGCAACTCTGCAAAAGGCAGCAAATGCAAGTCTCCATTGAGAACAGGCAAGCTACACACAACCAGAGGTAAGTACCCCTAGTTACACAGTACCTTGTGTCTGAAGAAAAGGTTCCACCTGGCTTCTGTTCCTGTTGTTCCTGGGCATCCGTCGTGGGGACAAGGGGGAGGACGCCTGGGGACTCGTGCAGTATGGTTTGAAGGTCCGCGGCAGTAATGGGCACACTGGTAGGAAAATTAAACCAATGCCACCATCCATTAACTGTAGCAATGGTAACATAAAAATGTTTACATGAGAAGGTCGACAAAGGGGATACTAAGTAACCCCTCCAGCACTCTATGTAAGGTAGTTTGCGCTGGGTCTACAAAGAGAAAATGGTAAGTAAAGTAAATTTCACTGTACTACTCTTGGAAACAGTAGGTTATCCAAGGGAAGGTATTTAAACCTCAGCAGAAATCCAAAGGACTTCTCTGTGACACTGCACTGAGGATGCTTTGTGTCCCAATGCAAAAAGATGCCTATGGAGTTTGTCAGACTCCAAAACCAAAAGAAACAGAGTCCAACTCAAATATAAATACATGAGCGAGTGAGTAAAAGGGCTCTCACTCTAGGACTTAATTTTTTATCCTGAAGTCCAGCAAAAGAGCTGGGGGACTCTAAGGTAGAAGGGAATTAACACAGAAATTAGAATACTCCCCAACAGTGCTTTCCTTTTAATTTCTCTTTCGTGTACTTGGGTGAACTGCTGTACCCAAATAGTAAAGGGGGATTTTCATCCCCTTTACATTTTGTATGTGAGCCAGCACCCTCCTCCCCCACCTTATGGGGGGTAAGACTCATTGCTTATGTTGAGCAGGAGTGAATTCCTGATTCTTTGTGCTGCTACAGAGAAGCTAGCTTCCCTCACTGTGGAATTCTTGAATCAGGGGTAAATATGCGCTAGATCTTGGTGACCTAGTTGAGGGTTTACGGGCGAGACATTGAGGTAGGTAGGTGACTCTTGGGCGATGCATTTGTGCGTGATGGTGAGGGATTTATGTACTATTCTCGCTTGTATAGATAGCCAGTGCACCTCTCTCCTGGTCTGAAAAAATGTTTATTCCAATCGCTGCACTTAGAGCTTTATTTTGCAGTAGTTGCAATTTAGCTAGATTCTTCTTTGTGGTACCTAGCAGGATTATGTTGCAATAGTCCAACTTTGAGACTATAAAGGCTCTTGTGATGTAGTTCTGTGGAGTGAGAAATTGTCGACTAAGGGCAATGAGTTTGGCCATATAGGCGGTAGTAGAGTGTCTGAAAAGGTAGGAAGCGAGGAAAGCATCCAAAACTCTGCAGCCCTTTGTCTTCCTCCTTGCCTGAAAGGAATAGACTCCCAGTGAAGGGCTGGCTGTCCTGATTGGACAGCCAGATCGCCCCTTATTGTAAAATGCAGGGAGGGAATGCAGAAATTGTGCTGTAGTTCTCGTTAAATACTCCAATCCTGGAAGCTGCTGGCAAGTCGACATTGGAGCTGAAACGGAAGTGGAGGATAAAGAAATTATGGCCATAGTGATTTCCAGCGACCGGAGAACCTGCTGTGTAACCGGAGAGCCTGCTGTTACCCTTCGTTCCAATCACTGTGGGGGTCCCGAATGCAAAGCCTCCTACCAAGAGGTTGGTGGGATCCACTAGTCTTAAGAAAACCTGCATTTTGAGCCATCCCACGACATGCTCTGACCTTGCTGGACTGTAAACCGCCAATACCCTGCGACCTCTAGCCTGAGTGCAGTGCATGGTCTTCTGAAGTCTGAATCCATGTGAAACTTTGGTGGACTCCTGCTGGAGATCCAGAGACACAATTCTAATCCATAAAGTCCCCTCACCACAGTGAAGGACCGAGAAAGTGTTAGAGAATCCGACCAGCGATATTCGTTCATCTGCCTGTTGCAAAAAGGCGCCAAATCCACAAAGCCACGAGAATCTGTGCAGAAACCTTTGCTGGAAGCCTCATCTGATGACTGCTGCTGCAAGCGCCCCTCCAGACCAAGAATCCAGGGACCAGGTCCTGTGCTGCTGCATCCTGTTGGCATCCACCCAGCTCTTTTTCTCCTAAGGTACTGTGGCCTTGGGTAATACTTATTTACGTCTGGTGGGCATCCTGTGAGGCCGAGTGGGTAATTTGTGTGGTTGGGAGTTTGCCCATACCACTTTCCCAGGCTTAGTGCCAGAACACCTATAGGGAGCCCTATTCGAAGTCCCTGAACACTTTGACTAGCTCAAAGTGAATACTTACTTGTTTAAGAAGATCTCCTATGGAACTTTGACTTTCCTGCAACTTAACCCTGTTTCAACCTGCCTACATCTGGCACCTAGACCACCAGGGTCCCTCTTTTGCCTCAGAGAACTCATGCAATAGACTAGAGAAGGACTGGATCAGAAAAGTATTCTGCTTTGAAAATATAACCATGGTAAAGGTACTTGCTTACTAAAGAAGTTAGTGTGGTAGCACGATCTCTGTGAAAGAAGTTACAAATTGTCATTAAGTTTATGCTTAACTTTTGAGTTGCATTGTGCCCCTCCTAAGAAGCATATAAGTGGCTTTACGCAACTTTAAATGGTGCCATGACCCCCCCCTTCTAAAAAGAGTGTTGGGACTGTTTTATCATTGCTTAACTGAATGAGTGTAAAAGCTTACCAATAGGATTTACCTACCTTGAACAGCATTGTCATTCTTAAAGTGTAACATTGGTTTCACTGGTCTGCTTTATACAGATCTAAAACGGTCTTGGGGTTTATACATACCTGTAAGAAGCTGGAGGCTTTTTGAAAAAGGTAATAGGTGCTACTCACCCTGATTAGCTGCTGCTCTTTTAAACTTGTAACCTAGGTTGTGTCCCTGAATTGCGTTGGCGCTATTCTAAAAATAGTTTCATAAAGTTCTTACTTACCTTAGAAATTGTATTATACACTTCTTAAAAGTATACTGGGTATAACTAGCTATTAGGTAGCGGACAGTTATGTACCAATAGGTCAATTACCTTGAAATACATTGCCTTTATTAAAGTGTAATTGGGTTTTGCTTTCCCTTTTTTGCTTGGTTCATTCTAAAATAGTTGAGTGTTCATACTTATCATTGCGTAGCTTGAAGCCCCTCCAGAAAGTATGCAAGTTGTTTTACTAGCTCTAAACAGAGTTTACAAAGTAATGTTGCAAGGAGTATACTTGTAACAGGGTTGGTTTATTATGTGATTTTCTTAGTGTCACTGCATGACTGACTGGGTCAACTACCCTTGAAATACTGATTGTATTCTAAAAGTATATCTAACCTTTTCTTATTCCTCAAGAATAGTATATCACTACACTGAATGTATAACCTTGGGTTTGACTCGCCTTGACTTGCTTCTTGCTCCTCCAAATAAGGTTATATCTTGGTTTGTATACCATAGGTATTGAGGTGTTTTTTCTGATTGTGTATATATGATGTTATAGTACTTACTTACCCAACAATTATCTTGGTCTACTTGTGTTTGAATAAACCCTTTATTTTTACAATACATAGTGTTTCAGTGTTTCTTTGGACCACACGTATGCTACAATTTCTTTGTACCAAGCTACAGCCATCTCTCCCTCCTAAAATGAGCCTGGCTGCGCTGTCTATGCGAATATATATGTGAAAAAGACATGGGCCACCCCTCCCTTCTACACCTGCAGATAGGAGTACTGCTCACCACTACTACAGATGACTTAGATCTGTATTCTTCATAAAGCAGATCATCACTTCTTGTTAACAATAAAAAAACAATGTTATTTGTCATGTACTCTTAAAAAAAAAAAAAAAAAAAACTGTTCTTGGGCCTTACACTATACCATAAACACACTTGTTGTATACATTAAGTATTTTTCTCTGAGCCTCTGTGGAACAGTATATTAACATTCATATAGTGCTTTACAGAGTGCTCTTTGGCCATGCGGTAAAAGAGAGGGGTTAGTAAACATTGACTTTGTGTGCTGTTCTTATTCAAATACACATTGCAAGTCGACACTGTTGGTGTTTCCAGCAATGGTTTTTATGAAGTCTGGGTAGGACTTTAGAAAAGCTGTCCTAATTCTGGTCTTTATAGTTAGTCTGCTCCTTGGTCAGGCATGCAGTATGTGGTAGGGCGCAACCAACGGTTGCAGACACCCACCCTTGTGCCACACCGGGATTATATACTGAATAACATTACCCGTACAGTGAAAATGATAACAATGAGGGAAACTGTGACCTCCACTGGGCCCCGTAAAATGTTCCTGTGAACAGTGGGGGGCGCGCTAGCGAGCCCAGCAAAGATGGCCAAGATCCCGTGAGCTCCCTGAGCACCATTTACTATCCTGACGTAATCCTTCTGATAGCTGCATCCTCGCTGCCCAATAAGCAGACCATCTGCTGGCAGACCACCTGTGACTGACTTGGTGAAGTTTGGGAACTTTCTCCGTATTACTGCTTAGATACAGGTTATAGCGTGTGGGCCTGCCCTGGTGAGGCAATGCAAATATTGCTGTGGAGCCCTGGCGGGAGAACGTTAGTGGCAAAGTCCTGTCTTTATTAACCTACCTGAGTGGGCGCTCCTGGCCATAGATCTGGTCATTTCATATGGCATTCCATTCTACGGACAAGACTGGGGACTTATTTTGGTGCCGGTATGCAGGATGGAAGCTCGGAGATCTGAAGCGGGAGCTGTGGGTACCAGCTGCCAGCAGGGGACGATTGGCAGTGAAGGAGCTTGGGCACAACCGTTGTCGGCGAGTCAGAGTGACCCCGTTGCTGAGCGGTGTTTGGTGAGCAGGGTTGCTGGCGTGATGGGGGGAAGTAGGAGGCCCCTGAGTTCTGGAAGTTACATCGTCGGCTTGGAGACTGTGGGCCTGGGGACGGATCTGGCTGTGCTCTGCCTGCAGCCGAGGAGGCCTGCAGTGAGGGGCGGTATCTGAGTGCTGAGGAGCGCACACTGCGACCTGTTGGAAGACATGGGTAGGGTTAGCAGTGTGCTACTTGCGCTCCAGAGCTGGCGTCGGTACGTGGGTCTTCAGAGTGGCTTGCAGGAGGAGGCAATCCCTGCTTATGAGCACCTATGCCTGTTTATGCTACCAAGATGGGAGATTCCACGGCTGCTGATTAAAGCAGATGATTGAATTAGGCAATGACTTTGGTGTTTTACAGAATGATGGGTACTTACAGTGAGCGACTTACTGGAGGCCAGTTGCACTAGTGGAGGGCACATATTTCCGATCCTCAACTCTGTAGGGAGCGCCTTCCGTTGGTGGACAGGGAGGTAGTGTGAGGATTGTGTGGTGCTGGTCTGCTGCAGTAATTAAGTGTATGTTGGACTGTCATGTACTCGGACTGGTGAGTGACACTTGGCGGCATAGGACTGCATCCTAGGAGGTTATAAGGTTTTTACAGCGACTGGCAGAACTGTGGCAACACCTATATATGTGGCCCTCCGGATTAAGTATGTTTCTACCACATGGTTCACATGTGGTTACAGAGAATACATGACCGAGAATGCTTTTTCGAAAACAAGAAGTTTCCCCCCAAACACCCAGTTTCTCTGTGCTTAAACCAACCCCATTACCCCCTTATCCCACCCCATATCTATTATGAAACCTTTTTCGATGGTTTTTCTGTTTTTCTGTTATTGAATTCTATGTAATTGTATTCTCTATCACTGCCGTGCCTTACAGCGGAGTTTAGTGATACCAGGCTGCGGGTGAGCTAGTACAGTCTGGGGAAAGTGAACTCACTCGGGTTATGAGTTTGCAGCACACTCAGATTACTATGTTTGCAGCACCCCTGTAGGATTTATTTATTACAATTGTTACACGCCCAGACCCTTGGGTATCACGGCAAGGTTACAGACAGCTTATAGTGTTTCTTATACAGTATTACAGTCAAATGGTAACATAACATTTCGCCTGTCGGCAGAATTACACCATAATACAAAGTTAACATACATTAAGGATATGTAGGAGGACATTCACTTGTTGTTGCAGATATTCAGGTCTAGGCAATCCAATGCCAGTGTTGGTTGGGACCTGGCAGGATATAATGGATTGTCAATATTGGTTAAACAGCCACTTTTCAGAGCTTTTTTGAAACCTGAAATGGTTTCCTCATTTTTTATACAAAGATTGCCATGACAGTTTAGTTTTGGAGGATTGCATGAAGATTAGGGGTATGCCTGGGCTGGTGTAGACACGTGGAGAAGGACACGTGTCACAGGAACTGCTGTGGTGTGCCTCTCTTGCCCTGCTGCTCCCCAGGGTTGTTGAAGCTAGTGTTCTGAGCAGAGCGCGCCAATTGGATGGTGAGTAGTCCAAAAGTGTGCACTGACGGGGGCGGGGAGGGCCATTTGTCTCTGGTAGTGCTGCTCCTGTAGGCCTTTGGAGGGGGTGTGCGTTGTGGCGTTGCTACAAGAGACGCACCTCGCCTTGGCTGGGGTATCCAGATTTGGGCAGAGATGGGAATGCCATCGCCATTTCTCTTCTTCCTACTCTAGAGGGGTCTTTGTTTTGATACACAGCTCGGTTGGTTTTCGTCTAACGAAGGTGGTTAAAGATCAAGAGGGAAGGGCGCTTTTAGTCATTGGAGTTGTACATGAGCAGGCTGTCACACTGCTTGATTACTATGGTTCGAATCAGGATGAGCTGAGCATGTTGGAATGGATAACTCATCAGCTCGATCAGACCGAATTGGGGGCGCTTATGTGGGACGGGGATTTCAATTCAGTGCTGGAACCTGAGGTAGATGGGACCGGCGGGCCAGAGGTCTCTCCTAAAATAGACTACTAAGATGTAGGACTTGTGCTGGGAGTGGGAACTGAGTGACATTTGGAGGTCTAGATACAGGGTCTATACTTAATGTTCCACGGTTCACAGCGTCTTGGTTGGATTATATTTTGATATCTGATAAAATAATGGGATGGGTAGAGGAGATTAGTATTTTGGTACGGACTCTGTCAGATCACACGCTGCTGATACTAATTCTAGAGGTTCGGGCGGATGAGGCCAAGGCCAGCCTGGGTGTTTACAAGCGAGGGTTTATTGGATGTGGTGTTCTCAAAGGAGATTGTGCAGGTTATTGATAACTTTTTTGCTGATAATCTAGGTTCGGTACCTCATACTCAATGCAATGGGAAACCTTCAAGTACGTGATGAGGGGGGAGTATTTCTCGCAAGAATCTGGAATTCTAAGACTGATAAGAAGGGAGGTGACGGATAATGATGCAACCATTCAACGCTTGCAGGCTGAGCTGGGCTTTGAGAGATAAGTCGCAAAGCACAAGACAGTTACAGAGGAATTGGAGTGATTCTGAGCAGCGGCCCGGTGAGAGGTGAAGTTCCTCTGGGGAAAACCGTAGTCTGGCATTACAGGGAAGGTCAACGTCCTGGCCGACTACTTGCGATGGTGGCTAGATCGTATATTACATCTACCAAGGAAGCGCAGGGAGTGCTGCATTATGGTGATAGGGAAATTGTTCAAGAATATGAAATGTTTTATTGCCATCTTTATTCTACACGCATTCAGGCATCGCACAATGAACTAAATGCATATCTAAACCTGGTAGCGCTCCACTGGTGTGGTGAGGAGGAGCGAGAATAGTAATGTAGACCCATTACGGATTAAGAAACTCTTCAAGCCATAAAGGCACTGTCCAGTAAGGCCCCGGCCCATATGGCTTTACTGTTGAGTTCTATAGATTTTGGGTTTGCGTTTGGCTCCTGGTTTGGGTTTGTGGTTAGAGGTTTAGGAGGAGTCACTCCGGGAAGGGAAGTTGCTGGCCACTATGAATGAGGTGGTGGTTACTGTTTTATTGCAGCCTTGGAAGATGGCAGATGAATGCTCATTTTACCGCCCAATCTCGCTGATTAACTTGGTCAATAAAATATTGAAGCTGCTAGCTACAAGACTGGCACCCCGTATGCATGTGTTAAGGCAGATCAATCGGGCTTTATACTGGGATGTTCCATCTCCTATGGGCGGCGCCAAACGTTTGGTTTGTGTTTTGTCTGCCTGATTCTATTGTGTCAGCACTATTAGAAGATGCTGAGAAGGTGTTTGACTCTGTGGAATGGCCCTTCTCCAGCATGGGGTCTGGCATGGATTCACATGGTCATGAATATTCCCCGTCGTCAGGCTGGGAATCCTCGGTAAAGAAAAAAATCAGTATCCGTTTTGTTTCTGATCTGTCTTTCTTAGTAGTAACCAATCACTGGTCTCTGGGTCATACTGCCCCCAGCCAATGACTGCCCTCTCCCTAAGCCCCGCCCCTGGCAGCCATCCTCAGATTTTTACCGCATGTTCAAGTGTTGGGAGTCCTTGTGCTTTAGCTCTCGAGCTTTTACTGCGTTTTGCGTTTTTTCAAAGAGTTTTATCTAATTTTTTCGGTCATTCGAGCCTTAAGCTCCACCGTTTCTACTTCTGATCAACGGGGACCCGTTTCAGTATTTTCTACGCCCCTCAAGGGTGAAGTTTTCGTCGAGTTCCTCTTATGGGAAGTTTCCAGAAGTTTGAGGCCTACCTCGTGGACATGGCCCAGGAAAAGGGAAGCTCGACACCCGGATCCAAGCTGTTTAGGAACTGCCCTGGATGCGGGTTACAGAATGTGTTTAAGGAGGACGAGCATTCTAGATGCCTCTACTGCCTTCACAAAGAAAAAACGCACGTGGAGAAGGACTGTGCATTTTGCATGAACATGACGGATCGGACTATGAGGGATCGTCTGACCCGTATCGCCAACTGGCTGGAAGGAAAAAGCCCAGCAGGTGAGAAGAAGTCCGAGCGGTCTTCTAAGTCCTGTGAGGGCACTCCAGTGACAGGGGCCCAACAAAAGGCAAAGCACCACGAGTCCGTGGGCACCGGGAGCGCCGAATGGTCAGGCTCCTCGACAGCCAGGAAGGCCGTACCTTCACCGGCGCCATCAACCACAAGCCAGCGCTCTGGCTCAGGGAAGAGAAAATCCGAGAACCCGGCCAAGCCTCTGGAGAGGCCCTGGTCGATCTTGAAGGAACCAGCCGAGGGGGAGCGAGGCGGTGACCCTCCCCCCAAGGTGAAGGCCTGAAGCGTGCACGAGTTGGTGAAGTCCTTTATTCACCTGGCCAAGGCCTCTATCGAGGTAGTCGCGATGGCCCTGGCGAAGCCTGTGGAGGCTACCCCAGTGGAGGCGACCTCGGGGCCCAGAGTTTCCCTGCCACCGCGGAGGCAAATCTTCTTTTCAGCCCATCGAGAAAACCCCCATGAAGACCCCGGTGGAAAAAAAGGGGGGGGCGGTGGCCGTTACGGACACGGATATAGCCTCCGAGGAAGAGCTGGTTGAAGTCGTGGAGGGCTTCAACGAGAAGTTTGAGGAGGTCTGGCTCCACGGGAGGAATCCCCGGCGAGGAGGACGAAGAGAGCGACGGTGGCGCCGACGAGGCTCCCGTGGAGGAGGAGCAACCATTGCGCCCGTCGCAACCTGAGCCACAGGACAACTCGGTGGCCATTTTGATGGCAATCCAAACCTTATGCACGGAGAGAAGGACGAGATTGCCACTACCCCCAACGGACGACCCAGCGGAACCGGGCCCGTCGGAAGCCCTCCAAACAAGAGGAGAGTTCATCCAACCCTGGACCCTCTCAGCCCTTCTCTCCTTCTCTCCTTCCCCTGTCCCTGGGGATGACACAGGAACAGATACGGCCACGACGGGGACGGATGATGACGGTGGTGACGACGGGATGGGCCTCCCATCAACACCTCCTTGGGCCCCCCGCCCGACGAAATTGGTTCCTTCCACGCCATGATTGCCAGGGCATCCGAGCTTCTCCAGCTATGCCCAGAAGAACAGAAGAAGGAAGGCTTCCTCTACCAACGGTGCGAGGCCAAGACGAAGACGGTCCTCGCGGTGCCGTTGCTAGATGACATCTGGGACAAGGGACTTGCTATTCTGAAGAACCCGTCCATGACGCCTGCCAAGAGGGACCGGTACGAGAAGTACCGGGTCCCCGATATCACCCCTTTGTGCCTTAGGGCCTTGCCGACCCCAGATTTGGTCGTCTCGGCAGCGGCCAAGAAGAAAGCGGCGGGGGCATCGAAACTGGACGCCATGGGACGAGTCATCTCGTCTGCGACGATTAAGGTGGCCAACGCCCTAGCAATTGTCACCCACTACGACAGGGAGTTGTGGTACAAGATCGCCCCCCCCCCTGTTGGACTTCCTACCGGATGACAAGAGGGCAGAGGCCCTGGCGATCCTACGGGAAGGTGAGGTGGCATCGGACCACGCCATAACGGTAGCCACAGACATTGCCGACACCGGTTTCCGCCATTTGGGCAATGGCGTTTGCCTTCGACGGCGGGGATGGCTCAAGGCAACAGATTTCCGCCAGGACGTGCAAACCAGAGTTTTGGACATGCCCTTCGACGGGAACAAACTGTTTGGAAAAACAGTGGATGAGTCACTTCAGGCCATCAAGACCGACACAGAGACAGCTCGGGCCTTGGGAGTTTTGCAGCAATGACGGCCGCCCTTTGGAAACTCCGCAGGCAAGCAAGTTACCTCCAAAGGATTCGGCGGTGGCTCCTCGAAGTACTGGCAGGCTCCTTGTCGCAGGAGGCCTACAGAGGACGAGGCAAGTCAGGTGGATCTCGCCGCTGTCGCCAGGTAGGCCAAGGCAGCAATGCCTCTGCCAAGCAAGACTGAACCGGCCGTAGCGTCGGGCCCCCACCTGAGCACCCCGGTGGGAGGCCGGCTGGCGAAGTTCGTGGTGTCCAGTCAAATGGTCGACAGACAAATGGTCGGCACAATTTGGTCGACAGGTCAAATGGTCGAATTTTTTTAAAATGTGTGTGTGTGTGTATATATATATATATATATATTTTTTTTTTAGGTTTTCGTTTCGGGAAAAAAGAGGTTTTTAGCAAAAAAAGGGGCTTTGGGGGGGGGGACCACCCCCCAAAAAATTTGTGAAAAAACCTTTTGGTGTCGACCATTTGTCCTGTCGACCATTTATTTTCGAGCAAATGACCTAGAACCGAAGTTCGTCAGCGTGTGGGAGTCCATCTCCACCGACCGCTGGGTGCTGGATGCCCTGGCCCACAGGCACTCTCTCGAATTTCTAAAAAAGTGCCCCCGCATTCCTCCCATGGCCAGGAAGGAGAACCACGTCCCTCAACTGCTGTTGGAAGTAAGGGCGATGCTCAAGAAAGGAGCCATCAAGCTCGTCCCAAAGAGGCTCCGGAGTGTACTCCAGATACTTCCTCGTCAGAAAGAAGACAGGAGGATGGCGTCCCATCCTGGACCTGCGTCGATTAAACAAATACATCAAGGCACAGAAGTTCCGGATGGTCACCCTCCAGCACATGCTCGGCCACCTGGAGGAGGGCGACTTCCTATCGTCGTTGGATTTGGAGGATGCGTGCTTTCACATCCCCATTCTAAAAGGACACCGAAAGTTTCTCAAGTTCATAGTCCAAGGACGGCACTACCAATTTAGGGCCCTCGCATTCGGATTGAAGTCAGCGCCCAGGGTATTTACCAAGTGCCTGGCACCAGTGGCGGTGCGGCTGCGCCTGCAGGGGATCCACATCTACCCCTACCTGGATGATTGGCTCATCCGAGCAAGGACAAGGGAGCTCGCCATCGAGCACACAGCGAAGACCGTCCAGCTGCTCACGGACCTGGGATTCGCCATCAACTTCCCCAAATTCCATCTGCTTCCGTTGCAGGTCGCACTGTTTCTCTGAGCCAGGCTCTATACAGTAGCGCGATTAGCCTCGCCATCGGAGGGAGGGTCGAAGGCCATCCTGGGCAAGGTGCAGCGATTGCTGGCCACGGACGTGGCCAGTGTGAGGTCCATCAAGTCCCTTCTCGGGATGATGTCCTCATGCATCTACCTGGTGCGCCTATGCAGGCTTCGGGTGCGTCCCCTACATGAGTTCCTCGATGCCCGTTGGATGCAAGCAGCGGGCAGTTTCGAGGCCAAGATCCCGCTCAACAAAGTTTTCCGCCAAGCAATTCGGTGGTGGGGCAACCGCGCACATCTTGCGGCGGGCACAGACTTTTAGACCCCAGCAAACCAGGTGACGGTGACGATGGATGCCTCCCTGGAAGGGTGGGGAGCGCACACTGGAGATCTTCACGCGAGAGGTCTTTGGCTCCCGGAGGAAAGGCCACTCCACATCAACATCCTGGAACTCCGAGCAGTGTTCTGGGCCCTCAGGTCGTGGCTCCCGTCCCTCAAGGGCAAGGTGGTGAGGATCTTCACCGACAACACCACCACGATGTTCTACATCCGGAAGCAGGGAGGAACCAGATCCCCAGCCCTATCCAAGGAAGCCCAGGGTCTGTGGCATTGGGCCGTAGCCCAGGGGATGTTTCTGGTACCCTTTCATCTGGCAGGGATAAAGAACACCCTCGCCGACTCACTCAGGAGGGAGCTGCGCTCGTGCCACGAGTGTGAACTACGTCAGGACCAAGTGGATCGACTCTTCCAACGATGGGGCAAACCCCAGATCGAACTGTTCGCGATGGCGATGAACTCCAAGTGCCAGAGGTTCGCCAGCAGGTTTCCCCAGCCGAGGAGCATGGGTGATGCTTTATTGTTCCCCTGGGACGGCCTGTTCCTGTATGCGTTCCCTCCGTTGCCGTTGCTACTGCGACTCATCAACCAACTCAAGAGGTCCCAGTGCAGGATGATCCTTGTCGCACCGGCATGGCCGAGACTGATCGGGTTCCCGGACCTTCTGGACTTGTCAGCGTCCCCACCAGTCAAACTGTCGACGGACACAGATCTTCTCTCCAGAGAAGGAGGCGCCATATTCCATCACGACCCGGAGTCGCTGAAATTGCAGGCCTGGCTCCTGCAGCACTAGAGTTTGGAGGGTACGCTATCCCGGCGGACTGCAAGGAGGTGCTTGCAAAGGCCAGGGCATCCTCAAATCTCAAGTGCTACGGACACAAGTGGAAGAGGTTCTCTGTCTGGTGCCGTGCACAGAAGATCAACCCTCTGCGAATTACGGCCCCTCAAGTGCTGCCGTACCTGCTAGCTCACGCTTCCATCAAGATCCATCTTGCAGCGATTTCCCGTTATACCAGAACTATGGGACGGTCATCCCTGTGGTCTCATCGCCTGGTGAAGGAATTTGTGAAGGGACTGTTCCGATCGTTTCCGCCGGTGAAGGCTCCGGCCCCGGTGTGGGAGCTCAACATGGTGCTGACCAGGCTCATGGGCCCGCATTCGAGCCTTTGCATTCTGCTCTGTTGAAGTTCCTGTCGTGGAAGACAGTGTTCCTTGTGGCCATCACCTCTGCACGACGCGTAGGAGAAATTCAGGCCCTTTCCTGCAAGCCTCCATACTTGACTTTGCACGAGACGAGGGTGGTGCTGAGGACGCACCCCTCCTTCATGCCCAAGGTCCCATCGGACTTCCACCTCAACGAGCTCTTGGTGTTGCCAGTTTTCTTGCCGTCTCCTTCGTCGCCGGCCGAGAGGACTTTGCACTCGCTGGATGTAGCTAGAGCGCTGAAGTTCTACGTGGACCGCACTAAGAGTTTTTGTAAGACATCGCAGCTTTTTGTGAATCAAGGGAAGGGCCTCTCGAAGGCTTCCATTTCCAGATGGCTCTCCGGCTGCATCATGCACTGTCATCGGATGGCAAACCGACCGTTGCCCGGCTGTCCGAGCCCATTCGACCAGAGCGATCGCTGCTACTACGTTGTTCTTGTCTGGTGTGCCCCTGCTGGACATCTGCAGGGCTGCTACGTGGAGGTCGGCGCACACCTTTAAGAAATTCTACTGCGTTCGACCGGGATTCCAGGGAGGAGTCCAGAGTCGGCCAAGCAGTGCTGCGCAACCTGTTCGCCTGAAGATGGGCCTGGTGAAGGAGGTAAGAGTTGCTTAATGTTGAGTTTTTGTAATGCTTAATGTTGAGCCTTGCCACCTCCCGTGGTTGTGCATGTGTGTACTGCTATGTATTCTTATTTCTGATGTTTGTTAATCTGCTTAGAAT
Organism: Ambystoma mexicanum; assembly: GCF_040938575.1. Lineage (NCBI taxonomy): Eukaryota > Metazoa > Chordata > Amphibia > Caudata > Ambystomatidae > Ambystoma > Ambystoma mexicanum. Next base: position 258,699,755 of record NC_090932.1, on the reverse strand, counting down.
CACATGCTGTGCATAGGTCCGACATCCAGTGGTCACTGCGGAGTATTGCATTTTGTTTTTCGTAGTCGAAAAGTGACGTCGACAAGGCGTGTCTGAAATACTATCCCTATAGTGACGTGCGTTGTACCCACAATCCCTCACGCGTCGAGGTCCCTCAGATTGTTTTTTTCCGCCCAGCTACTGGTTGCCTTTATGCGGAGCTCCTCGAGAGACATTGCAGATTTCATCTCCTCGACCTTTGGTCGTTTTCCTATTTAATTATAACATCGATCCCTCCCTCGACGCAGTTGTGAAGCTGTCTCCGCCGAGCAAGATCTTCGACGGAGGGGACGAGCGGAGGAGATCCTTCGGCGTTGGCGAACACGTGGCCTGGCCTCGCAGGCCAAATACAGTAGGGAGAGTGGGGTCGTGGGTCATCTCTGGTTCTTTTCTGAGAATGCCTTTCCTTTTCCCCTTCCTTTCCCTTGGGGTCGTTATCACTATTTATTGCCTCGGCTATGGAGAGGACACCCTTTAGGTTTTGCCCGCTTTGCAAGGGCAAGTTTACTTGGAAGGACAAGCATTCACGGTGTAACCGCTGCTTAACCCTCGAACACAAAGAGGAGGGTTGCACGGCTTGTCGGCTTCTTAAGCCAAAGACTCTAAAAGACCGTAGGGTCAAGAGGTGGGCGGCCTACGATATGTCGAAGGCCGATTCTTCACCCGCCGCTGCTACCACCGACAGTGACGAGGAACGTGATAACACGACCTCCGCTACGGAAGTCGTACACCCTTCTAAAGAGCGCTCGCGCTCTTCGTCGTCTGTCCCCGGCCCCGACGGGCTCGGCTCACGCCCTGCTTATGGGGATGAACACTCCGGCGACACTGACGCACACGATACCACACATAAGCACACAACCCATGGCTCTTCTTCGTCGAAGATGAAGAAAGCATCAGCGCCCAAGGAGACGCAGGTTCCACCGGCAGCCTCCTTGGACCGTTCAGGTTCGAAGCCCCTCTCGCAACCGCAGCCGCGACCAGCGTCTGGGCTTTCGGCAAATAAGGGCGCCGCCCCCAAACCATCGGCCCGCGCGCACCAGCAGAGAGCGCACGCGTAGAACGATCGACACCCGTAACGTCGAAACCACAGCCCTCCGCTGACAAACGAGTCACAGAGAGCTTGGCGAGGATCGTTGTAGCCGATGCCCAGAAGCGTACGCCGAAAGACACGTCGAGCGCTACGCAAAGGTCGAAAGACATGCCGAAAAAGCCCGAAGAAAGACAGGGACTACCCCCTTCAGTCGGGGGGGGACCCCCAGCACACCGGAAGGCTTTTCGGAAGGCGACGGGACACTTTCCTCGACGGTGTGGGAGAGGTCAAGCCGTTTTCAGCTAGATGACACTAATTTTCCCACGCTAGACCGCTCAGGGGTACCCCATGAAACCATGGAAAGGCTCCATCTCTGCATGGAGAGGACGATTGTGGACGATGAAGAGGGACAGAACCAGGAGGAAGGTCTGGAAGACAGCCCAGACATGGTAGGAGAAGGCTTCGGAGAAAATCCAGAAGAAGGACCTTCTCATCCCTGGCAATCCCCATCAGTATATTCGGACACTGATGTCCTGAACCTAAATCCGCCTGACAGTTCACCTGTTAGAAACACGTCTCCCATTGACGATCAGCCCACATTTAATGCCCTGTGCGCAGAGCAGCAGCACATTTCGAACTGGACACTGGGGAGATCTCTCCTGAAATAGACTTTGTGGAAAGAGTTATTAAGGAGAAACCCCCGGTCAGCCAGACCATTCCCCTCCTCGCTTCAGTGAAGAGAAGAATCATCCCTTCGCTATCCACACCCGCACTAATCAGAGGAGTTAATCCAAGAATTGAAAAACTTTTCACTCCTTCACCCTCAGACCCGCTGTACATCAGGGGACATTCCATTCCGGATTCCCTTGTAGTAACTAATACAAGGAAGAGGGCAGGGGTGCCGCTGTCCACCAGCGAGGCACCACCTGACAAGGAGGGCAAGAGGTTGTATGCCCTTGCAAAGAGAGTCACATCCTGGGCTGCCTTTTCGGCAAGAATTGCGAACAACAATTCTTTGCTAGCTAGCTACGCGGACGCGCAGTGGGCCAAACTGCGTAAAGACGCCGAAGAAGCGCCGGAACCACTACGTACACGCCTGCTATCAACTATTGGCGAAGGAACCCAGGTCAACCAGAGCATTGTAAAGAACTCTCTGGATGCCGCAGAGACAGCGGGACGTTCCCTGGTTCAGGGAATACTCCTAAAACGCCATGTATGGCTGCGCAACTCAGGGTTCAAACCGGAGACACAGGCGTCTTTAATAAATAAACCTGTTGAAGACTCAAACCTCTTCGGGAAAGCGGTGGATGAGGCTCTGGAGATGGCTAAAAAAGAGTTTGATACTATCAAAACTCTTGACCAGATCTCTAAGCCCACTACCAGACACGGCTATGGCAACAAACGCTTTTTTCGTGGCCAACGCCAACAGCAGAATAAGCAGCAACAGTACCCTGCCACCAATTACCAGACCAATAGTGGGCAGTACAGCCAAAGAGGCCAGCGCCGGGGCAAAGGGAGAGGTCGGGGGTCCACCCCCAGAGGCTCCCAAGCCCCCAACAACACCAAGTGACGCGAAGATTTGCGTCCCCTCCCATGCAACACCGGTCGGGGGCCAGATAACATCCTTTCTTCCAGCATGGGAGGGAATAACGTCAGACCGCTGGGTACTTTCCACCGTAGCCCACGGATACTGCATCGAATTCAACAGTTCCCCAACATACAGACCCCCGAGGGGACGACGCATGACACCGGAACACCTTGCCATCCTTCGCCAAGAAGTACAACAACTGCTGGAAAAAAGGAGCCATAGAGGTCGTGCCTCTATCTCAGGTAACGGAAGGTATTTATTCAGTGTACTTCCTTGTACCCAAAAAGAATCTAACCATGCGCCCTGTATTAGATTTGCGCCCAGCGAACAAGTTTATCAAACCCCAGAAGTTTCGTATGGTGAACTTACAGGAAGTGATCCCACTGCTACTACAGGGAGATTACATGACAACATTGGACATGAAAGATGCATACTTTCATATTTTAATGTTGCCAGCGCACAGAAGATACCTCAGGTTCATGATAGAGGGCAAACACTACCAGTTCAGAGTACTACCCTTCGGCATAGCATCAGCACCAAGGGTATTCACAAAGGTACTGGCAGTGGCAGCGGCCCACCTGCGCAGGTTGTCCATCCCAGTTTACCCTTACCTTGACGACTGGCTCATAACGGGGGATTCTTACGAAACATGCTTCTCCAATACCCAAAAGACTGTAGACCTTTTGTTCCAGTTGGGCTTCTCCATCAACGAAAAGAAGTCCAGCCTAGACCCCAGCCAAATCAAACAATTCCCAGGGGCTCCAATTCAAACAAAGGACGGCCTTGTCTTCCCCTCCAACGAGAGGGTCCAAAACATGCTGTTTCAGATCCCTCAATATGTGACCGGTCGAGAGGTGACGGTACGCAAAGCAATGCGCTTGCTAGGCATGATGGCGTCGTGTATTTATTGGGTACCTCACGCGCGCCTGCGCATGCGCCCTATGCAAGAGTGGCTCAACAGCCAGTGGTGTCAGGCCAGCGGACTATGGGACGATCTAGTGGTGGTCTCGCAGGCCTTGGTTCTCTCGCTACGGTGGTGGACAAAGGAAATCCTGGAAAGAGGGAAACCCTTTGCCACACCCGCGGCAGAAGCCACTCTGACCACAGACGCATCCATCACAGGATGGGGGGCTCACCTATCCCAACAGACTGCTCACGGATTGTGGACTCCGAACGTAGCATCCAAACACATAAATCTACTGGAGCTACTAGCTGTGTTCAAGGCGCTAAAAGCCTTCCAGGAACACCTACAAGGCAAGACTGTGTTGGTCCTTATAGACACCACCACAGCCATGTACTACATCAACAAGCAGGGGGGCACCCACTCTCCAGGACTGTCCAAACTGGCCCAAAATATATGGAAGTGGGCTCTCAAACAAAACATGTTCCTAATGTCACAACATGTACCAGGGGAACTCAATCTGCTGGCAGACAAACTCAGCAGAGATTTCCCCCTGCCTGAAGAGTGCGAATGGCGGCTGCACGAAGACATCGTCTTCGACGTCTTCACACAATGGGGATTCCCAGAAATAGACCTATTCACAACCCAGGAGAACTCACAATGCCTAAGTTACGCCTCCAGGTACCCCCAGAACCAATCCAAGGGGAACGGTCTGTCGATGCAATGGTCAGGGAAATTTGTTTACGCTTTTCCCCCGACATCCCTTCTCAACAAGGTGGTGCAAAAGATGCACCAGGAACAAGTGACCATGATACTGGTGGCCCCAATGTGGGCCCGACAGCCATGGTTCGCTCACTTGATGGAGATGTCTCTATCTCCCCCAGTGAAACTCCCCTGCCCGTACAACATGCTGTCACAAGACAAGGGCAGGACTCTGCATCCATGCCCCCAGAACATGAAGTTAGCAACTTGGCTCCTGAGATCATAGAATTCGGACATCTACAGCTCCCGCTGAGATGCATGGACATCCCCAGGGAAGCCAGAAAACCTAACACTCGCCACTGCTATTCTAGCAAGTGGAAGAGATTTGTCATCTGGTGCAGAGGAAAAAGCATCAACCCGATTGACTGCTCTCCCACACATATTGTTCTATACCTGACCCACTTATTGGATTCATGTCTAGTGTTCAATTCCATTAAAGTCCACCTAGCGGCACTTTCTGCATACACCACTTCCCAACTCAAGGTGTCGTGGTGGAAGATCCCTGTTATAAAGGCCTTCATGGAGGGAGTAAAGAGAATACACCCCCCGATAGCTGATCCAGCTCCCGGATGGGACCTTAACGTGGTACTTACCAGACTCATGGGCTCACCATTCGAACCCATGCACAAAGCATCTCTTAAAGACCTCACTCTTAAGACTGCTTTTTTAATAGCTATCACCTCCATCAGGAGAGTAAGTGGAACTACAGGCTCTTTCTGTTCTAGACCCCTTCGTTACAGTTCACAGAGATAAGATGGTTCTACGGACGCACCCAAGGTTTGCTCCGAAATTCATCTCGAAATTCCACGTAAACCAGTCTATAGAACTGCCAACGTTCTTTCAAAATCCTTCCAACTTGGGAGAAAAAACTCTGCACACACTAGATGTGCGCAGAGCGGTCATGTTCTACATGGAAAGAACCAGACCACCGAGGAAGACTAATCAGTTCTTCGTCTCGGTGGCAGCAGGAAGAGAAGGGAATGCAGTTTCAAAGTCCACTATTTCTAGATGGATTGTTCAATGCATCACTCTCTGCTATACTCTTGCTAAGAGAGAACTGCCCTTTAAGCCAAGAGCGCACTCTACTCGAGGCAGGGGGGGTCCATAGCATTCATTGCAAATGTTCCCCTTGAGTCCATCTGCAAAGTGGCTACCTGGAGTTCTGTGCACACCTTTACAAAACACTACTGTCTAGATGCACACTCGAGATCTGACTCCCAGGTGGGACAGGCAGTATTAAGACATCTTTTCTCTACTGTTCCTTCTCATAACCCACCGCCAACTCCGGGTACTGCTCGCTAGTCTATGCACAGCATGTGATTCTAAGCAGATTAACAAACATCAGAAGACAATGCATTACTTACCGTAAAAGCATTTCTGATGGTTGTATCTGCTTAGATTCACATGCGCCCACCCTTCCTCCCCGCTCGGATGGAAGGAACATAGACTTCCTTTTATATCTCTTTTCTGTACTCACTCACGTCTAGAAGGCTCCCTCAGGGCAGAAAAATACAAACAGAGGGACCTCGACGCGTGAGGGATTGTGGGTACAACGCACGTCACTATAGGGATAGTATTTCAGACACGCCTTGTCGACGTCCCTTTTCGACTACGAAAAACAAAATGCAATACTCCGCAGTGACCACTGGATGTCGGACCTATGCACAGCATGTGAATCTAAGCAGATACAACCATCAGAAATGCTTTTACGGTAAGTAATGCGTTGTCATTCATGAGCATGTGAATCCATGCCAGACCCCATGCTGGAGAAGGAACAAGTTACTTACCTGTAACTGTTGTTCTCCAGCATGGGTCTGGCATAGATTCACATGCAAACCCTCCCTCCTATCCCTCTGCGGCTCTTCACTTGGTCATACTGCCACTTTACGTGCTACCAAATCTGAGGATGGCTGCCAGGGGCGGGGCTTAGGGAGAGGGCAGTCATTGGCTGGGGGCAGTATGACCCAGAGACCAGTTATTGGTTACTACTAAGAAAGACAGATCTGAAACGAAACTGATACTGATTTTTTTCTTTACCGAGGATTCCCAGCCTGACGGCGTGGAATATTCATGAGCATGTGAATCCATGCCAGACCCATGGTGGAGAACAACAGTTACAGGTAAGTAACTTGTTCCTTCCTCTTCACTGTGCTAATGAGGATAGGGATGGGGGAAAACTTTATTTCTGTGGTTTCACTACTCTATACTCTGCCCACTGCTAAATTAGGGTGAATTGCCAATTCACATAGAAAGTATCACTTGAGTAGGGGGCACAAGGCAGGGATGCCCTCTCTCGTCCTTGCTGTTTGCCCTGGCGATTGGGCCGCTGGCAGAATTGAGAGATGGTCATGTACACGGGGGGGGGGTTAGAGGTAAACAATCACAAGGTGGTGGTGTCTCTTTGCGCTGGTGATTTTCATTAAGCATCCATGGGATTTTTTGACTCCGATTATGGTGAATGTATTAGAGTTTTAGTGAGTTATCTGGATTGAACATATATACTACCAAGTCGGTGCTCTTTTCACTCAGACGCTACTGAGCAGTTTGCTGGCGGGGTTTGCGTTTTAGTAGCAAATGGAGCACACTAGGTATTTGGGGATCAAGATGGCTAGAGCTCCTGTGATTTTGTATCTACGCAACTATGAAAAGGTGTTAGAACAGGCTAGAACGTTCTTGGGGAGATGGGTGGGGCTTCCCCTCTATTTATTTGGGAGTATCTCATTGGTGAAAATTGTCTTATTTCCCCGATTCTCATGTATTTTTTAACATACTGTTGGCGGTGCCTAAGTCTTATTTTAGAGAGGTGCAATCAGCGATATCATGGTTTATATGGGCTGGTAAATAAGCACGTATGGCTTTGCAGAAACTGGTTGCACCCTCGGAGAGAGGCCTATTAGGGTTGCCTGACATGGAGGCATACTGCCCAGGCTGGGTTTTTTGGTATATTAGTACAGAGATTGGGGTGGATAGGAGACATATTGAGAGAGGTGCTCTGGCGGCGCCGTCTCTGTTCTGTGCTATTATACAAACAGCTCCTGGACGCTCATGTTGGAATTGACCTGGAGAGCATGGGTTATTCTCAAAGAAAAAATAAGTGGTGGGGTACTGTACTCTTCCCAAATTACCTGTTATTCATATTCCAGGTATATTACTTATCAGAGAATTGGGATATGTAAACGGCTAGGCATTTCATGTTTTCGATACCTGTTTCAGGATGTGCAGTCTCTCACTACAGAGGGAGGGAAAGGTAAGGGGGCCGTTGGGCCTCTGAAGGGGTTGTTACCGAAGTTCTCGCTGGAACCAGAGACTGCCCATATATTGGATGCAATGATAGGGTTGGGGAATAACAGTAGGATGGTGTCCAAACTCTATAGTAAAACATTGGTAACATGCGGTGGGGGTGGGGGGAGAGTGTGAGGTGACGCTAGGGGTGTTGCCTATTGAGACGTGGCAATACTGTAGTATGCAAACCAAGAAAAAAGCTCTTAATATAGTCTGTTTAAACGAATACATTTTAAATGTTTGCATCAGTTTTACTGTACTCCGACACTTCATCGGTTCTTTCCTGACACCCCTGATGAGTGTGCTCGGTATTGGGCTACACCCGCAGATTTCCTCCATGTGGCGTGGAGTTGTCCCCCAAACTTCCACTTTTTGGAGGAGGTATTTAATCAGTGAGTGATATTATTGGAATGGGTGTGGATCCCACGCCACTGGTTGCTTTACTGGGGTATACCTAAAATATTCCGGGTGGAGTGCAGAGACTCGGAGGGTTGCTGCTGCTGCTGGCAAAGCGCAGGGTTGCAATGGCATCGGGGCGGACACAATGTCCAAAGAAAGCTCAGTGGAAAGAGGACATTCTTTACAATAATGAGATATGAGATGGAAACTGAATATGGTATGGTTGTTCACTCTTGTGCTAAACCTAAAGACATATAGGCTCCATATAAACAGTATTTAATTGTGCAATCTGGATTGGCGGAGCAGCGCCCAGAGGAGGATGTAACCTAAGAGACTGGAACATGTGGGGACTGCTCGGTGGAGGGGGGTGGCTAAGAGGCAACTAGAGGTATATAGGGAGAGGGTACCTACAAAATAAGTTGGGAAATGTAGGGGAGATGCTGTTTTTTTAACTTTGATATTATTCTGTTTGATACGAACTGCTGGATGGATGAGGCTGAGGCTGTATTTGCTGAAACACTGTTACTCTGTGATGTGAGCAGTTGAAAACAAACAGTTAAAAAAACTAACAGTAAAACGAGGGTAAGAACCCTAGATGTATATGTATGTGCTCCTGCTGGAGAGAACTTTGATTATGATAATAGTGATAGGCCTGGTGGAACTTAATGTGCCACTTATGCTGAGGTAGTACTACAACACTGAATATGTACATGATCGCCTGGAATTTCTGCTGGGATGTATATGAAGTAAATTATGCTGTTCATTGGATGTGAGCAGCATGTGAACGATTTTAAAATAACCACCAGTTCGGACAACTATTGTAACAAAGGTGGGCCTATACAGTAACAGGAGATCCCTGGTAGTGTAACGCAGATGGGGCAATGAACACAGTGGGGTTTCTGAGTAGCATCAGACAGCTGTGTGACCTAGTGCACTGTGAAGAGTGGTCCTAAAGTGTTGCTGGCTGCTCTGGTTGTGCAGTCATCCTGTCTGGTGGTAAAATTGGTTCTCCACCCAAATAAGTCTGCTTTGCCGAAACTTGATCAGACACTCCGAATAGATCCCTCTTAGCCTCCACAGCAGGATGGAGCTGAACGAGTTGTGCGCGAGGTGATGGCAGCATTGTGGATCAGGTCAGGGTGGACATGTTGCTTCTACGGCACAGGTAGTATAGCTCGGTGACCACGCACTCGTCTAGGAAGCAAGACGATGCAGAGCAACACAGGTTCGAATCCTGGGTCTGTGCTTCGAAATCTCTTCATTATTGAGCGTGTTTTAAGAAACCAATTATAATTGTAATTATAATTACGACATGGCCTCTGCAACCTCACAGATAAAGTAAATGATCTCAGAAGAAGCATTGCTGACATAACCTATACCACCAAAACTGTACAGGAATAAATTATTAATCTACAAGAGCGAACTATTATAATTCAAAGAATAGCAGAGGATGTGGAAGGCAGCGCTACACAGAAACATAAGCATAGTGGGTGAACCGGAGCGTGAAGGGGGTGTAGACAACACCATAAATGATGTGGAAACCCTAATACTACAATCAATGGGCCTGGAGAGACCTTTTGATGGAAGAGTTCATTGAGCCCTAGTTGTAACGAAGGCCTCAAGCTGGTGCTCCTCCTTGTGCTATTATAGGAAAGATAATTAACTTTAAAGAGTTGCTTCTTTAATACTCCTAAGAAGGCGGGCTGATCTGCAGAGGTAGCACAAACTTGGCTGTCTTTCCTCACTGCACATGGCAAGTCAGAATCGATGTAGAGCTTTTGAAAAGGTCAATGTCATACTGAGACTATGAGATACACTATTTGCTTCCATTTCCAGCTAAGCTTAAGATCTTCCAGAATGTCAATACCATATTGATACGTCGGAAGAGTCTCTACTCTAGTTGTAGCAGCAAAATGTGGACACCTGCTCAAATGATGAGTTTGGGGGAGTGTTAAGATGGATTTCTAAACTCTCTCCTTGTGGACAGAGTTTAGGAGGCCCCTCTAGTTATATTGTGCAGGAGAAGCTCTGGGAGCCTAGCCATTCCAATCCAGGTAGCATAGAGAGTGGTCAGGGCTTCATCTCAGGACAGGTGAGTGCGTTCAGGGGTCCACACAAGTTCTCACAATGAGCAATCAAGGAATACACTTAGATAGGTAAGTACAAAATAACTTATTTTCATTAGTGGCCAAAGAACACACTATAAAAATGACTTGGAACAGGTAATATCTCACAATACTAATGTAAAACGTAGTCCGTGTAGAATAATCAATTTCCCCCCCCCCCACCCTCAATATCTGAAAGGTAAGCTAAGTAATTAGAGATAGCACTGCCAGTCCACAGAAAGTGCAACCTTTTTCTTATAAAGTCCAACCCTAAGTTGATTGGGGCCTTGTGCTCAAAGTTCACAAAGTGTCCAAAAGAGTTTTTGGTGTTGGGGAGGGGGCGGGGACCTGATGGTTCCTGAGGATGTGGCAATGGGTCCAAAAGGTTGTCCAAGTAGTTTAAAAGTAAGTAAAATGCTTTTCTAGTCTTTGGAAGGCTTTCGGGACAAGTGTTAACAAAGCCAATAGATTTTTCATAAACTTTAGAGTGGAGATAGGGGTACCAGATAGTATCGTTATAACTTACCACCCGTACTCTGATTTTTCCTCAGGACTGGCGGGTGGTTGGAGGGTCACCAGAGGTAGATTTTCCTGCTTTTGGTTCTGGTCGAAGTAGCTGAGGAACTGTGGCTGCAAGCAGAGTCCTGGTCAGGTACAGGAGCTGTTTACAACCTCTTCTCCTCTAAGAACAATGCAGCAGACACTGATGCAGCGACTCTTCAGGATCCTTGACCATATGTGGGAAAGCCGGATTCAGCGTTTGGCACCAATGCACGGCAACAGCAGGCGTCACATAGGTCACTGTTAAAGACAGCCTTCTATCCAGGGACCCGTTGACGCTGGGAGACCGAAATCGTGCAGGAAGGTGACTTTACAGGACAAGCTGAAGATCCCAGAAGTACTAGTCAAGATGCAGAATCATGTGACGGGATTCTTAGACTTTTGAACAGGGCTCACCTGTGTGGTCTTTTGCGTGGCCTTCTTAACTGCTTTTACCTTGGTAGATTTCTTCTTGGTCCTGGTTTCATGAAGAAAAGGGTGAGCCTGCACTGGCACCACCATGACTAGTAGACAAACCACCAGGGAGACAACCCAAAAGTCAGGGAAAACCCTCGAAGAGGGAAAAAACCTGTAGATGGTCCGTGGGTAATCCGGAGATGAAGGATGTCCAAGAACCGCAGCAGGAATAATTCCGGGAAGTGGAACGAAGATCAGGCAAGGAAAAAACAGAAGGAATCGGGTAAAAAGGCGTAATAGCAGCAAGGGGCAAGGAGAGCAAGAGAGGGAGCCAGCAGGAACCAGGATCACCGAAAAGGGGAAAACGAGGAGGAACCAGGGAGCGATGAGCTTGGATGTACAAGTAGTGGCGCAAGCCCCAGCCGAGAGTTGAGACACAAGGCTTGTTGGTGATTGAGGTGCATATGAATGCGGTCATGAAAAACACCACTGTGTTCATTGCTGTCTGGGATTATCTGCGACAGCCATATTGATGGAAAAAATGGGCGCCGCAATCAGAGCCGCCAGGCTTACCACAGAGATTGAGTGCAGTGAATCATGACATCATGCCTCCTCCGAAAGCTACGTCCACCAGGTTTACCTGGATGAAGGTGAAAACGGCGGATGAAATGAGGAGCATGAATATTGGTAATAGGTTCCCAAGAATGTTCACTGGGTGGGTAACCTTTCCATTCTACAAGGTATTGTAGTCTTCCCCTCCAATACCTTGAATCACATATCCTGGCCACTTCATATTCCAATTGTTGGTCGTCAGTTATGACCGGTGTAGGAAGTACTGCTTTTCTGGTAGAGGAATGAAAAGGTTTGAGAAGAAACGTGTGGAACACGGGATGAATGCATTTCCAAGACCCAGGTAATTTTAGACGGACTGCCACAGGGTTTGACTTTGATCACAGAAAAAGGTCCACAGAAGCTTGGTGACAGCATATTAGATCCTAAATATATGAGAAGGTGTTAGGCAAGATTGGATGCAGTAACCCTGTAGGAGACTACACCAGACTTGTCCTCTTGGTAATAGGTAACCCACTTATTGGTCTAGGTCTGTACTACACAAGTTGGTAGTGACTGAGCAGCCACACTCATCTCAAAAGGAGTAAATGTGAGCTGTAGAGATCACACTGAGAATCACAATGACAAGTATCCAAATAACACTTATACTCAAGGTTTTCTAGTAAAATAATTATTTAACGGTCATTTTTAAATAAGCCTTCTTTAAAAAGGGCAATATGCAACAATAAAAATACACTTCATAGCACTTCCTCGAATATAAGATCAGCAATTAGATACCCTTTTGGCCTGCCTCGCACACAATTCCTTCACCCCGAGGTGACTTTAATTACAAGGACAATGTTTGGCATCACTTTTTACACTTAATGCAATTCTGAGGTTGTTGAAAAGGAAAAGGTTAGCGAAGGAAAAAGGTTAACAGGTTCTCGGAGCATGCAAGTACTTTCAATCTCCCGATGAGGACTAGGTTAGATTTTTCCCAGCAATACAAGTTAAACTTATGCACCACCTATGAGGGACAGTTAAAACCAAAGTCAATGGGTTGGAAGAGTCTGCAGGGAGCCAGGACAGCCAAAGTCAATTTGAGCAATGTCTATGGAGCTGAGGCACTACGTTAGATAGCACAAAAGTCTTGCACAAAGTTTAGAGCATTTGTAGTTAATAAAATAATCCCTGTTGGGCCACAAGCTGTAAGGCTTGTGAAGGGCAAAGCTGCAAGCAACTCTGCAAAAAAAGCAGCTATTACAAGTCTGCAGTGAGAACAAGCAAGCTGCAGACCAAAGAGGTAAGTACTCCTTAGTCAAGACAGTACCTTAGGTTGGAAGAAGAGGATCCAGCTGGCTTCTGCTCAGGTGGCAGTCTTGCAGATCCTGGGTTCCAGGGCCTCTGTCATGGGGACAATGGAGGACATCTGGAGGACTCCTCCACTGCAGTTTGAAGGTTGGCAGCGGCTTCAGGCTCTTTCCAATTCAGCGGCACTTTGCGGCTTCCTCTACCGGTCAATAGCACCACTGCAGTTCTTGGACATTTGATGAGCTCCCCTTGCTTCTGGGGTCCAGCACTCTGTTGAGGTGGCTCAGGCTTGGGTCGTTATGTTTCGGGAGGGTCTTCTGGATCTTCTTGGAGCTCGGGTCCAGCTTAGACTATGCACTTTTCTGGTTTTCCTGACCCCTGGCATTCTGTTCCAGCAGCAGCAAAGAAGTACAGCCAGCAGGGGAAGCTTTTCCAGCAGAGTTCGTCTTGTGGTCAGTTGGTCCCACCAACCCAAGGGAAGAAGTCATCTGTTCCAGGCTTCTCTAGGTGATACGAAATTGGAGCTTCAGCACTGCAGCAGGACTTCACCGGGCAATTTAACGGTCCAGGAGGGTGGAGTAAGCTTCTCTTCCAGTTTCCTTCGTCAAATGTTTCGTCCAATGACCGACTCTGCCTTTTTGTTCAAGAGACCTCGCCTTTTATGCAGGTTTCTCCCATTCGTGCACAGCCTAGCTGTCATTCACACAGCAGGGACAGACTGCGAATCAGCACTGGTTGTTTTCCGGTAGCCAAGGAGACCAAGGACAGGGAGTTTCGGGCATCTCCCTCGCTTCCTGCCCTGCCAGACACTAGAGCCAGAGGCGGGTTTCAGCGCTGAAGCCCGCCAGAGACCAATAAACAAAAGGGTTAAACCTGGTTTGGCGCGCAGAGTAAAACCCAAGAAAGACCTTGCAAAAAACGATCGGGCCATTTTGACAAAATAGGCACACGTGTGCATTACTGCATCTGAGTATTCAGCCTGCGGTAAAAACGCACAATTGTAGGAAAATTAAACCACTGCCACCAGCCATTAATTGTAGTGAGGGTATCAACATTTTTTACATGAATAAGTAGGAAAAGGGGCTGTTAAGTAACCCCCAGTACTTCACATAAGATTGGGTGTACTGGACCTACATAAAAAAAAAACTTATGAGAAATCCAAAGGACTTCTCTGTGTCACTGCACTGAAGGTGCTGTGTCACAATAAAAGAGGTAGATGCCTATGGAGTTTGTCAAACTCCAGAAAACAGAGTCCAAATCAGATCAAAAATAAATGAGTGAGAAAAAGGTCTTACTCGCTTCAAGATAAAAATTAAGTCCTAAAGTCCAGCAAAAGAGCTGAGGGTCTCTAAGGTTGAAGGGAATTGGCACAGAATTGAGAATTCTCCCTAATAGAAGGTATTTGGAGGATAGCCAGACTGCATCACCAATGGCATATATGGGAGATGGGCATCGTTTACGATCCGCAAATCTCTTGATGGCTTCCTTGGCCTTCCAACAAACGTTCCTTTACATTCCTATGAGTAGTTTGCAGATCGCAGATCCATGCATCTACGGAGGGTACTGGAGTGACCCCAGCAATGTTTGTAGGCAATATGGAAGGGTGAAAGCCATAGTTGCAGAAGCAGGGACTGGTATTAAAGGATGAATGATATAAATTATTATAGGCTGACTCGGCTACAGGAAGGAGAGACACCCAATCATCCTGGACTTGAGAAAAAAAACACAGCAGGTATTGTTAAATGGTTTGGTTGGCCCTTTTGATTATTCCATTGCTCTACGGATGGTATCCAGAAGACAGGGCTCTTTGAACACCGAGTAGTTTGCAGAGCTGAGACAAGAAACGTTAAGTAAATAGAGTACCTCGGTCAGACAATATGGTAGATGGTAACCCATGGAAATGAAAGATTTCTATAAGGAATATGTCTGCCATTACACTTGCTGAGAATAGTTTGATTAACGAAGTAAAGTCAGCCATGTGAGAGTAAAGGTCAGTGGTCACCATGAAGGTGGTACATCCTTTAGATGGTGGTAGTTCTTTGATAAAATCCATGGCGATAACCTGCCAAGGTCGAGAAGGAACTTTTGGGCTGCAACAACTGTCGTGTATCACATACTCTGAGCATAGATGGTACAACTTCATAGATATGACTGGACATCGGACAACCTCTTAGGCCACCAGAACTTGAGATTTTGCAAAGTGACTTTGAATCCTCGGTGTCCAGAAAAGATGGCATTATGGTAGAGAAACATTACGGAATCCCTTGAGGTTTTGGTGGGTAAATACAAGGCAGTTCCCTTTTTTCTCCTCCGACGGTGAAGCCCAAGGGGTTGACATGTGGATATTTTCTCCATTCATCACGGGTGTAAGGGTATCTTGATGGACTCTTTCTAGAAAATACTCCATGTGACTGATGAAAACCACTTCGGGAAACATCATGGGAAACTGCTGAGGTTTATTCATGACTAGGTCAGGACGATGCGAGAGGGCGTCTGCAATTATATTGTGGGGACCGGGAATGTAGGTTACTTGAAACTAGAATTGAGCAAAAACGTTGGCCCAACGGGCTGGTCTGTTTCTGCATTCCATCGACAATATCTTAAGATTCTGATGATCTTTTCTGACTTGTTTTGTTCTCCCCTGTTCCCGTTCCCTTGCCGTGCTCTGAAACACTTGTGTATGAGCGCGATATAAATAAAATATCAGTTCACTTGACTTGTACAGGAAAGACTGCTCCTAGTAACAGATTGTCACCATTGTTGATATATAGCCAATAATTCCTTTTCCAGGACTGAGTAATGTCTTTCACTGTCGGTCAAGGTTCTTGAAAGGTAAGCAATGGGGTGATCGTTACTGGCTTCCTGTTAAGTACAGCACCAATAGCAGATTCTGAAGCATCAGTTTTGACTAAAAAGGGATTGGAGGTTGTTGGGGAGAATTCTCAAAATGTGCTAATTCCTCTCTACCTTAGAGACCCCCAGCTCTTTTGCTGAACTTTGGGACTCTGTACTTTTTAAATCTGTTTGTTTTCTGTGTTTATTTCTTTTGGAATTCCTAGTCCGAGCAGGTACTATCTTCCTATAGAGTGCTGGAGGGGTTACCTAGTATCCCCTGTGTCTAGAAACTCATGTAGCAGTCAAATGCTACCCTTTCCTATCGAAATGGCTGGTGGCAGTGATTTTACAACGAACGACCATGATTTTTCCCGACGGCGAACACTGTTGGCTAAAAATTGCAGGAGTAATGTTTTTCAAGATGGTGCCTTAAGCCCCTGTTTGTTTACACAGGTCCCGGTCTTCTTTTTTCACCAAATCTTTTTGTCCCAAATGCACTCTGGCGTGGTTCGCTGGCTGACTGTCTGGCAAGGACAGCCACCCTGCTGGTTGAGTGGCAGCTAGGCAGGAATGAATGGGAGAAAACTGTTTAAAAGGCGAGTCTCTTGGACAGGGAAGCAGAGTCAACCAATGGAACGAAAGAACCGAAGACGAGCTGGAAGAGTACGGCTGCTGCAACTCCTGGACCGTTGGTCTGCCCGGTGAAGCCCTGCTGCAGGTCCGAATTACCAAAGCTCCTTTCGACAGAGAAGCCCCTTCAATGACTACTTCTTCCTTTGAGTTGGTAGGACCAATCAACCCGTAAACCGCCTGGATACCATTCTCGGAGCTGGCTAGGATTGACCAGGGAGAAGGTCACCCGCTTGTGTGCTTGATGAACAGCTAGTCAAACTGAAGTGACTCCATTTTGTCAGCGTTTTCCGACACACCTGTGCATTGCAGGAGTCCCCCGACGTCCTCCCTTTTGTTCCCACAACTGAGGCTCAGGAACAGTGAGATCTGCAGTAACTGCCAGGAACCAACATCTTCAGCAGCATCTTTTCCTTCATACTAAGGTACTGTGCCAACCCGACTGAGAAAAGTTCTTTCGCGGTGAAAGTTTGTGAAACTTTCCGAACTTGCAGGCCTAATCCGCTTGTGACCCAACGTATGATTCTTTTTCGTACAAACTACTTCTGAGAACTTTCGCAAAGACTTTACCGTTTACTTCAAGAACTGCTCTTTCCTTTCCAAGACACTAGTCGATTGACTTTGGCCTAGGCCTATTGAACTAAATCGAGTCCTCTAGTGAACTATAACTATTTGCACTGCCAAAGAAAGTATTTGTGATCTAACTTTGTCCCATTGAAAGCAACTGAAATGCCATTTTGCTCCTATTTCAGGGGAGCTTAATTTGCTCAGAAACGTATTGGTTTGCTATTGAAGTATATTTGTGTATATTAAGCTGCCTCCTTCTAGTGAATGTTTTCTAAATGATTGTGTAATACATTAAGTGTTTTACCAAGAAACCTTGAGTGTAAGTGTCTACTTGAAGCACTTTGATTGTAAGACCTCTGTGTAACCTCTTGTACTGCTCACTTTCTCTCTTGAGATGAGCCTGGCTGCTCGGCTCGCTATCACAAAACTGTGTAGTACAGACTTATACCAAAGGTTGGTTTTTGCTTATACCTGTAGTCCTAATTGTATGTGGTGGTCCCAGAGGGTACTGCAGCAATTCTGCCTAACAGAGGTGTCTGGTTGACACAATATGGGTCCCTCAGTAAACCTTTTTTTAGTAGATGGAAGGCTGCTTCCTTGGTTGATGACCAAACAAGAGGAACACCCTTCTTTAGTAGTACAATGATGAGCTGCACTATGGTTGAGAAATTAGGTGTGAACTTCCTGTAGAAATTGGCTTGACCTAAAAAGGATTGGATCCATTTTACTGTAGTAGAAGCAGGCCATGAAGTGACTGCCGAAACTTTGTTGCGATCCATGGAGATACCTTGAGGACTCAAAACAAATCAGAGATAGCGAACTCTAGACGTGTGAAATTGGCATTTTCCAGGCTTAGCCAACAGTTGGTTCTCGCTTAGTCGACTCACAACCTTGGTAACATGTTCCTGATGTTGCATAGGATCTCTGGAATGAACAAGTATGTCATCCAAGTAGACCATGACAAAAAGGAGCATGTCAAAGATCTTGCCCATGAAGCGCTGAAAGACAGCAGGCGCGTTGGTCAGGCCGAAAGGAATTACCAAGTATTCGAAATGGCCAAAAGGAGTCCGGAAGGCTGTTTTCCATTTATTTCATGCCCTTATCCGTATGAGATGGTAAGCTCCCCGAAGATCTAACTTAGAAAACAGGACTACTCCTTGGAGTGCCTCCAAAATATACGAAATGAGGGTTAAGGGAAACCTATCATTCTGAGTGACTTGATCCCATCCCCTGTAGCCCAGGCAGGGACCTAACTCGGTGGCATCTTTCTTGGGCACGAAAGATAAGGAGGCTCCGGCAGCAGACTTAGTTGGTCGAATCGATCCGTTCTTCGGGTTTACCTTCAAGTATTCTTTCAAGGCTTTCTTTTCAGGGGTGGACAGGATAAAGGGAATGATGTATTGTTAGCCTTCTCTATTGCGCAATCCTCGGGTCGATGAGGGGGTAAGGACTGAGCAATGGATT
Organism: Ambystoma mexicanum; assembly: GCF_040938575.1. Taxonomy (NCBI): domain Eukaryota; kingdom Metazoa; phylum Chordata; class Amphibia; order Caudata; family Ambystomatidae; genus Ambystoma; species Ambystoma mexicanum. The sequence goes on along the minus strand of NC_090932.1, from coordinate 258,681,336 downwards.
CTGAGAAGATGTCAGCAAATCCCTGTTATTCCTTTGATACATTTGAGATTTGAGACTGAGACAGGATGATCCTCTGTGTAGCCAATCAGGGGATTCTGGAAAACGTCAAGTTTCTTTGGAAAAACAATGGGAAAGACAATATTCTGAGCCCAAAAATAGTGAACCAGCAGATTAGTTTATGAAGGGATTGTCGGTGAAACCATGGCATGCCCAGAGCCCCACTGTGTAATGGGCTGCCTTGATAATATCAAAGCAAAGATACTCCCCAAGGTTATTTATGGTTAAGCAAAGAGGCTTGGAGCTCTGAGTGATTGGCCCAGAAGACAAGGGGCATCCATCGATTCCTTCCACAGCCTCGATCTGTTCCTTGTTTTCTCGAGGAATCCAATGTGATCGGGACCGTTTATCATACAGAAATACCCCGATGGCACCACAATCCACCATGGCAAGTACGGAATAGTCATGTCCTTGGTTTGACAACAAAGAAACCTGAAGGACAACCAAAGAGGAAAGTGATGCAGATCCTAATGAAACAGAGGAAAAAGGAGCAAGGGTCGACCTCCCGAACCTTGGCTCCATTTCGGAACAAGAGGAGGCGTTTCCCCAGAACCTAGGTGGAACAATGGGACAGTTACGTACCATGTGTTTAGGTGAGGCACGGTATAAGCATAATCCCATCTCAACTCTCTGGTTTCTTTATCGAGTAGAAAGGGCTCCATGCATGGGTTCAGGATCTCCCACGGAGAAGTGAGCTGCTTCACGAGTGTTCAGTTACACTGGAGTTGGTTTCAGAGGAACGAAGCGAGATTTTCTCTTTTTTGACTTCCTTTCCTGAAGACGCTAGTCTTTCTGCGTAGCTATGTCGAGGAGAGCCTGGAAGGACCCCCGCCAGGCAACACATGCCAGTTCATCTTTAATTTCCTCATTTAATCCTCTCCTAAACCAAAAAGAAGCATTGGCTGACCAATCGGCTTCTTTAGCGAGTTGCTTAAATCTTGTGACATAAGTAAGCATATCCTGTGAGCCTTGCTTTAATTCCAGTAACCTCTCCTGGGCAGAAAACACCATATAAAGCCGATCAAACATGGCTTTGAAGGGCAAACCAAAACTATCATAGTTGTCCAATTGTGGATCTCCGGAGACAACTAAAGGTGTCACCAAGTCGAGGGCATTGCCAGTAAGATGGGATTTGATGAAAACGACCTTGGTCCTATGGGTGGAATAGCAGTAGGGCTTGAACGTAAAGTGTACCATGCTGCAGTCCAAAAAGGCCTGCAACATTTTGAGGGAGCCATCGTATTTCTCTTCCACGCCCCCTAAGGACGTTCCTTCCTGCATGAAGGCATCCCGTGACCACACCAGTTGTCTTAAGGAATCATTTTCAGCCTTCAGATTCTGTACCTCGGTGTAAAGCTCTTGCATGCCATGCAATAAGTCCTGGACCGAGCGATTCATGTCCACAGACGTAGAGGTGGCGTCTCAAACTGACAGGATTCTTTGACTTTTGCACAAGGCTCACCTTTGGGGTCTTTTGCGTGGCCTTCTTAACTGCTGTTACCTTGGTAGTTTCCTTCTTGGTCCTAGTTTCATGAAGAAAGGGGCAAGCCTCCCCTGACTCCACTCTGCCTAGTAGAAAAACCACCAAGCAGACTGACCTGCAGATGGCCCATGGGTAATCAGGAGGTAGAGGTCCAAGAACTGCTGTAGGCATAATTCGGGGAAGTAGAACGAAGATCAGGCAAGGAAAAAACGGGAGGAATCCGGTAAGAAGGCATAAGAGCAGCAAGGGGCAAGGAGAGCAGCAGTGAGCCTGCAGGAACCAGGAACACAGAAAGGAAGGGGGGAAAACTAGGAGGAACCAGGGAGCTCTGAGCAAGGAAGTACAAGCCAGCAAGTAGCCGGGCAAGCACAAGCCGATTGTGAGATGCAAGGCTTGTTTGTGATCCGGGCGCATATGAACGCGGTCATGAAAAACAGTAGAACGCTTTCATTGCTGTCTGGGATAATCGGTGGTGGCCATATTGGTGGAAAAAATGTCCCCCTCAAGCCGCAATCAAAACCTCAAGGCTTGCTACAGAGACAAATCATGACATGTTCTTCGACCGCAGTAGCCCAAATTGGCGATGGTCCGTCCACTGGCTGGCCCAGGAAAGCTTCTGACGATTCCAAACTGCAGGGCATCGAGAAGACGTAGATAATGGTTGTTCCCACCAATCCAAATGATTGAAGCACCAACAGGGGTCTTCTAAGATCAGTAGCCTGCAGGCACAAGGGTGCGGGGGATGTTGTGCACCCGTGGAGTGTTGGGTGATTGTGGGGAGAGAACACTGCAATTAACATGCGAGATGGTGCACTGCTTATTTGAGAGAACTGCAACAGCACCTGCCTGCACCTAAGGTGAGGACTATGACAAGGGGGAGGCCAGTTCAACTGTACTGGAAGGCGGGGGTGGCTCAAGGCGACGGATTTCCGCCAGGACGTGCAAGCCAAGGTTTTGGACAGGCCCTTCGGCGTGAACAATCTGTTTGGAAAGACTGTGGATGAGTCGCTGCAGGCCATCAAGACCGACTCGGAGACGGCTCGGGCCTTGGGAGTTCTGCAGCAACGGCGGCCACCCTTTTGGAACTCCGGAGGCAAGCAAGGTGCCTCCAAAGGATTCAGCGGCGGCTCCTCGACCTACTGTCAGACGGCCCGCTCCTCGTTGCAAGAAGCCTACAGGGGACGAGGCAAGTCCGGTGGATCTTGCCGTCGTCGCCAGGGAGGCCAGGGCGGCAAGGCTGCTTCCAAGCAAGACTGAACCGGCCGTCGCTTCGGGCCCCCACCGAAGCACCCCGGCGGGAGGCCGGCTGACAAAGTTCATCAGCGTGTGGAAGTCAATCTCCACCGACCGTTGGGTGCTGGATGCCCTGGCTGACGGGCACACTCTGGAATTTCTAAAGAGGTGCCCCTGAATTCCTCCCGTGGCCAGGAAGGAAAACCAAGTCCCTCAACTAGTGTTAGAGGTAAGGGCGATGCTCAAGAAAGGAGCCATCGAGCTCGTCCCAAAGAGGCTACGGGGCTCCGGAGTATACTCAAGATACTTCCTCGTCAGAAAGAAGACAGGAGGTTGGCGTCCCATCCTGGACTTGCGTCGACTAAACAACAAGGCACAGAAGTTCCGGATGGTCACCCTTCAGCACGTGCTGGGCCAGCTGGAGGAAGGCGACTTCCTATTGTCGTTGGATTTGGAGGATGCGTACTCTCACATCTCCATCCTAAAAGGCCACCGAAAGTTTCTCTGGTTCGTAGTCCAAGGGCGGCATTACCAGTTCAAGGCCCTCCCATTCGGATTGAAGTCGGCGCCCAGGGTGTTCACCAAGTGCCTAGCACCAGTGGCGGCGTGGCTGCGCCTGCAGGGGATCCACATCTACCCCTACCTGGACGACTGGCTCATCCGAGCAGGGACAAGGGAACTCGCCGTGGAACACACAGCAAAGACCGTCCGGCTGCTCATGGACCTGGGATTCTCCAACTTCCCCAAATCCTACCTGGTTCAGTCGCAGGTCACGCTGTTTCTGGAAGCCAAGCTCGATACAGTAGCGCAGTTGGCCTCGCCATCAGAGAAAAGAACGCAGGACATCCTGGGCAAGGTACAGCGTCTGCTGGCCACGGACGTGGCCAGAGTGAGGTCCATCAAGTCCCTTCTCGGGATGATGTCCTCTTGCATCCATCTGGTGTGCCTGTGCAGGCTTCGTATGCGTCCTCTGCAGGAGTTCCTCGACGCCCGTTGGACGCAAGCGATGGACAGCTTCGAGGACAAGATCTCGCTCAACGAAGCATTCTGCCATGCAATTCGCTGGTGGGGCACCTGCGCGTATCTCACCGCGGGCACGCACTTTCAGACTCCAGCATACCAGTTGACGGTGACGACGGATGCCTCCCTGGAGGGGTGGGGAGCGCACCGGAGATCTTCACGCGAGAGGCCTGTGGCTCCCGGAGGAGAAGCCACTCCACATCAACATACTGGAGCTCAGAGCAGTGTTCTGGGCCCTCAAGTCATTCCTCCCGTCCCTCAAGGGCAAGGTGGTGATGATCTTCACCGACAACACCACCACAATGTTCTACATCCGGAAGCAGGGAGGAACCAGATCCCCAGCCCTGTCCAAGGAAGCCCAGGATCTGTGGCACTAGGTCATTGCCCAGGGGATGTTTCTGGTGCCTTTTCATCTGGCAGGGATAAAAAACACCATCGCCGACTCACTCAGCAGGGAGCTGCGCTCGTGCCACGAGTGGGAACTGCACCAGGATCAAGTGGATCATCTCTTCTGGCGATGGGGCAAGCCCCAAATCGACCTGTTCGCAACGGCGACAAACTCCAAGTGCCAGAGGTTCGCCAGCAGGTTCCCCCAGCCGAGGAGCATGGGCGATGCTTTCTCGTTCCCCTGGGACGGCCTGTTCCTGTATGCGTTCCCGCTGTTGCCGTTGCTGCTCATGCTAATCAACCAACTCAAGAAGTCCCAGTGCAGGATGATCCTCGTCGCACCGAGGTGGCCGAGACCCATGTGGTTCCCGGACCTTCTGGACTTATCGGCGTCCCCACCAGTCAAACTGTCGACGGACGAAGATCTTCTCTCCAGAGAAGGAGGCGCCATTCTTCATCACGACCCGGAGTCACTGAACTTGCAGGCCTGGCTCCTGCAGCACTAGAGTTTGGAGGGTACGATATCCCGGCTGACTGCAGAGAGGTTCTTGCAAAGGCCACAGCGTCCTCAACTCTCAAGTGCTACGGCCACAAGTGGAAGAGGTTCTCTGTCTGGTGCCATGCACAGAAGATTAACCCTCTACGGATGACCGCCCCTCAAGTGCTACCGTACTTGCTGTCGCTGGCCAAAGCTGGACTAGCTCACACTTCCATCAAGATACATCTGGCAGCGATTTCACGATACACCAGAACTGCAGGACAGTCGTCCCCATGGTCTCATCGCCTGGTGAAGGAGTTTATGAAAGTACTGTTCCGATCGTTCCCGCCGGTGAAGGCTCCAGCCCCGGTGTGGGAGCTCAACGTGGTGCTGACCAGGCTCATGGGCCCGCCATTCGAGCCTTTGCATTCGGCTCCGTTGAAGTTCCTGTCGTGGAAGACAGCGTTCCTTGTGGCCATCACCTCGGCACAACGCGTGAGAGAGATTCAGGCCCTTTCCTGCAAGCCTCCAAACTTGACTTTCCACGAGATGAGGGTGGTGCTGAGGACGCACCCCTCCTTCATGCCCAAGGTACCGTCGGACTTCCATCTCAACGAGCCCTTGGTGTTACCAGTCTTTTTCCCGTTGCCTTTGTCGCCGGCCGAGAGGTCTTTGCACTCGCTGGATGTAGCTAGAGCGCTGAAGTTCTACGTGGACCGAACAAAGAGTTTTCGGAAGACATCACAGCTGTTTGTGAACTTTGGACCTGTGAACCAAGGGAAAGGCTCTCTCGAAGGCTTCCATTTCCAGATGGCTGTCCGGATTCATCATGCACTGTCATCGGTTGGGAAACCGACCGTTGCCCGGCCATCCGAGAGCCCATTCGACCAGAGCGATCGCTGCCACCACGGCGTTCTTGTCTGGTGTGCCCCTGCTGGATATCTGCAGGGCTGCTACGTGGAGGTCGACTCACACCTTCACGAGATTCTACTGCGTCGACCGGGATTCCAGGGAGGAGTCCAGAGTAGGCCAAGCAGTGCTGCGCAACCTGTTCGCTTAAGGTGAGCCTGGTGAGGAGTTAAGAGATGCTTAATGTTGAGTTTTATGTAATGCTTAATGTTGAGCCTTGCCGCCTCCCGTGGTTGTGGATGTGTGTACTGCTATGTATTGTTATATTCATGAGCATGTGAATCCATGCCAGACCCCATGCTGGAGAAGGAACAAGTTACTTACCTGTAACTGTTGTTCTCCAGCATGGGTCTGGCATGGATTCACATGCGAACCCTCCCTCCTACCCCTCTGCGGCTCTTCACTTGGTCATACTGCCACTTTACGTGCTACCAAATCTGAGGATGGCTGCCAGGGGCGGGGTTTAGGGAGAGGGAAGACATAGGCTGGGGGCAGTATGACCCAGAGACCAGTTATTGGTTACTACTAAAAGACAGATCAGAAATGAAACTGATACTGATTTTTTCTTTACCGAGGATTCCCAGCCTGACGACGGGGAATATTCATGAGAATGTGAATCCATACCAGACCCATGCTGGAGAACAACAGTTACAGGTAAGTAACTTGTTCCGTATCCTACAAAATCAGTTTGATTATACCAGAGGGATGCAGGCAGTTTTTATCCCAGCAATAATAGTGTTCAACGATTAAAACCTATAAGGGAACAAGCACTGCCAAAGCCACAATAGGTTCAGAAGGGGGTCGTTGGGGAGCTAGGATAGCCAATGTCAATGGGCTAGTTCAAAGTTCTGATGCTCTCTTCTTATAAAATGTTCTTAAATGGTCAGTAGTTCAAATAGAAAATCACAGCAACTCAAGAGGAGTCGCCTTGAAGAAGCACAAGCTGAAGGGCCAGTGCAAGTGAGTTGAGATCAACTCAGAAGAGGGTAAAATGGCACTCCCCAAGGTAGGAAGCACCATAAATGGCCAAACGTTGAGTAACTGTGAACTGAAGAATTTGTTCCAGCTGGATACCTTCTGGTTGCAGTGCAGCAGACCCTTGTTCCTGGTCCTTGGTCGTGGTGACGAAAGGGAGGACGTCTGGCGGGCTCCTGCGGCAGCACTCGAGAGAGAGGGACTCAGTGGATTCTTCTTGATTCTGCAGCTCTTTGTGGTTTTGGTGCCTCTTTCTCAGCGCCAAACAAGAATTAATAGCTCTGGTTAGAAGTTACTTGATCCCTCGGTCCTGGACTCTGGTGAGGATACTCTGAATGAAGATTTCCTGCTTCTGTAGGGTCCTCTGGATGCCCACAAGGTTTTGGTTGGATTCGCACTTCGGAATACAATGCACTCGATGGTCAGGGGTCCCCGGGTATTGGGATTCTGCAGCCTTGGAAAGTCACAGGTCAGGGGTTTTGCCAAAATTGAGTTTGTCTTGAGGCTAGTTGGCCCCACCAGCCTAAGGGAGGAAGTCACCCTGTGTGGGTCTTCCAAGTCCAAACGAAAACAGGGTCAGCACAGCTGCAGGTATTCACTGGGAAACTTGGCGGTCTAGGAGGGTGCTGCTGGGGTCTCGTCATGTCGTCTTCGTCAAATGTTTTCCTCCAGTGGTTGACTCTGACTCTAGTCCCAAAAACCTCACCTTTTAAGCAAGTTCCCATTCATTCACAGTCCTAGACTGTCAATCACCCAGCAGGGTGGCTGTCCTGCAGGACAGCTAGCTGGCCAATCCGAACTGGTTAAACTCAGGCAAACCTAGAGACAAAGGACAGGGAATTTTCGGGACCCTTCCTCACTTCTTGCCTCTCCAGACAAACTGGAGCCTGGGCGGGCTTCAGGGCAGAAGCCCGCCAAAGGCAAAACACACAAAGGATTCAAACTGGATTCAAAGAGAGTAAAAGCCCAGAAGAATCTAACTGACAAGAAATGGTGAAAAAAGACCAGGGTCATTTTGGGAAAATGGTCACCCTTGGGTGCTGTACTGCAGCAGAGGTATCAGCTTTCAGATACATGGCACAAGGTAGCAAAAAAGGAAACCACTGCCACCAGCCTTTCAAGTGAGTTAGTGTAACAGAATGTTACATGAGGATGGGGGATAAAGGAGTTAGTATGTAACTCCCCCCAGCACTCCACATAGGGTGGTGTGTGCTGGGCCTACAAGAGGAAAGTTAAGACAGACAGGGGTCATCTTACTATTCTTGGGAACATTAGTTCACCCAAGAAAATGTAGTTAAACATTAGGGGAAGTCCAAGGGACTTCTCAGTGGCACTGCACAAAAGGTGATGTGTCACAATGCAAAAGCAGATGCCTATGGACTTTACCAGACTCCATTAAACAGTAAGAAAGCTAAAACTCTTTGTTGGAAAAAACACATGAGTGAGAAAAAGGTCCCTATCCCTCAGGAGTTAAAATGAATAAGCCTATAGCCCCAACAACTAACTTGATGGGTATTAAAGACGCTGGTTTCCTGAATATGGTGCATGTCCCTACTAAAGAAGGGTCACAAGGGAGAGAAGCTTCATCTCACAAGTTGAGTTGTCCACTTACATCAAGTGCCACTGAACATAATCTAATTGATCTGTGGGCTACGTCAGAGGAAAAATGCCAGAGCACTACAGACCCCACGGGACCACTCTTCACATTCGCCCCCAACATGGCTGATCTTTTCCTTCAGGATGCGAATCCTCTCTTGTTTTGACCGAATTGCTGTTGCTAAAGAAACTGCTGATGCTTGTATTGTATTGTATTGTATTGTATTGTATTGCAAACATGTTACTAGTCCAATGGAGGTTACAATTCCGCCTGATCTTACTGTTAACACCAACTATTTTGGTCACTCCAATGAGGCGCTAAAAACAGGCCCTTTGAACCAAGTTTATATTGACATCCATCCTGCCTTCAACATCCCGCGGGATAATCCTGTACATACATCATGGCGGGCTGTTTGTAGTGGGGTTGTTGATGGAATCAGTTATTTGCCCCAGGATGGGAGAATGGGTGCCATGGCTGAAAATGTAGATCATAGAGAGGTCTCTGATGCCGGTAGCCACAAAGCCTCTAGAATCCAGAAAGATCTTGGTCGTGGTTTGGAGGGCGGCAATATGAGAAAATCACGCGGGGAGGGTGGTAGTCTTGCATAGAGGCCCGAAAAGTACTGGTGCTCAGCCAGAATCTAGAGAATCCTGAATAAACAAGTGTATTCACTGGTTTAGAGTGACCTACGGGTGTTGCTCCCTGATATCTCATGCAAATGGGCCTGACATCTGGGGCTCAATTCGGATTGACCTGAGGGACCAGGGAGCGACCATTGAAATATTGGGGACCGGGAAAAGACATCGCCAGTTGTCTAACAGTACTATTGAAATCAGTGCATACATCTATCATAACAGCCCCCACATGGGAACTAAGTCTCTGTGTTCCCGTATTTCCTGAGAAAATGCAGTTCCATTGGGGGAAAAGACTGGAGGGAGTTACCAAAGGGGGGCGGGTTGGCAGCATTTTAGGCTACATTAGTTGACTGAAATTGACCCTCTACATCAGGCTATGCATGGAATGTAACTATGGCAATTGTTGCCACATGGCCTGGGATTTGATGGGTAGTACTGAGCTTTTGTTATTGTATGTAAGAAATGGATTTTGTTTGATTTGTTTACTTTGATGGCCTAAGTCTGGATAAAGCTATGTACAGTACAAACCAGATCAGTAGCCAGACAAGGTTCCATCGGGACTGCAGCAAACATTGGTCGCCAGGCCTTCTCAGGATTGGTCCATGGGTCTTACAATGTCTTCACAGCTAAACAGGATACTTGGCTCCTCTTATGATCTCTGGAGGATTACTGCAGGACTCCTCTTATACTAAAGTCCAGGTGAGCACAGAAACTCAGCCCAACCAATGGAAGATCTGCCCCTCGCGCACATCCCAGCATACACTGTAAACACACTGAAACCAGTGTGTGGCTTGGGACCAGACAGTCACAACCCACTTCCTGACTTCCAACACACATGGCCTGCACTAGCCCATGACAAGCAAGTCTTTCCCTGGCAAGCACATGTCCATGTTGGGGAGAATTCTCTGTGAAGGCTAATTTCCCAAACCTAGTGAGTCCCCCAGCAGCTTTGCTGGATTTTTGGGGTTTATTTTTTTTCTCCTGTTAAGAGTGAGACTCTTATTCTCCCACTCTTAGACATGATTTGAGAATGTCCTTTGACTGTGAATGTGTTTTATGGGCTATGGGGTCATTTTCTCAATAGGGCTTCATGTGTTTTTGGTATGTGTTACACAGCACCCTCAGTGCAGTAACACAGGGGTGTCATAGTGACCCCCTAAACATAGACTCCATACCCTGGGACTGACTTCTGTTTCCCAGGGCATGTAAAGTCACCATTGGCTTTACTAGTCTTAAATTGTGAACAGAACCAGTACAAACCATCATATTGTGGAAGTACTGGTAGGGGTAATTCGATTGCCCCTGGGTCTGTTTTCCAAGGGGGCACTGTCCAGTCCCCCCTTGTCGAGTTTCTGGCTGGTGGCGGTGGATACCACACAAAATATTCCGCCGGAATATTTCCTATGGGATTTTCCCATTGATTTTAAACGCACCACTTTTTGGTGCAATGTTAAAGATACAGCTGGGTTATTTATTTAATATTAATTTCCCGGTTGGGTCTTTTTGCCAGGACTCGGTTTTAGAATGGCGTTTGTGTTCGCCTCTGAAACTCTAACCCAAGTCGAGCCCTTTGTTCCACTTTTTGGTGGGCTTCTGCACAGAAGCCCTCCAAATGGTGCCACTCTGTCTGGGGTCTACAGGATGTGTGGGAGGGGGATTAGGCACCCTGGACTGAGTTGCCTTGGCAACTCAAGTCGCACTCTTGTGTGATTGGCCCAGTGGTGAGCCGCCTGGCTCACCACTTAGCATGTGTGAGTGACAGCTAGGCTGTTGAATGGGGAATTTTCTGCATAAAAGCAGGGCTTTGGGGACTGGAACTTCAGAAGTCGCCACAGGACCTAAAGAATCCGAAGAGGGAAGAAGCTGAGCCATCTACGACGACAACGCCACCGGTGGAGCCCTGCTGTACAAACTCACCACTTCCCCGACAGAGGAAGTCGTCTTCCCTTTGAGCTGGTGGGACCAACCAATTCGCCTTTTTCGTACTCCTGGACGTCTTGTGGTCGAATCGCCTGTGCCAAGCACCCCGGCGGCAGGATAGCCACGCTTCACCACTAACCGCGAATAAAAGGGTCGTACCCTTTAATCGGGAACTCTGCGGCTGGTTTCTTCCCTGGAAGTGCAACAACCTCCAGCTTTCATCCTCGTCAAGATCATCTCTCCCTCTGGTCGAAGCCACGATTTACACCCGCTGCCAGGAACAACTGCCACCGCTGGAGCTTTCTCACCATTTCAGGTACTGTGTCCGGCCTGGTCTCCCTTGCAACGGATTGTCCAAGGTGTCCCGTAAATCCTTGACCTTCCAACTGGGTTGACCTCAGACCTGCTAAACTTTGCCTTTCTGAACTGCTCCTGCCTCTTTTGACATTTTCTGCAAAGACTTTGAGTACATTTCCACTGTGTGATCTTGGGCACATTTTGCCTTGCTCTCTCCAAGAGTGGGCCTGGCCTATGGACTTTTGGCTCTACAGTGGACCCTGCCTTTCTTGAATTGTTGTGGTCTCTTAAGTGTTGGTGCTGTGTTATTTCCATACTCTGCCTTTTCTCTCCCTTTTTAACAAATTATTGGAGTGCCATCTAGGGTTACGCGCTCACCTCTGTTTTGCTAATAAGTGGTGTCTTAACCTAGACTTGTCGAATAATTAACTAGGGAGGTGTATATACTTATAGTGACTGTGGTTGAACTTACTTGATATATTAGTGCCAGTGTATTTTCATAGTGTGTTTTTAAATAATATACTTTTATACCAAAGCTCTGGTCAGTGTTTGCTTGTTCTACTGTATTTTTGGCCCTATTGTGTATACTCTATATACTGCCTAACTCTTCTTGAGAGAGGTCTGACTGCTCAGCCACAGCTACCAGGTAAATCTGGGTGGTGCAGACTGCTACCAATTGGGTTTACTGCTTACTCCTGTGGTCTTAAACTTTTTGCAGTGGTCCCTAAGGGCACTGCACAGGTTTCTGCCCAACAGTCCATAAAAGGAATTTCCTGACCTTGTGTTAGGGAGATTTATCATTGTTAGGCTTCATCCGCTCTCCCAGTGAGACCCCCAGCACTTCTTGCTGTACTTCTGGACCGTTTTCTTTCTATCCTAAATGAGTGCAGTCTTTTTCCACTCACTCATTCATTCTTATTTGCTCAGTCTTTTGAAACTGTGTTCTATGTTTTTACTTTTCTCCAGCATGGGGTCTAGCATGGATTCACATGCTCCTGAATATTCCCTGTCGTCAGGCCGGGAATCCTCAGTAAAAGAAAAAACTGTTTCACTTTCTTACTGTATTTCTCCTCTAGACCAATCGCTGTACTCTGGGTCATACTGCCCCCAGCCAATGACTGCCCTCTCCCTAAGTTCCTCCTTTGGCAGCCATCTTCAGATTTTTACTGCATGTTCAAGTGTTGGAGTCATTGTGTTTTGCTCCGTGAGCTATTCTACATTTTTTGTGCTTTTTCGATAAAAAGTCCTATTTTGTCAAACGGAGCCTGTGTGCTCTTTCCATCGGCCGACAAGCGGGGATCTGTTTGTTGGTGAATTTCAGCACCCCTCAAGGGCAAGTATCGTCCAAGTTTCATCAACTATTCCAGAAGGGCCTACTCCGCACTCCGGACCATGTCAGAAGAGCAGAAAGAGGGAAGCCCTCCTTTTCAAGCTCTGCTCCAGCTGCAGACTGCGGAATGTGTTTGTAGAGGGCAAACACCTTCAGTGTCTCCATCCGGACTACTGGAAAACTGATTGTGCCATCTGCCTCAGGTTCTCCAAGCGAACCATGAAGGATCGTCGCAGTAAACTAGGGGCATGGCTCAGCGCCAAGGCCTCTACCCCATGCTCCAAGCAGGGGCATTCCTCACCCTGGACTGGCCAGTCCAAGTAGCGGGCTTCTAAGTCCTTTGAGGGCTCCCTAATCGTTGGGTCCCAAGACCAGGCCAAGCACAGTCCGTTTCCGTCGGATCCTGCGACGGGCTAGGCACGTACATCTTCACCATCTATCTGCAGCCATCGATCCAGTTCCTCCTCGAAGAGAAAATCTGCTAACCCAACAAAGCTTTTGGAAAACCTGAAGACAAAACCGACCTGCCCCAGAAGGCCAACGTGGTCCAGGTGAAGTTGTCTTCAACAATCCAGTTGTTGGGGGCCGCCCTCTCGAAGTCCAAAGTGGCTGACCTATTCAAGGTAGCCCCGGTGGTGCCCAGTGTATCCTTATCCCCAAGGCGAGAGGCTTCGGCAGGGTCAGTGGAGAATACACCAGAAAAGAGGATGCCATCTCTAAGCCCGACACATCCTGATGCAAAAAGGGGAGGGGGTAGAGGAGGCCTCGGGAGAGGCCATACTCCAGGGCACGGATATTTCTTCATCGGATGAGGACGAACGGGAGTCCATACGCACGATCCAGGAGGAAGTAGGGGACTGCAGTGGAAATGCCGACAATGGCGCGGGGCCTAGTAGGCCTACCGGCCAAACCCACCGAGAGATGTATCGCTGGACATCCTTTTGACTCTACACACCCTGGTATCGGAGATTCAGAAAAGAATGCCGCCGACACTGGCTGCGGGAAGTCCTGCAGATCGTCAAAAGGTTTCGGCGGAGCATCCTCTTTCGTACCGTCAACCCTCCCAGTCCACAACCCAGGAGGCCTACAGAGGCTGTTGCAAGGCTTTTGGTGGAGGTGGACACTCTTGCCCACAGACACTCTAGAGTTCCAGCAGAAGTGTCCGTGGATACCTCCCAGTGGCCCGGCAGGAGAAGCACATCCCCCGGCTCCTGCTGGAAGTGCGGGCCATGATAAAGAAAAGGGGCGATAGAGCTGGTTCCAAAGCCACTCGAGGCTCGGGAGTCTACACCAGATACTTCTTGGTAAAGAAGGCCGGGGGCTGGATGCCCATTCTAGACCTGCAGCATCTCAACAAATACCTCAAGTCCCAAAAATTCAGAATGGTCCCGTTGAAGCAAGTGCTCAGCCAACTGGAGGAAGTAGACTGCTTGATGTTGCTGGGTCTGGAGGATGCATACTTCCGCATGCCCATTCACAAGAAGCATCAGAAGTTCCTGTGCTTCGTGGTACAGGGACGACACCACCAATTCAAGGCCCACCCCTTCAGACTGAAGTCAGTGTCCAGGGTGTTTATGAAGTGCCTGGTGCCAGTTGCGGCCCATCTACGTCTCCAAGGAATACACATGTACCCCTAACACCACCAGTGGCTCATCTGGGCAAAGTCAAGGGAAACGGCCGTAGACAACACAACACAACAATGACTGTCCGGCTGCTGGCAGATCTAGGGTTCTCCGTCAATTATCCAAAGTTGTGCTTAATGCCATGGCAGAACGCACTGTTCCTGGGTTCCAGGCTCAACACGGTCTACTATATAAAAACAGGAAGTCCACAAAGCTGTATAAGGTACATTTTTAACCTAAGTCCTGAATTTATTTCTCGATCGTATTGGTATCAAAAGAAATCCAATTTTAGTTATTCTTAGAAACCAAAAATATAATCTAAAGAAGTGAATGAGAACTTATGTTGGAAATGGATACTATTCTTTATTAAATAGAAAAACACGTTTTGATACCAGTATGATTGAGAAATAAATTCAGGACTTAGGTCAAAAATGTACCTTACACAGCTTTTTGGACTTCCTGTTTGTATATTATAGACCCCCACCATAGCTGTACCACGTTTGGAGTAATCCCCTTCTTTAGTATTTTTTTCAACATGGTCTCCTGCCTGGTGGCACCCTCGGAAGAGATGATAGCAGCCCTGCGGGGCAAGGTGCAACGGCTGTTGGCACTGAAGACCGCCACAATGCGGACCATCGAGTCGCTGCTTGGAATGATGTCGTCATGCATCTACCTGATCCGGCTCTGTAGGTTGCGAATGCGACCCCTTCAGGAGTTTCTGGACACTGCCTGGATCCAAGTGTCTGGAAGCTTCACAGACAAGATTGCCCTTGACAAGGAATTCCGTAGAGCGATAAGGTGGTGGGGCATTACGCTCCAACATTGCCCAGGGCACAGGATTTCAGAGCCCCCTGTACCAGGAGACTGTCACCACGGATGCTTCCCTGGAGGGCTGGGGAGCTCACACCGGACATCTCCACGCCAGAGGCCTGTGGGGGCCAGAGGAGAGGGATCTCCACATCAATATTGTGGAGCTGCGGGCTGTGTTGTGAGCCCTCAAGTCGTTCCTACTGTCCCTCAAGGGCAAAGTGGTGAGGGTCTTCACAGTCAATACCACCACAATGTTCTACATCAGGAAGCAGGAAGGGGCACCCAATCCCCAGCGCTCCCCAGAGAGGCACAGGACTTGTGGCACTGGGCCGTCGCACAAGAGATGTTTCTTATCCCTGTTCACCTGGCTGGAGTTGAGAAGAGCATTGTTGACTCCCTCAGCAGGGAGCTGCGCTCCTGCCACAAGTGGAAACTTTGACAGGATCAGGTGGACCGCATCTTCCTCAAGTGAGGCAGACCCCAGATAGATTTGTTTGCGATGTCGACAAACTCCAAATGCCTCAAATTTGCCAGCAGGTTCCACCAGCTGAGGAGCATGGGGGACGCGTTCTCCTTCCTATGTGAAAGCCTGTTCCTATACATGTTGCCTCTCGTGCTGTGAGTCATCAATCAACTCAAACGGTGCTGATGCAGGATAGCTGCCCCAGCGTGGCTGAGGCAGATTTGGTACCCGGGCCTTCTAAGCCTGTCAACGTCACCTCCGGTCAAGCTGCCAGTGGTCACGGATCTGCTCACCAGAGAAGGAGGTGCAATCCTGCATCACGACCAAGGATCGCTGAACCTGCTGGCTTGGCTCCTGCAGCCCTAGTGTTCGGAGGGTACGAGTTGCTGGTGGGCTGCAGGGAGGTCCTTGGCAGGGCCAGAGCGTCATCGACTCTTAAGTGCTACGGGCACAAGTGGAAGCGTTGCGCTACGTGGTGCCAGGGTGCAGAAGATCAACCCTCTGAGGGTCACTGCCCCGCAGATTCTTCCATACTGGTCCTTGGCCAAGGTGGGGCTTGCGCACACCTCTATCGAGGTGCATCTGGTGGCTATCTCCTGCTACACAAGATCTCCAGGACAATCTCCTCTTTGCTCCCACCATCTCGTCAAGGAGGTCCTCAAAGGAATGTTTCGATTGTTCCCGCCGGTGAAGGCTCCTGCCCCAGCGTGGGAACTCAATGTGGTGCTGACGAGGCTCATGGGGGGGGAGGGGGTGGGGGAGTTTCTGGAGGGTATGTGAGATCCAGGCCCTTTCCTGCAAACAGCCATATAGGGTGGTGCTGCGGACGTACCCCTCCTTTATGCCAAAGCTTCTGTCTGATTTCCACCTCAACAAGCCTTTGGTGTTGCCTGTGTTCTTTCTGAAACCTTTGTCGCCGGCTGAAAGGACTTTGCATTTGCTGGGCATTGCTCATGCTCTGAAGTTCTACGTGGCACGCACAAGGTTTTCGGAAGACTGTTCATGACCTTTGGTCCTGTGAACCATGGGAAGGCCTTGTCCAAGGCTTCCATCTCAAGGTGGCTCTCCGGCTGCATCACGCACTGTCATCGGTTGGCGAACCGACCGCTGCCCAGCCATCCGAGATCCCATTCCATCAGAGCAATCGCTGCGAGGAAGGCGTTCCTGTCGGGTGTGCCCCTGCTGGACAGCTGCAGGGCTGCTACGTGGAGGTCTATGCACACCTTCACGAGATTCTACTGTGTCGACAGGGATTTCCGAGAGAGTCCAGGGTCGGCCAAGCAGTGCTACGCAACCTCTTCACTTGAAGGTGAGCCTGTTCCGGAGGTAAGAGTAATTGCTTCTTTTGAGCCTTGCCACCTCCCGTGGTTGTTTTATGTTGTACTGCTGTGTATTCTCTATTCATAAGCATGTGAATCCATGCCAGACCCCATGCTGGAGAAGGAACAAGTTACTTACCTGTAACTATTGTTCTTCAGCATGGGTCTGGCATGGATTCACTTGCGAGCCCTCCCTCCTCCGCCTCTGCGGCTCTTCTTGGTCCTAGTGCCACTTTACGTGATACCAAATCTGAAGATGGCTGCCAGAGTAGGGGCTTAGAGAGAGGGCATTCATTGGCTGGGGGCAGTATGACTCAGAGTACAGTGATTGGTTTAGAGGAGAAACAATTTGTAAGTGAAACTGAAACAATTTTCTTTCACCGAGGATTCCTGGCATGACGGGGAATATTCATGAGCATGTGAATCCATGCTGGAGAACAATTGTTACAGGTAAGTAACTGTTAGGAAAGATTTCGTAATTGTAGGTAATTTTCCTTCCATGTGGCAACCCCTAAACTTTTTGCTGTTGTTTTTCACCTTGTTCTTGACTTTGCCAGAGAAGTGCAGCCTTCTGCCGCACTCCTCTGGGCTTTCGCTCCTTTCTTATGGGGAAACTGACATGCCCTTAAGACAGTCACTACCGGGGAACGCTGTTTCCCGTAGTTTCTTTTATCATGTTGCGGCTTTCGTGCAACATGACACAAGAGGGCACTGTAAGCTAAGTTACAGCTCTCTTGGGTCTCTAGCCTTCTACAGGCCCTAGATACTCTTTTAGGATTGTATCTGATCGGTGCAAGTGATTCAGGGACGGGAAAGGTGGCAGCGATCGTTTCTTGTGTTTTGAGCTCCTTTTGGCGTTCTAAGCGCGTTTCTCGCCCTTAACCCAAAATGGTGGCCTGCCTCCCAAAATGGCCAGACCACGAGGCTCCTTTGTCCTGTCCGCTGACCGTCTTGCTCCCTTCACCTTCCCCGGGTCGAGCCGACCCGGGGCCTTCCTTATTTGGGCATGTACTTTCCCGCGAAACGCGGATGCTTTCTAGGGCTTCTACATGTCTTGTGTGTGCCTCCAGGATGTGGGCTGGGATGTCTGGTCCCAATACACGTCCTGGGTGCCAGAGTCTCTAGGGTGGTGTGAATGCCTGGGACCACCGTGGTCCGTGATTGGTCCACGAATGGTGTGAGTGTTGATGAGCGGATCTCCCATTGGGTCCCCTCCGTTTTGGCGCAAAGGGAACCGTGGATAAGAGGGGGCTGGAAACACCACTACCATGTCGATCTCCTGAGTTCTCACGAACGAAGGAATACAGGAGCCAAGTATCCTGCAACCAAGAGGCTGGACCGAGGAATCGCTGGTGACCCGCTGAAGGACTTCTCCTCTGCACTGCTGTCGCCTTGTGAAACCCTTTTCACCTTTGATCGAACCAGAAGGCCTGTACTGGTACTTCGACCCTTGGAATAGCGGGAACAGCTATTCTCGACATCTTCACCATCTCCTGCCAGTAAGCCTTCGGAAGCGTCTCTGGGCCATCCAGCTGACTGACCAGCTTACACGGGAGTCTTGCTCTGTAACCGCCGCCAGGTTGTGTAGTATTTCGAGTCCTTGTTACTCTCACACGCTTCGTACACTTGGCGTTCCCAGGTCTGAAGTGAGTAGTGTACATTTGGCTCAGATACACACGGCCGCTCCGTTGCCCTGCTGTGGTAACAAACTGTGCGGGTTTCTTCGATTGGGACGTCTTTTTACTCAACACGACGACGAGGCGTTCCCTGCTCTTCTGAACCTGCCAGCTACTGAAACGGACAGGGAGAAGCCTGGGTCTGCTTGCATCGGGGACCGGTGAGTAGCATAGCTAGGATCTGGTCGCCCTCCTGCAGGAGCCCATTGCTTTTCCCCGCTGTGTCAAACAGCACCCTTTTCCGTACTCGCGCTCTGCTTCTGCCCACTGTGGAGGCTGCGCTTGAGTCGGGGAACTTGTTCTTCTTTTGTGCACTAAACTGAACTGCCTGATTTCCCTCGAAGAGCTTCTCCTTTTGCCCGTTGGCACCAGCGCGTGCAGGTACTTTTGAGCACAAGGCTCCACTCTTCGCAGGGCTCGGACTTCCATCTAGTTAGGTGCCTCTGAAGGCGAACTGGGTCTAAGCATTATTTCGCACTGCCTGTCTTCCTTCCCTTTTAGGTGGACTACCTATTTCGTGCATCTAACGCTTGAGACTGTCGTAGTTGTATATATATTGTGTTGATATGGTATGTGTTGGTTTACTATCGTTATATTGTGATTTTCTCGGTACGGTCATTGTTTTAAAGGCCTTGAAATAAATGTGTATATATTTTTAATATAACAACTGTTTGGAGTAGTTTGTAAGTGATCTTGCTTTGTGTGCTCATTGCGGGCTTTCAGTCACCCTCACCCCTCTTGAGACCTAGTCTTGACCGCCGCAATCGCTACCTTGATTGGTCTGGCTCGTCCAGAGGTTACCCTGTTCCAAGTAATTAGGTTGGCCTTCTGAACTTCTGCGCCACCAGGACAGAGTTCAGAAATCCGTCTTAACAGTAACTTGTTCCTAATATGGGGTTTACTTTCTTCCATGTCTCTTTTAAGGCATCTGTGTTTAACTTTTTTGCGGCACACAGCTCCTTATGGCCAGTGTTTCTGGGAACCCTTTGGGGTCTCGTTTGAGATTTTAATTTATACTTATTAACTACAGTTCTTAAGGCTAGAGGGATACTTTGTATACCTTCTAAAACGTTATACTATGAGAGATTAGCACACCCTGCATTATGTGGAGTGCTAAGGGGATATCTAGTATTCCCCCCTCTCCCTGCTCCTTTGACTTTTTAGTCATTTAGACAGCCCTAAAGTTTTGGCTGGTGGCAGTGGACCTGTTACCAACTATTGTTTTTTTTAACGCAGACTGTCTTCACAGTCTCGGTTTTGCACAATGGGGTCACCTAAGTACCAACTTTTTTTGCCATTTCTTGGGGAGGTCTGTGTGTGTTTTGCCTTTGGCAGGAATTCTTGGGTGTCCCTGCCTTGGCTTCAGTGTGTCTGGGCAGGAAGTGGAGGAGTTTTTCACTCCCCTGCCCTTTGTCTTCCTGAGTGCCTGAATGGAACCAGTGCCCACTGGGGGAGCTGGCTGTCCTGATTGGACAGCCACCTGCCCTTTTCTGTAAACTGCTGAGACACATTGCAGAGGAGTGTGTGCTGAAACTGAATAAAGGGTGAGGTTCCTAAGGGGAAAGGTATGTCAACAACTGGAAAGTGAATTAACCAAAGAAGACGACCACCAGAGATGCATGCAGACCCTTTGCAACATGACCACTACTGTCTGGACCCCAAATTCTACTCGACAAAGAAGCTTCGGAGAGGATGACACCTCCTCTTTGGCTGGTGGGACCAACCTGCCCTGAGACGAACTACAATCTGAGCCATCTCCCGAAGTGTTGTACCTTTCCAAAGCTGCAGACCGCGAATACCAGGGAACTCCAACCCAATTGCAGTGCATAGTCTTACAAAGGCCGAATCCATCCAAGCTTTGCTGAGCTTCAGGTGAACCTCCAGAGACGCAATCTGACTCCAAGTCCCCTCACCAGAGTGTTACTCACCGAACCGGAAGGAGTACTTGGTTCCGACCTGGATCGAGATGTGAGGCGAGCCGTGGAAGTCTTCAGAAAACCCAGATCCCCTGATTTCAAAAGAATCAGGCTTCCTCTTAGAGAGGGGCTCTTTTTCACGACGTACCACTCTGCTATTATGTAAAACAAGACCGAGTAGTCTATAATGCAAAAGAGCGGAATGGAGCGCACCACCAAGCAATGCTGCAAAAAATACAAAAAGCTGTTTTGAGTATAACGCCAACCTGGTGTGATAGGTATATACAATTATTGAACACAATAGAATCGATGGTACCTGAAGTAGTGGAAATGAAGGCCTTGAGAGGAAGTCCTGTATCAGTTCAGTAAAGTGTTCAGAGTTCCAAAATGAGGGATGAAAACGAAAGGATAAAATAACAAATGGGAAGGTTAGTATAGGTAGGACAACCCGAACGGCACGAGGGACGCACTAGGACAGGGTTGGTGCAAATCTGGAAAGCGTTCGTACTGCACTTTAGTGGAAAATACAGAACATCTTCACAGGATGTTACACAGTCCAAAGTAGGTGAGGTAGAAGTAAATCTTTAATTAGGCAAGGCTGGAAATAGGACTAAACTGATAGAAGACTGAATTCCGCTGGAAGCAAGGGCGCTTGCTGTAAGAAGAAAACTGAAGACTGGAATTCCATTCTCAGCAGGGAATGGCATGCTGAAGATCCAGCAGAGGGACAGGCTGAGCAGAGAGCTCAACAGGAGCTCGGCAGTGTAAAAGAGACTGCGAGCGGATTCAAAACCAAGGCAACCGATATCTAAGGACAATTCCAGGAAGCAAAACAGGAGACAGAAGCCAAGGTCTGGTAACGGTAGATCAAATACAAAGCAGGATACACGGAGGGTAATCCGAATGGAACAAGCCGTAGGAAGGCTATGAAAAGGAACACCGTAACGATCAATTAGCAGCAACGAAGCTCCCGCGGCTAACCGTTTTTAAGGAACAAGGAGGCGTGGCTTCTGTGAAAGCGAGGCACGCCTGATCAGCTGACTAGCAGATCTACGTGACCCAAACAGTTTCCAAGGCAACTTGTAACGCTGCCAGAGCGAATTCCCTGATTGCGAGATACTTCGTGGGAACAATCTTTTCGGTAAAGTCCTTTGTTGCTGCCGTAGCGTAACACAGAGTGCAGGAATGGAATAAGAGTGACCGTGAGAAGATAGTCTTTTGTTGGTGATACGGGAAAGGCGCCAAAACTTCAGACTGCCCTGAAAAGCTGACGAAATCAATGCCATGGGTCCTCTCTTGAGACTGCTACTGAGATATCCTGTTCAGAGTCCTGCCTTTTATCACCAGACCAAGGAATTTGGGGACCGGGTCCATTGCTGCTGCACAGATATTTCAGCCATGAACATTTCTTCTAGCCTAAGGTACTGTTCGGTGAAAAGGTATTGCTTACCTTTAAACCAAGAAGTCGCTCCAGAGTGTTGGAGTGCACAAAGAGGTGTCCACTCTTACCTCTGACCCAAGCTGCCAGCTTTTGTCCATTTTGCAAGTTCTTTAACAGGGTCTCCAATGTTGTTCATTCTTCTAGTTTCTTATCCTAGAGACTAAAAGTATCCCCAAGACCTTTTGCTGTTCTGCCTAGTAAGACTTTGAGCCTTCTCAAAACTGACTTTTACATAGTTAGCGATCAGACTTTTAAAGCTTTAGCTTGCCGATAGACACGCCTCTAGAACCTTAAGCTCTGCTACTGTATGACTAACGAACCTTTTTCCTTCCTAAATGACTTAATCTTATGTGGTTTTGCTAACTAAATACAATTACTGTTTATCTTTGTCTGTGCGCGAGTGCGCGGTTGTACCGATAATATGGTAGAACTGTCATTCGTGTCATAACAATTGTACCGCAAGCAACTATCAACTATGCATTGGCCTTAGATAAATAATTATGTATTTGTATGTATGTATGTTGGTTAAGTGATCTGGGTATTTTAAAACATTATGTGTGAGTGACTGCAGAGTTTTGCAGTGTGGTAGAGAGTGGAGCGGGAAGTCGCTCTACTGCTTCCATTGTTTTGGTCTGCTGAACAAATTCCGGGCCGCTTCGCGGAGTGACTGCAGAGTGTTGCAGTGTTTCGGTGCTTCGGTGTGGAGGAGAAGACGGGAATCAACTGTCGCTGCAGCGAATGTGGACTGCACTTCAGAGGTGAGGAACAATTCAGCAGTGGTCTCAATGTCTGGAACGGGAATCCGAACACGTCAGCAGTTGAGACGGCATGAGCCCTTTGAGACACTGATGTCCCCTGAAGTAGGTAGCAGTCTATCTCCTACGATTAGGGGGTCCCTGTGATAAGGTGGGGGCCGTGCAAGTGGATCGACCAGCCCAAGGAGTTTTCCTAAGGTGTAACCAGCAATCTGCAGATTCAATACCCAATAATGACTTGGCTGCAGCCGGGTAGGAACACAATCGGTCCACTGGCATTCTGAGGAAAATGAACAAAACCCCTTCTCATCCTCGTGAGATAATGACAATGATGCAGAAGTCACAAAGTAATATTCGGAGTATGGAAGATTCTGTAGAAATAAGGCAGTTTTCTGGCAAAAATACCAAAGGGAGGTTTCCGATTATTCTCTGCCTTGATGGATGCAGAGCAAACCCATGAGCAGGTGTTTGAGGTGCTGGAATCCAACTCCAATATGAAGGATTGTGCCTCCTTTGGAAAGTCTATTTCGGCCCTCTTTGGAATTTGGGGTAGTTGTAGCAAACCTTGACCTGCAACATGGGATTAATGAGAGTGATCACTGTGAAAGAAGGTTGGGGCCAGAAAATATACTAGGTCTTCGGTGCTGGTGGCTCGGCTATAAAAAGATGTATTGGATTTAACATCCAAAATTGAGAGGCAAAAAGGTAAGTTTGGCAAGTCTTAAAGGAAATTAGAACATTAACTTTGGTTGAGCACAAACCCGACCATTGACGTTACCAATGAAGAGGTCTTCTTGCATGAACAGAATCAACCACTGGGAGAGGTGAGGGAATGCTCTATGAGAAGGAGAGTTGAGAACACTATGGAGCAAGAGTTGAGGCCGCTGCAGCAGGGAAACGCAGTAGGGTACTTTGGCAGCAGCCTATCCTCTATTTAGACCTGAGAAAGGAGGAGGGATTCGACACCTCGATTTGAGGATAAAAACAGAGTCTCGTATCTCGCCAGTGGATCTGTCCCTCCTTCAAAACACAGTAATGGTGGCTCTCACAATATCTTTGTCACCCTTTGGAAAACTGTACAAATCCCTCAATGATTCTTTGAAAGACCAGGCAACCTTGATAACAATGACCCACACAACGATGATCTACCTGGAAGGTTTTGTGACAGTTTACAGAGTGGCTAGATAATGAAGCCGAAATATCAGCAAATTGGCAAAACCGTCTGTGTGATCTGGCAAGGAGAGAAGCGCTTGATAAAGCAACACTGATGGCAGCCTTGTTAGAGGATTGCAAATGGATGCGTAGTCACTAAAAATCCCAATCTACGGCGAGGCGGAGTGAAGAGGAGACAGTCGCCCCAACCCCGAGAAGGCTGTGAACTGTAGTAAGACCCAGAAGGAGGCGTATGCCCGTCACGATGAACCATTGATGTGGGGTAGTAGGGAGGAGGCTGGGACTGCCATTAACGATGAACCAGCTTTGAAGCCAGAGAAGGAAGCTGGTCAACCCACACCTCTACCACAGGCACTAGCTGCTGACTAGGCCCCTTAGAAATGCAAGAAGGGAAACCCTCTGCACTCCCCATACCCTCTGAAGCTAATGTATTTTCGATCTTTCAAAACCCTGCACACTGGGGAGAGACATTTGAACCAAGTGAAAGCAGCTCATAAAGATTAAAAAAAAACAAAGAACATGAAACTGGGGCAGAAACGAAAGTCAAATGGCTCTCTGGCCTTTATGAGGAACTTGAGAACGCCACCTCCTATTTCCCCAACCCCAAATTCGAAACGTGTATATAAATCTGTGCGGGAACTAAATGTACTCCAGAGAACGCAAGAACCCAAACCAATACCAGCGGATAGCACCCTGCAGCAATTGCAGGGAAATGTTGAATCGGAATCGATGTCCGACGCATGCTTGAGTGATTTAATGGAGATAATTAATAGTGGTGAGGATACAGACTGTAGAAATCTGAGTAGATTGGATTTGGTGGAAATAGGCCATCAGGTCTCTAAGATAAAGATGGGAACATCTTTCAGCACACTATTAGATGTTAGATGGTCTGGGAGATTGTCAAAAAATGGCCCGACTAATCCTCCGTTTAGGGCTCTGGAAGAAAAGACGATGCTTGTACGGAAAGGTGCAGTGGCTGTCCAGCTGGTGAACAAGAGTCAAGTCGAATCTAAGGGGGCAATTACAGCTAAAGAGCGTAGGGAATGCCCCAGGGTCAAAGTGGCAGGCACTGATGGAGAACTTCCCGATTATGACAAACCGTTGTTCGTGCTGACCAGATCCCTAGCAGACAACAAGAGGGAAGTTAATCGAGTGCATTTGGAGCGTCTGGCACCGGTGGATGATTTTAATTTTATATTGACTGACTGTGATGATCCTGTTATATCATATCCCTAAACTGAGAACTATCACCTCGGAGGACATTCAGATCTTCCAGTTGGTGAATGAAACGTACGGACTGGGTAGGTCTGCATCTTACATATGCATTAATAAAATTGACATTGTTGGAACTGGGTAACCATCTGCTCCCGCTGGGCTTTGAGCGGAGTAATTTGATGGACTCAAAGGTGAGTCGTATCAAACGGGTGAATCCAGGCCGCCCCAAAAAAAGCCAACTCTCGACACAGGAAGATCCCTATGCTGAATTCCCATGAAGGTTTAGAGAAGGAGGAGCAAGTATCCAAACCACCACCCTTCCAATAATTTTTGGTTGCGATTGAAAATGTAGCAGCTAGGGCGAGCACCACGATAAGGGGGCAGATGCTTCTGCCAGATGGTGGGGGGTGGGGCGGAAAAAGCAAAGCTGGTGGCTGCGCTGGTTGAACTGCAGCAACATTAGAGCCAGATAATGGATGGAAAAGAGGGCCTCCTGGTGGGGTTGTGGAGTACTAGAGGCTTTGCTGAACTATTTGTAAATGAGACATTGGGCCTGCATTGCTTTGATCGCATATGCCTGCAGGAAACTTGGTTGAGGACTAAACCGATTTTTAATGAATATACTGTATTTTTAAATGAGGCTGGTAAGGGCGGGCGAGGCAGACCCTATTCGGCCCTACTGATGCTGGTTAAAATGGACAAGGACCTAAAGGTTATTGAAATTTCTCACCCTACCCCATATGTCCAGGTGCTATGACTAGACTGGCATAGTTTGGGGCATAATAAGATGAACATTGTTCTTATAAATCTGTACTGGACCCCAAATATGTGTTCTGATCAGTCTTGTTGAATTGGTTATATCAATAATTGATGAGTGCTCATATCAGTAAGGAATCCACTGTATGTGGAGATTTTAATTTGCACTACCTGGATGTTGGAGGGGGTACGGGGGAGAGTTATGGCTAAATGAAGCAAGGTCCTGCGACCTAGTTATGTTGAATGGGCAGACCAGAGGGGATATCCCGGGGGCAGCCCTATCGAGAAGAGGTTGGCTTACAAGCCTGCCTGGATAATTCTTTTGTTTCGGGCACAGTTGCTTCTACAAAAGAGGATTTTGAGGTCTTTAGGATGTCGTCAAGTGATCATAACTTGATAGCAATGAGGTCGATAATGATGGGGCACTGCCAGTGGCAGCTATAACTAACCAGGTAGAGGTAACAGGGGGCTGAAATAGGCTCTTTATGAAACCTTCGGAAGTATCGAAGATTATGGCACGCTTTGAATAGTTTGTCTGATAATCCGAACAGTACTCAATATGGTTGTATTCTGAGGGACTACAGGGAAAAACGGGGTCCCTTCAGTAGACCTCTCTGCCCACGCCTATAGTAAAGAGGTAAGGCGGCAAATAGAGAGTTAGGATCAGATATTTGGAAACTACCGAAAGCAGATGAGCCTGGCACACACATCCAAATTTAAAAAAGGAAACAAAAATACTGGAATTGGCTCGTAGCATCTAAATCGACAAGAATGCAACAGGATGCAGAACAGATGTTGGGAGCTGTGTGTAAATGCGATATAAGGAATCTATGGGGTATGTTGAAAAATGTGGGAAGTCTTCAACCTGCTCTAGTGATTAGCCAGGTATTGGACGATAGATGCGTTGACTCCTATACCAAACTGTTTGAGGTGGATGACAAAAGGGCTCAGTACAAACACAGGGATACCAGGGGAAATGGTCTATTGATGTGGATTGGGCGGAGATCAGAATTATGATCGGGAGGCTAACTTCATCTAGGGCACCAGGGCTGAGTTGTTTAAAAAAACATACATTAAAAGAAAATGCTGAGTTATGGGCAGACTTCGCAGCCAATATCTTTGCCCAGGTTCTGGCTGCGAAACAAATAAGTCTCTTAGAGAGATGCGGTTGTAGTGCCAATCTTCAAGAAGTGCGATCGAGACGATCCCAAAAACTATCGCCTGATCGCCCTTCTCGACTGCCTAGGCAAACTTTGCATCTGTTTTGTTGAGAGATTTGAATATCTGGGCTATGGGTGTGGGCCACCTTGATCCTTGCCAGAGAGGCTTTGTGAAGGGGATGGGCCCTCTGTTATAGTCCTGCTCAACCTCCTGAAGATGAGATCCATAGAAATAAACATCTATTTGGTTTTCATGGACCTCGAACAAGCCTTTGATGAGGTGAATTGGGAGAGGCCGTGGTCCAAATTGATCATTTTGTACTTTCCCGCAAATCTGGTGGAAGCGATCAGGGCCCTGTACATGGATACCTCAATTCAGCACAAGGTTGTCAGTACAGGGTGCTCTCTCGGAAAATGTATACATTTAGGGGGCGTTTATTCAATTTGTATGCGTCTGGTCCTAAGACTGTCTAATTGGCTACCAATGGCTGTAATACTTTTCAAATTTGGAAAACAATCTCCCTTTTTAGGAAATGTGCGACGTTGAGATCCTCAGTGATTTAACATCTGGGGATACGTGGCTTGGGATTTGGGAGGAGTAATGTATGGCCCTACTTGGATCTGGTGACATTCCACTAGAAATGTTGATTTGAAATCAATTTAAGGTGAAAAAAAAATGCGAGAGCATGATTGGATTACTACCCAGCAATTAAGGGAAAATAAATTAATGTTATGGCTTGACCGAGTGAGTAAAACCCTAAATCGCATCTCCTTGTATTTGCAAAAATTCCCTTTGGCTCATTATCGGGAGCTGTTTATGAGGCTTCATTGTAATATTCTCCCAATGAGAGAGGTGCCGCTGGCCAGGAGGTGAATAGGAAAGGAAGAGGCAGGTTGTAGATATTGTGGAGGTAATGGGAGTAATGAAACTGTTGCATCTGATGATGACGTGTAAAGCCCTGGTGGTTAAGCACTTAATATTTGGGAGCCTTTTTGGAGCAGACAACGTCCCGATCAGCTATGGACTGGTGGGAAATGTTTTTAATAGGGGAAAACATTTTTGGTTTTAGCTGGTATAAAATTTGTTGAAAGTAATCTTAAAGACTACAAGGATTAAGAAATGTTTCATTTTTTTAAGATTGCATGCAGAGATCTATGTGGAAATGTAATGCATTTGGACAAATTGTGATTTGATATGAAGATACGCTGTAATCTTTTTAAAGGTTTATTTAATAAAAGAAAAAACTAAATACAAGAAAATAAAGAAATTCCTTATATAAATATAATATATATTTTAACATACATTTATTGTTGAATGGGTTTCTTTGAACTACTGTACTAACTGGGTTAAGTGTATTTGGCTACAGCCCACATCTTACTCTTATGATGAGCCTGTCTGCTCTGCCACTCTACCACGGTTCCGTGAGTAGTACATACTGATACTAAGAGTTGGGGACCTGTATGCCTTTGGGATGATTTTATGAAGTCTTACCTCAAGTGGACTTTAGGAAAACTCCCCTAACGCCTTGCAAGGCAGAAAGAAGGCCAAAGAACAAAATGGCCAAAGAACAAGCGAAAAATCATGTAGCACGGCCATGTTAGTACATTAGCCACGGTGTCCAGTCATAATTTCGAAAACATAATTTCGACTTTTTGACTTTCGAATATTTTGTATTCCAAATTATGTCTATGAACCATTAGCCACAGTTGGTAGACGAATGCGGAAAGTGCGAGAGCGCTCAATAAAAGTACAGTAATTTGGAAGATGCATTGTGCAATAGCAGTTACCCAAACAGAATATGTACAATGGAAAAGGGAAACCTAGTTTCCCAGTACTACAGTCTGAAGGACTTGTCGGTTTCCCCATAACAAGTGAGCAAAAGGACAGTGGCGTAAAGCTGAAGGCTTCACTGTAAAAAAATTCAGGACCAGGTGTAAAAACCAAAGCAAAATGTTTGTGGGTAGATAGATTATGATAGAAATGTTGCTCCAAGAGAAATCTTTCCTAACTGGCGGGGGGGTGGGGAGGTTTGGGGGGGGCTGGGGGGGGTGGAGAAATTCATAGGCGTAGTAGATGACTGAGGTGGCGACCCTAATCGCAGGAACAAACTGTCTGGATGGAGAAACGGACCACATGTGCAGATGCTTTACATGGAAAAGCAGATAATCTTTGCACTGTGCAAATGGATATCTGATCTGTATCCTCGGGGCTGTGCCGGGAGGCATAGGGAGGTCCAATTGTATCATGTTTAGGCAAGAAATGGTCTGGAAACTTGGAAACTTGGAAATTGATGATGTAGGGGAGTTTTACTAAAGTCCAACTAGGGTAGAACTGTAGAAGATTCACTCTTGGGAGTACAGGGCTCCTTACAGCAGTTTTTCTAATGTCCAAGTAAGGGCTTCATAAAACCATATCTGAGGCAGTACAAAAACTCTACCCTTAATATAAGTCTGTACACCTGATAAAATTTGCTGGCATAGAAAAAGCAGCTAGGCCTATTTTAGGAGGGATAGACGTCTGTAGCCTGGTACAAAGACATTGTAGCATACATATGGTCCAAAGAAACGCTATGTATTGTAAAAAATAAAGGATTTATTTAAATAGAAGTAGGCCAAGATAAATCTTGGGGAAGTAAGTACTATAATGTCATATAAACACAATGATAAAAACCAACTCAATACCAAAGTATAACCTTATTTAGATTACAATAAGCAGTCCAGGTGAGTCAAACCTATAACACATCCAGAATGGCATTAAGCTATTCTTTGGGGACTAAAACCAGGTTAGGTATACTTTTAGATTACATCAAGTAATCAAGGGTAGTAGGCCCTATTGGTCCAAATATACAGTGTTTTTTCAGTAATAGACACACTTACTTTGACCAACACGGTTACACATATCTCTTGCAACATATGTAACTTTCTTCTATCAAGAATGACTCCTGTATCAACTCCGCTAAACGCACCTACTTCTCTGACCTTCTCCACTTCTAGTCCTCTCACCCCCGTCGCATTTTTCAAACCTTAACTCGACTTCTCTCTCCAGCTACCACTGATCACTCTATTGCCTCTCCTCTTTCTGCTTCTGATCTTGCCACCTTCTTTACCAACAAAGTTCTCAATCTTCACCAAACTATCCTCTCCTCCCCTTATTACACTCCTCCTCCACCCTCCTCCTTGTCCTCATTTACTCCTGTCACTCAATCTGAAGTTGCCCTACTTCAATTTAAAACTCATCCTACTGTTTCTCCCACTGACCCCATTCCTACCTCCCTCATTCCTAAAATCTGCCCCCTCCTCTCACCCTATATCATCTGCTTCTTTAACACCGGTCTATCAACTTCCTCCTTTCCTACTGCTTTCAAGCATGCAACTATCATCCCCATTCTTAAAAAAACCTCTGCTATTCCCCACCTTGCATCCAATTATCGCCCCATCTCTCTCCTACCCTTCCTTTCCAAACTTCCCGAACATATTGTCTATTCTCAACTTTCTACCTTCTTCTCTACCCATTCTCTCTCCTCCCCCCTACCCAATCGAGTTTCTGCACTCAACATTCCACTGAAACTGTTCTCATCTCTGTTCTTAACTCTCTCCTTTCTGAACGCTACTCTAAGCATTCCTCCATTCTTATCCTCCTTGACCTCTGCTGCTTTTGATACTGTTGACCATCCACTTCTCCTTCATTCTCTCTCCTCATTTGGCCTCAGACTCTACCCTTAACTGCTTCTCCTCCTATCTTTCCAACCGCACCTTTGCTGTCTCCTGGGGTGGCTGCACCTCTCCTACCTATCCTCTCAACCACAGAGTTCCCCAAGGCTCTGTACTTGGCTCCTTTCTCTTCTCACTTCCTTCTTAGCTCCCATTATTTCCTCCTCTGGTATCTCACACCGTTTCTACTTTGATGATACCCAGCTCTTGCTCTCCTTCTCCTCCTTCTCTCCCGACATCCACCATAAGCTCTCTTCTTGCCTATCTGGTATTAAATCCTGGATGTCCTCTCACATTCTTACTCTTAATGCAGACAAAACCGAAGTCCTATTCTTCCCTGCCAACACAATTCCTCCTCCTCCCTCCCCTCCTTCTTTCATTCTCCTCCCCCCTCCCAACTCCCCCTTTCTCCCCATGCCTGCAACCTGGGTCTTCACATTGACCCTCACCTCTCTCTAACTCACCACATTTCTCTCGCTGCAAGATCCTGCCGCGTTCATCTTTATAACATCTGTAAAATTCAACCCCTTCTTACCTTTCCTGCAACCAAACTCTTAATCACCTCCCTCATCTTCTCCAGACTTTTCTACTGCTCCACTCTTTTCTTTGGACTCCCCTCCACTCACCTCTTCCCCCCATAAATCTGTTTACCACTCAGCCATCCGCTCCCTTTGCCTTCTCCCTCCTCATGACTCCATTTCCTCCTCTCCCACCTCAGTGGGCTGGCTCTTATTTTACTCCCAACTTAAATTCATGTTCCTCTGTCTAGTCTACAAATCCCTCCATGGTCTAGCCCTCCCCTACCTTTCCTCCCTTCTCACTATCTATACTCCGTCTCGCTCTCTTCGCTCTGCCAATCTTTTCCTACTCTCTCCTCCTCCTCCACCACCTTGCGCCCCTTTCCGCTCCTTCCAACTACTCCCTCCTTTCCACTGGAACCACCTTCCCCTCTCCATCCGCTCTGCTCCCTCGTACCGTACTTTCCACACTTCTCTAAAATCCTACCTCTTCCACTCACCTCCATAACACCCTTTTCTTCCTCTGACTTCTGCTTCTACCCACAATGCCTCTCTAACGTTGGTATCCCCTCACCCTTTTCTTCAGCTCTTCTCCCTCCTACTTCACTTTCCTCACTTCTCTAATCCTTATTTCCTCCACTCACCTCCCTATCACCTTTTGATACCTCTTACTTCTGCCACTACCCTCTCCACTCATGCCTTCTCCCCCAATAATTGTTCCTTGTACTGTTTTCTAGTTTTGATTCAATTATTATGTAATGCTTGTTTTATTTTGCCCGTTCCTGTTGTAAAGCGCTTTGGATTAAAGCGCTATATAAATTCAATAAAGTACAAATACAAGAATGGATACGGTTACACACCAGTGTTACTTTTTAGAACACAGTTCTGAGGGAATAACTTGTATGCTGTCTAGCGGGGCCTAAAGTTACTCATGGACAGGTAGGAACCTAGTGAAACTATTTTGGAAGTGCCCAGAAGCAATTCAGGGAAAGCACAACCCACCCGGTGATTAATTTACCATGTACTCTTCTAACCACACAGAGAGTGACTTCAGTTAAGCAAGTAAGAGTACTTATTTGAATTAACTCAGCAGCCTTACAGTTTAAGATGAGCATCAGCTATTCAAGGTCTGTAAGTAACCTAATATACTTTTCAGAGGGGCTACAAGCAACTCAGACTGTTTTAGAAATGCACTAAAGCAGATCGGGGAAAGCTAAACCCAATAAAGCACATTTAGAAGAGCACACAGCTAATCAAGGTGGGTTAATCTTATGGGAAGGCTTTTACACTCATTCACTTTAGAAATGATGAAACACTACCAACTTTGACTTTTTACAAGTGTGAACCACAATTCGAAGCTAGTAAAATAACTTCTATACTTTTTAGAGAAGCAACGAGCAACTTAAAGGTATATTTTAAACACTTAGTAACTTATTCTATTGCAGAGCTACAGTTGCACCACTAACACATGTACAAGTAAGTACTTATTTTACAACAGCCTTATCAAAGTCCTTCCATAGTCTATAGTATTCGTTTTCTCAGAGGCAGAAGGGGGGCCCTGGTGGTCTAGGAGCCAGCTGTAGGCAGGTCAGGATTGGGTTCAGGTATAGGAAAGTCAGTTACAGAGGATATTCTCTTCAACAAGTAAGTATTCACTTCAGAGTTACGTGTTCAGGGACTTCACAGAAAGCTCCCTATATGTGTTCCAGCATTAGGCCTGGGCGAATAGTATGGGCAAACTCCCAGACACTCGAATCATCCACTCAGCCTCACACAGGATTCTCACAAGACTTAAGTTAAGTATTACCCAAGCCAATACAGTACCTCTGCAGAAAAGAAGAGCTTCTGGGTGGATGTCTTCAGGATGCAAGAGCACAGGATCCGGAACTTGGGTTCTTGGACCAGAGAAATGGTCATTGAAGGAAAACTGGTGAGTTATCGACAGGGGAGGCTTCCAACAAAGGATTCTCTGCAGCTTCTCGCTGCTCTGCGGGTTTGGCGCCCTTTTACAGGTACCTGATGAAGAATGAATATCACTGGTCGGATGCTCTTTACTCTCTCGGTCCTGCACTCTGGTGAGGGGACTGTAGGGATTCCAATCGTGTCTCTGGATGTCCAGCAGGAGTCCACCAATGTTTCGGATGAAATCGGACTTCGGAAGTCCATGCAGTGCATTCAGGCTCGAGGTCCCCTTGTATTGGCGTTTTGCCGCCCAGTAAGGTCACAGCACATTGAGGGATGGCTTGTTTTGCAGGTCTTCTCAAGAATAGTGGATCTCACCAGCCTCTGCATAGGAGTCCTATTCAGGATCCCCAAGTCGCTTGCAAGGAAGGTGTTGGGACAGTTTTTCTGAAGTTCTACCCAACTTCATCAAAACCATTCAACTAAGGCAGTTCAAGGCTCCACTGTTAGTATAAGGTTGTACCACCTGAGTTCGTAGTAGCGTAGACAGAGCAGCCAGGCTCATTTTAGGAGGGAGAGAGGGCTTTAGAATCAGTACAAATGAAATTGTAATACAAATGGTCCAAAGAAACACTGAAACACTATGTATATAAAAATAATGATTTATTTAAAGACAGGTAGGCCCAGATAAATCTAGGGGTAAATAAGTACTAACACATTATATGAAATCACAATTATAAAAACACAACACTATACTTGAAGGTACACAGACCAAAGTATAAACCTTATTTGGAATACCTAACAGTAGTTTTAGGAAAGTAAAAAACTTTTTTCATACACATTCAGTATAGGTCACACCTATTCTTGGGGAGTAAAAACCAATGGTTACTTTCACAATTACATTCAGTAATGCAAGGGCAGTAGACCCTACCAGTTGTACAGTGACTCTCAGTACAAATCACATAATCGGTCAACTGGACAATATACTTTTTGTGAATAGTGGAACACCTATTCCAGGTACAGTAAAAATCTAGAACTACTTTTGTGATAATGCAGTGATACTAGGTGAGTAAAACCTAAGGATGTAATATTCAATTACAGGTGCTTTTGAGATCAGTGAAAGACAGATTGAGATGAGCAGTAACTCTTGTAACTTATTTTTGGGATGACTCACAGCTAACTCAAGGTAAGTAAAACCTACATACTTTTTTAATCTCACAAGGAGTCCAGGTTAGATCTTTCCCAACTATACTATTGCCTGATGTAGAATGTGTAAGGGACAGTTGGATAGCACAGGGAAAATAAACCCTACTGTTAGACTTTGCTGAATGACTCCGTTATTCTAGGTAGGCAACTACATGCAGACTTATTTTGGACAGGCTAAGAACAAGTCAGGGGAATCAAGACCCAGTTGGGGACACGCATTCAATTATCCTAACAGGACTAATTTGGTGATACCAACACATTACATTTGGGAAGAAGCACAGCCTAATCACAGGTGAGTAATAAACCTTCACATCTACTTTCTATTAGAATGACAAAACAATTTCTAAGGAAAGAAAAGATGTTAACCATACTTTTAAGAATAGTGCATCACACTTCCAAGGTAAGTTGTAACTGTTCACTCTTAGAGTTACAATTACCAACCAACTCTTTTACAAGAAAGTAACTTTGAAACACTTATTTTCTTTTCTAGGCAAAAGGCCCAATACCTTAAATCGTTCCCTTATTCTTGGAGCATGAATGTTCTCAGTGGCAGAAAGGGGGTAGGGGGGTCACTAGGATCTAGTGACCACCAGGCAGTGTCGGGATAGGTTCTTAAGTAGCAAAAGTCAGAGTTCC
The DNA here is from genome assembly GCF_040938575.1 of Ambystoma mexicanum. Taxonomy (NCBI): domain Eukaryota; kingdom Metazoa; phylum Chordata; class Amphibia; order Caudata; family Ambystomatidae; genus Ambystoma; species Ambystoma mexicanum. The sequence goes on along the minus strand of NC_090932.1, from coordinate 258,646,736 downwards.
TTAGGAAGACTGGGCTAACGGGTGAGTATTTTGCTTTAGAGTTAGAAGAGGGTCCAGGGGCTTCACAGAAGACACCCTAGCAGGATTCCAGGAGTGGGACTGGGTGAACTGGATGAGAGTCCTCCCCATGACAGAAAACACCCCACAGCTACCCTGAAATCCTAACGGGCTTAAGGTAAGTACATACCCAAGCCACCATAGTACCTCAGCATTGAAGAAGATTTTGCAGCAGGACTACTTCAGGATCTGCAGCCAAACACCCAGTCAGTGGATTCCTTGTCATGTTGACTGAAAACGGGACCTTGGAAGGGACTTTGCAGCAGGGATCAATGAAGAAGGCTCTAGACAAGGTTTTCCTCAAGGCTGATGCCCTTCTGCAGATTGGCGCCTTTTCAAGGAGCACAGAAGACAGAAAATCGCGGTTAAATTCTCGTCATTACAAAGGTCCGGCACTCTTTTGAGCGGACATTTCGGAATCTATTATTTGTGTCTCTGGAGATCCACCAGGATGCCCACGAAATTTCAGCGACATTTAGAATTGGGAAGACCATGCACCGCACAGTGGCACAAGATCCCAGCATCGTGCGTTGCTGCGACCTTGCAGCAACGCAAGGTCGCAGCAACGCACGGCACGGCTCAAAATGCAGGTCGTCTTGAGTCTAGTGGGTCACACCAGGCACTGGGTCTGGGTGGTCGTATTTGGAGTCCCCAGGTCGATTGGAAGGAAGGGCTACAGCAGGCCCAGGTTAAACAGCAGACTCTCTGGTTGCTGGAAATCATCTCTGCCGCTTTACCTTCATCATCCTCTTCCGTTTCAGTTCCAGTGGTTGACTTTTCTTCAGCTTCTAGGTTTGCATTATTTATCAGGAATTACATTATTTATCAGGAATTACAACACTTCTGCATTCTCTCCCCGCATTTTACAAGAAGGGGCGGTCTGGTTGTCCAATCAGGACTGCAAGCCCCCACTGGGATTTGTCCCCATTCAAGCAAGGAAGAAGACCAAGGGCTGTGAAGTTTTGGACTCCTCCCTTGCTTCCTGCACTCAGACTTGAGTCCAGATAAAAAAAACACACAAAGGATTTTCACGCCCTGGATGTCAGGGGAAGTAACAAACACTAAAATGGCAAAAAAAAGCAGACTGGCGGGGGGGCATTTTGGTAAAATGAGCACCCTTGGGTGCCTGTACTGCAGCTGTGAACCCAGCCTGTGGTAAAGGTGCACCAAATAAATACAAGGTATCACTGCAACCAGCCATTGAAGGTAAGCTTGTCCCTGTAACAGAATTGTTAGTTTTAGTGTGAAAGGAGATGCATCATATCTCCCCAGCACTCCACATAAGGTAGGGTGTGCTGGCTTCACAGAATAAAATGTAAAAGGGATCCAAATATCCTTTCTGCACTTGGTAACTGTACTTCTCTCAAGGCTAGCAAAATAAAGTTAAAAGGAGAGCCCCCAGGGTAACCCAGCAACAACAGGCACTTATTGCAAATAAGTTGTTAAAGAGGATAACTTTAAAAAGACACTATGGAGAGTCAAAAAAATGACAGCCATAAAAAGAGTAAAAGATTGTGAGTGTGGAAAAAGGTTCCCATTCAGAGGTATGAAGGAAAAATATTCCACTAGTAAAGCAAAAAGTTCTGGGGTTGACCAAGGTCTGGAAGATTTAGCAGTTCTGTGAAAATCTTACCTAACAGAATCGTTACATGAGGCTGTGGTTACACAATAGGCTCTACGGTCACTGGAAATGGTTACAGCTGTCATTTCTTCATCTTACTCTTTGAATTTGGTTCCAGTGGTCAACTTGTCAGCAGCTTCCAGGATCAGACTATCAGGAATTGCAGCACAACTTCTGCAAACTCTCCCTGCCGTTTACAGAAAGGGGCAGTCTGGCTGTCAAATCAGGACATCCTGCCCCGAGTGGGAACGGGTTCCTTTAAAGCAAGGTGAAAGACAATGGGCTGCAGAGTTTTGGACTCCTCCCTCAATTCCCGCTAAAGTCAAAACTTTAAACAAGATCTTTCCCACCTAGAATGGCAGAAGAAGACGAAGAAATAATCAAACGAGAAATGGTGAAAAAGGAGCCCACCATTCTAGCAGAACAGAGGCCCTCCTGTGCATTACCACGGCTGATTAGACAGCTTGCAAGTAATAACTACCAAGTGATAAAAGTAGTTTCACTGCCACCAGCCAGTCCAGTTGACTTGTAATTGTACCAACAATGTTAGGTAAGTGAGAAAGGGGATACAGTGTGCTGGCTCACTCTATAAGATGTGAAGGGGATGGGAATCCCACTTTACATCTTGGGGACAGTAGTTCACCTAATCTATAAAAAGATGCATTACAAAGGGAAGCCCAAAGGGGCAACACAGCCTAAGCCCAAAAGTTATAGGGATCTATAAATCCAAACGCACACCATGGAGAGACGTAAAAAGAATAAAAGTCTAGGTGATCAGGGCAAAAGATTCCCACTCACCTAGGGGGAAGGCAAAATGATTACCAAGTCCCAGCAAAAGGTTCTGGGGTTGACTCGGGTCGGGAAGATTATTCACATTTATACCATACCATTCAAAGTTTATTTCGGATTAAGCATCATCAAACACAAACATCGGATACACATAACAAAAGAAAAAAATAGGTGAATCGCCATTAAATCACATTTTAAAAAACAGCCTTAACATTATCAAAACCTTTCACAAATATGTTAAAGCCAGATTTCTCAGGGCAGTTAAAATAGTTGAAACATTTGCTATTCCCTTGATATCCCCTTTCTCAGATACATAGCGCTTTTCAAGTAGGAAAAAAGAGCCCAAGCAGTCAACTCAGAATCTGCCGTTAGGAGGAAGAGTAATGCCAGCCTATGAAGACGGTGTTAGGGAGAATTCTCATAAATGTGCTAATTACTTCACCTTAGAGGCTCCCAGCAACTTTGCTGGATTTTGAGGACTTGATTTTTTTTATGTGGATAGAGTGTGAGCCTTTTTCCCCACTCTCATGTATTTTGATGTGTGTTTTACATTTGTGTTCTTTGACTTTGGAGTTTTAAGATAACTCCATAGGCATCTTTTCATGTGTGTTACATAGCACCTTCAGTGCAGTGACACAAGAATGTCTTCCAAGACTTCCAAAAGGTTTAAATACCTTCTCTGGGATAAACTACTGTTTCCCAGAGAATGTAAATTGACTTTACTAGTCTTTCCAAATTCTTAGCCCCAGCACACACCATCTTACAATGGAGTGCTGGAGGGGTTACATAGTATCCCTTGTATCTAAAATACTCATCTAGTAGTCAAATGCTACCCTTTCCTGTTGAAAAGGCTGGTGGCAGTGGTTTTACAACGAAATACCATGATTTTTCCCGACCGCGAACACCGGTAGCTAAAAATCACGGGAGCTATGTTTTTCAAGATGGCGCCTTAAACCCCTCGTCGGGTCCCGGTCTTCTTTTTTTCGCTGTTTCTTTTTGGAAAGGTCCTTTTGGTGTTTGTCGCTGTGCGCCAAACCAGGTTTTGTGTGCCTTTGGCGTGCTTCAGGACTGAAGACTGCCTCTGGCGCTTGTGTCTGGGGTGGGCAGGAAGTGAGGGAGGTGCCCGAAAACTCCCTGTGCTTAGTCTCCTAAGAGACCCAAATGCACTCTAGCGTGATTGGCTGGCTGACTGTCCAGCAAGGACAGCCACCCTGCTGGGTGAGTGACAGCTAGGCTGGAATGAATGGGAGAAAACTGTTTAAAAAGCATGTCTCTAGGACTGGAAGCAGAGTCGACCACTGGAATGAAAGAACCGAAGACGACCTGGAGGAGGAGGACGGCTGCTGCAACTCCTGGACCGTTGGTTTGCCCGATGAAGCCCTGCTGCAGGAACGAATTGGCAAACTCCAATTCAACAGACGGCTTCTTCCTTTGAGTTGATGGGACCAATCAACTCATAAGACCACCTGCATACCTTTCTCAAGGCTGGTTAGGATTAACCAGGGAGAGGGACACTAGTTTGTGTACTTAGAAACTATAGCGACTGGAACTGAAGTGACTCCAATTTGTTTGCTTTCTTCAACGATCCCGTGCAGTGCAGGAGCCCCCCCCCCGACGTCCTCCCTCTTGTCTGCACGACTGAGTCACAGGAACAGCGAGATCTGCAGGAATTGCCATGAACCAGGACTTCAGCAGCATTTGTTTCTTCATACAAAAGGTACTGTGCCAACCCGATTGAGAGAACGCCACTCTTGCGGTGAAAGTTCATGAAAAGTTCCCAATTTACAGGCCTAATCAGCTTGTGACCCATCATATGATCCTTTGTCGCCTGAACTACGTCTAAGAACTTTCGCAAAGACTTTACCGTTTGATACCTGGACTGCTCTTTCCTATCCAGAACACTAGCCCATTGACTTTGGCCTGACCTATTGACTTGAATTGAACTCTTCTGGTGAACTGAAACTATTTGCACTGCCTAGAAAGTATGTGCAATCTATTCTACTTACTTTTGTCCTTTTTGCTCGCTGATAAGTAATTGAACTGCCATTTTGCTCCTATTTCAGGGGAGCTCACACTGCCTGTATTTGTTTATATTATGAGTTTGTCTGTTCTAGTGAAATGTTTTCTAAATGATTGTATAATAAATTAATAAGTGTGTTTACCAAGAAACATTGAGTATAAGTGTTTACTTCAACCACTGTGATTGAAAGTCCTCTGTTGCACTTACATTCACCCTTAAGAGAAGCCTGGCTGCTCCACTCGCTACCATAAACTGTGCGGTACAGACTTATACCAAAGGTTGGTTTGGCTAACACCTGTAGTCCTAATTATGTGTAGTGGTCCAAGAGGGTACTGCTTGCAATTCTGCCTAACAGACGGATATTAATAAGCTTGACAACCTGCAAAATGCTGGACCTTCTAATATCGCCATTCGCCAGACAAAACAGTAAAAAGTGCTTCAGGTCTACCCTCGCCACGGGCATGCTGGGCAGCTTGGATCATTAAGGAAGCCAGGTCACTTTTCTGTATTACTCGTTAAATGTAGGCAGTCAAACCTTGCCCGTGTTATGAGCCATCTATCCTTCTTTTTCGAGCCCCACAAAAGGTAAGGATGGATCTCGGAAACCCTACCTATCAGTACATGCTGACTTTTAAAGTAAGTTGCCCGTTTCGTGTCCCCCTGCCTTTCATGTAACCCCTGATACAGTGCCTGCTTTTTGACTCGGTTGCATGGCTGACAACACTGCATCTGGAGGGAACCGGGCCATGGATATTGCTGGAGCCACAGGCATTCTTTCACGTATGCCAGCCATGGGATTTTACGCCAGCTTTCCTTAACCATAATACTCTGAATGTATAAGTGGCATAGGGTTGCGTGCTCGTTTTCTCATAGGCGTAGCCAAAAAATACTTGGAGCGGCTGCCCATTGATCCTCCCAAAACGCCATCCCCAATTCCCTGTTGACGGAGGCAAAAGGGGTTGCGCCCGGAAGGTTCAGAAACTGTTTAAGGAACTTGTTTTCCTTCACATGTAGTACCGCAGCCTTCGTATGGCCCCACAATGGAGCTCCATACAAGGTGGCCGCCTTTTGTTTGGGCTGCGTTGACCTTCAAGATCGGTTTCAGGGGCTGGCCCTTGCATCCACTTAGAAAACAGGAAATGCCTGCGGTGTGCTGACTCATTTTCAGAGACTGTTTTTTAATGTAAGATTGCCCGTAGCGTCCTCTCAAAATCTAACCCCCAAGTAGTCCAATTCTTTGACTCTTGGGATTTCCCGTTGCAAACCATGGGCCGCCTCCTTCCTACACACCCAATCATTGCTTACTTGGTGGAATTGATTTTTAGCCCCAGACTGTTCATGAAGGTTGCGTAGGCATCAGTTACAGCCTGTAGGGCCCTTGGGGTTCTGGCCATAAGAACCGGATCATCGGCATAAGCCAGAACCGGAAAGGCCCTCCCACCCAGACTCAAATAGCCAGGGCCTTCAAGAGCCCATTAATGTATAGTGTGAACCGTATTGGAGCTACCACACACCCCTGCTGGACCCCCAACCCGACATCGAAGCACTCCTTGCACTGCCCCCCCCCCCCCACCCCTGACCCCCGCACCAATACGAACACAGGCCTTATTTTCCGTATGAATCTCTTGCAGCACAACCAATTTTTCTTCAGGGCACACTGGCGACCCCAGCACGGCCCCCCAACTTTGGTCTATCTACTTTGTCAAAGGCCGTGCTTCGGTCCATCACGGTGAGATACACCGTCTCCCCTTTACAGAACACGCAATTGGCGATAAGGAGATACAGGTTAAGGCACTGATCCATGGTTCCTAGCCCCGGGCGAAATTGAATGTCAGACAGGACCGACACTTCCGAGAGCCATGACTCTGTGACCCAACAAGACCCTTCCGAAGATTTTAAACAAGATGTCTAAAAGGGATATGGGACGGTAAGACATCAGGCTAGAGGGGGTCTCCTTTTTTTGAAGGTTGGGAAAATGATGGCAGATTTCCAAGATGGTGGAAATTGGCTCGACATTAAGCAAGCATTATATGGTTGGGTCAACACCAGTGCCCATAAGTCAGTTTGGTCCAGAATTAAGTCATCAGGTATTGCATCTAGTCAAGGGGCTCCGTTACGGGCTTGGGCTCTAATTGCTAGTGAGATCTCTGAGTTTAAAGCGTAGGGTCGAACTCTATCCCCACCCTCCTCTGAAGCACCTCTGGCTCCAAAAAGAGAAGCAAAATGTGACACTCGGTTTTCCACTGCTACATGGGTGCTGCTTTGACCCTCTGTTGGGTTGTAGACTGCGCCCCCCCTTACAAATTCCCATAACATCTTTTGGAATCATTAGTCCTAGTGGCCTCCAGAAAACCTTCCCACGCCTCTTCCTCAAGCTCCATTTTTCTTTTCTCTATCGCCAAGCGATGGTGGGCTTGTTTGTGCCGGCTAGATCAAACCATCCCTTCCTTTTAATATTCCCTTTGAGATTATACTCTACCTCAAAACGCCTGGTAAATGCCCCTACAGTGTTCCACCACATGCACTAGTTTGGCCATATTCTCAAGAATGCCATTGAGTTCCGGAATCATCCCAGCCATAACGGTCAGGTGCAGGCCTGAATCCCGAATTCTCCCCCAAGTTACTCTTATTTTGGAAATGGCTTCTGTTTCAACCCCCTCCCAAACATCCCAGTTAATTTCAAAACCAGTGGTTGTGGTCGCTATTACTATCTGCCACCACTTCAAAACTTAATATGTCACTCCACAGATCTAAGGATATGCAAAAGTAATCGATTGTAGAGGAGCCCAGATGGTAATGAAAAGTTAGTTTCCCCGGGATATCAGGCTCAGTGCGACCGTTAACCTATCTCATTCCCCATTCAATCAACCAACCATGCACTTAACTGTAAGTCCTTGACACATGCCCTACTATCCTCCATTTGCTGTTCCTGAATGTTCAAACATGTCCTCCAACGGTCGTATAGCTCTTTAGAGATTAAACACCCCCATTCTGAGGTTTGTTGCCAGACAAACCTGGTGCGGCTACCCCTCCCCCCGTTCCCCCCCCACCTTTCCCTTGTTACTCCTCCACAAACCCCTTAACCTTCCTTCAACATCATCTGGAGGAAGTCCAGCTCCGTCTCCACCACCTTGATTCTACAGTATAAAGATGCCTCTACCAAAATGACCATTTCCTCATAGCAACTACTCCTTCGATTTTTCTTGGCAGGTATGCCATAAGAAACATAACCATCCAATAATGGGATATCAAGTTTCCTGTAAAAGGATTATTTTGTAATTCCTCAAACTCCATAGTGTCGGCCCTTTCCAACTTCCCCCAGCTCCCACTGTTACAAGATACCATTACCACCAATGCATTAACCTCCTTTTGCCCAATCTCCTCTTCCCTAGTCTCCAGGCTATTCCGATCACATCCTCGTGCCTCACTCTCTTCCGTCTGCTTCATGGTGGCCAACTGTCAATCCAGCTGATGAGAGGGTCAAATCGGTTATGGGACGATAGACTGAGTAACCGCACCCCTTTTTAGTATTGGTATCCTGCTAATGCCTTTTTGAACCCACGGGTTCTCGCTTATAGGTGTGTGGGGTCGAAGCTCCCCGCACCCTAGCTTCTATCCCTTCATTCCAAATATCTCGCTTTGGCCATATACTGGGGCCAAATCCATCCCTGTGTGGGTAAAAAAGTCAAATCTGACCATCCTACTATCCAATCTTGATCCGTTAGCCCTTAACCCTCTAGTCAAATTGGAGATTACCATATGCCTGGCTATTTGTGGGTTTGAGAATGAAACGGCAATGCAGTCCCCTTCCACCGATTTTCGGTTGGGGACCACCCTACCCTTCTGGCCATTAGAACAAGATTGGGGTCGATGATCGGGCCCATCAGGTTGGTGTTGATCCAATGGGTTGCTTTGTTCATCAATGATCTAGTAGATTCAACCACACCCTTAGGCAAGCCCGTTGCTCCCATTATAACCCCCACCAGCGGAGCAGCCGCCGGGGGAAGGTTTAGCACACTACTCTCCAATTGGGCCTGGTTCTCCTCAAAAGCCCTTCATTCCCCTCTTGCTCCCAGGATAGGCCTGCTCCTAACCCCACTCGATGTCTGTGAACTACCTTTGTACAGTCAATCTATCCCATACTTTTTGGGCTACATCGCCCACAATTTCCTGCCCCCCGCACTCCACCATCTCTCGTAGGTTCCTGTAAGGGATTACGCTCTGGTGCTTCTTTGCACGTCCCTCTTTCCCTTTCCAGACGTAGTTCATCCAGTTTATACTTTAGGCCTCTGACCAAGTCATCTAGGATGGCTAGGGTGATCATGACTCCACTTTTGAAGGATTGAAGTAAAACATTGATAGCCTCTATTTATTTTGTCCCATTTTTTGCTGCAGGCTGTATCGTGCTCCTTCTCTTTGGATAAAGCCACGTGGGAAGCCAGAAGCTGATATAGTGGCTTGAGTTTCCCATCTGGGAGTGACTCCAACAAGGCTTTCTCATCCACAACCGTAGTTGATGCATATGAGGCATTCATTTCCATGGATTTACCAACCAGCCCCACCTCTCCCCGCTGGACCCTTTCCATCTGAACCTCACCTTCCACTTCTTCGACCACTGCTCCTCCCACCCCCGCACCTCCCCCCACACCCTCCCCAACAACGACCACATCTGCCATGGCCATCTGAGGGCCAAACATGGGGGTTTCCAGTGGTTAGGTTGTCAGTTCGTTGTCACAAACTTCCACCTCCGAACCATGGTCATTCCTACTCTTTCAGGCCCACAGACAAACCCCCACCTATGCCCCTCTCATTAAGGGCCCCAATACATGCGGCTGCTTCCCATATAGCCTTTTCTGTAACTTGGATCCTGTCTTCAAGGTTCCCCGCCATATTCTTGAGGTATAGATCCAACGAGAGTTGAGAGGTTGGCTGTCTAGCCCTTACAGTCCTTACCGCCGGTTTAAGTGATCTAGTTTGTTTCAATTTCTTTTGCTTTGCACTGTTAGCCATTTTCCCTGGGTAACTTTCTTTTCACCATATTTTCTATGGACCAGGGTACAGTACTACCCTTCTACAGCCAGATAAAGCTTGGTCGACTCAGGCTTCCATACAAGTACTCACAACACCAAGCTAGACAGAGTATTGTGAACCCGCTATGTGCCTGAGTTTAAAAGAGTTGGAGTATAAAAGCTTGAATAAAATAAATAAAAATAATTAAAATGTTTAAACATTGTGCATGCAGTAATGCTATTAGTTAATCCTTCAACACTAAAGGGTTGTTGAAAGAAATATATACATATATATATCACGGCCCGCGGTAGCGCCCGTGTAGTTATGGTTAAGTTGCTAAACTCATAGGAAGAGCACTTTTTTCAGGCGGTTTAACTTTGCTCCCCCTGGACGAATCCTTACCAAACTTTGCAAAAAAGTATATGGCCGGCTGTGAATTCTTACACCAAGTTGGGGGAGGTTTTGTGCTGGGCAAGGGGGGGACAAAGTTATCGGGGGGGGGGGGGGGTCCCAACAGGCTGGACGGATTTTTACCAAATTTGCAGCAGGAGCGGGGGCTTGGGTCAGAAAGCATGCTTTTGTGTGTGTGGTGGAAATCCGACCAGTAGTTTTATTGCAAAGAAGTGAAATGTATGTCCCCAAAAAATGTGATATATCTGTGTCCACTGCGCGGACCCATTTCCCTGTTCGCTCCATGGACAGAAGTGTCATTGGCTCGAGGTACGGCCTTCTGTCGGAGAAGTTTGGACGTGGCCGGTGGCTGGCTGGAGGGCAGCACGGTGTACGTCAGTATTTTTGGGGAAAGCCGTCATGGTGTATCGGAGGACAGTGCGGCGTCGGAAGGGTCTGGAAAATGTACTGTACGGAATACATTGGCAGCAATAAGGGAGGGAATGGGTGGGGGAGTGGGAAGTGCTTAATGTGACATATGTAGGTGAGTACTGTGTGTGGTGATTGGATGCAGCTGTTGTAACGGCCCCATAGATTCTGCCGCAACCTATTTGCAGTGACCTCTTTTTGTGGTGAGTGGTGGCAGGTGAATTGCAGAAGGAGTGATTTGCACATGACATAGGCTGGGTGGGAGCGCGGGTGGCTGTGCGCTGCTGATGGAATGTGGTAGTTGCCGACTTGGTGGCATGCATGGTTGAATGAAGGTGCATTGGGTCTGTGGAAGGATTGGACTAACGGGTGCATGGGCGAAGGCCGTAGGGTATGCACTCAAGAGCGTAGGGCTGCAACATACCCACCGCAGGAACGCATGTTTGACTCTGCATTTGGTACAGGGTGGTGCTTGTATAGTGTGGTATGTGCAGATTGGTTGCAGTAGGGCTAGTGTTGCGACCAGAGTGTGGATAGGTTGGCAATGACACAGTACTTTGTGAATGGAAGTGGGAGCGCCCATAGTAAGTGAATGAAAGTGCACAGGGGTGCAGGAGAGAGTTTTCTTTGCACATTATGTGCACTGTTGCAATTGGTTGCTGCACGGCAGTGCACAGGTTGGGTAGGAGTGCTGGTGGCAGTGGTGTGTATGTGGATGGTGGTAGTGGGTGCCATGGTGACATGCATGGTGGCATTACGTTGCTATGGGTCTGTTCACGGCCTATGCTGTGCAGATTTCTTCAAGTAGGCCCAATGTTGTGAAAATGTTGTGGTTAGTAACACAATACTTTGTGAATGGCTGTGGGTAGTGGTGGCGGAGGCTATGGTGTTTGTGAATTCCACTAATTGTTAGCCGTTTTCATGCATGGGTGTTTTGTTTGTGCTTATTGTTAGCTGCCCACATGGGCGTTATGTTAAGTGGTGCAATTTGGTGTTGCTTAGCGCCATGGCGCTGTACAGGTTGGGTAGGAGTGCTGGTGCCAGTGGTGTGTATGTGGATTGTGGTAGCAGTGACATGAATGGTGGCATTACGTTGCTGTGGGTGTGTTCAAGGCCTAGACTATTGAGTGCATGGCTGAAGGCCATAGGCCATGCACTCGGGCCTAGGCCATGATGACACCCATGGTAGTACTGCATCTTTGAATGTTTATCAGTTAGAGGGTGGTGACATGTAAGGAATGGTTGTGGCGCACATTTCAGCCGTTATAGACCAGTGTTGCAAACAGATTGTGGGTAGGTTGGAAGTGGCACAATACTTTGCAGGTGGAAGTGGGTACGCCCATAGTATGTGATTGAAAGTGCACAGGGATGCAGGACAGATTGTTTTGTTTGTACATTATGGTAATTGTTGCAACTTGTTGCTGCATACCTCAATGGCGGCGCACTGTGTTTGCAAATGCTGTGGGCTCTGGGTGCAGTGTTTGCATACTGTCAGTATGTTAGAGCTGTGGGTGTGTTGAAGGCCTAGACTATTGGGTGCATGGCCGAAGGCCGTAGGCCATGCACTCAAGAGCCTAAGCCTTGAGGACAACCATGGCAGTAATGCATTTTTGAATGTGCCTCAGTTAGAGGGTGGTGACATGTAAGGAATGGTTGTCGAGAACATTGCAGCCGTTATAGCCCCTTGTTGCAAACAGATTGTGGGTAGGTTGGAAGTGGCACAATACTTTGTGAATGGAAGTGGGTACGCCCATAGTATGTGATTGAAAGTGCACTTTGATGCAGGACAGATTGTTTTGTTTGCAACAGTTACCACAATGTACAATGTGTTGCTGCATAGCTCCATGGCGGTGCACTGTGTTTGGAGATGCTGCAGTGAAAAGTCATGCAGAGTGGGCTCTTGGTGAAGTGTTTACATACTTTCAGTAGGTAAAGGGTATGGGTGAAGGGCAGCTTATATGTGCTTGGATAGTGTGCTGTGTGCACAATGCCTGCAGTATGGGCAATGTTGTAAACCTTTTGTGGTTATGTTGGCAGTGACACAATATCGTGAGTGTAATTCGGTAAGACAATAGTATGTGAATGAAAGGGTGTGGGGGGTGCCAGAAACAGTGTAATGTTCATACATTATGGTAACTGTTGCATGGAACACTGTGCATGTCCATTGCGGTGTGTTGGATGGTTAGGAGTGCTGGTGCCAGTGGTGCTTTGTGGTAGTTGGTGACATGCAGACATGCATGATTGCATTACGGTGCAGTGAATGTGTGCAAGGAGCACACCCACTGGAGCAATGCAGGTTTGATAGTGCATGAGGCTACAGTATTTGGTGTCCAGCAGGAGATGGTGCAGTGAGAAGTTGTGCAGTGTGGCCACATGGTGCAGTGTGTACGTAATGAGTATGGAAGTGGGTATGGTTGAAGTGCAGCTTATATGTGGTTGGTTACTGTGCTGTGTGCAGATTTATTGACGTAGGCCCAATATTGTGCATAGGTTGCCAGTGACACAATACTTTGTGAATGGCACTGCATAGGGGTAATGCAGGCTGTGGTATGTTTGTGGATTCAGTTAAGAGTGACATGTTTTTGTGAGTGGGTGTTTTATGGTGTGGTGGAGTTGGGTGGAATGGCCGCTATGCATGTTAAGTTTGTGCATAATGGTAGGTGCCCACATGGTCGCTTGTTTGGATGTATAGTGTGTTGGTGGGTGTGCAAAGGGCTGCAATGTTGTGTGCATGACCAAAGGTGTGCTGGGTGCGTCTGAGGATCTTTGTGGATGCTGCAATAGTGCATTATTTAGCAGAAGTGTATGGTGGAGGGGCTTTGCAATGAAACAGAACGTGTACTGAGAGTGTTCAACTGTAAATATGGAGTGCTCTATAGAAATGACAGTGCACAATTCAGAGGTTTTGTATGTTGGCACTGCATGCTTGTTTGAAAATTTGACCACACCCAATTGGGGGGGGGGGAGAGTGCTGCAAAAACTTACCATGCATAGGGAAGAAGTATTGTCATAGCTTTACTGGGCTGTGGCCCTCACTGTAGATGGGGAAAGCGCACATGCACATCCTGCCATTATGAGGAGGGTGGAAAGGGAAATGGAATTGTGGGAAACAGGCAACTAGGAGTTTAGGGCGTGGTTCACAAGGGGCGGTACCTTTTCCTCCCAATACTGTCATGAGGGTAGTCGAGATGGAGAGAGACACAGTGCTAATCGTCGGTGATACCTTTGAGCGCCATCTGCACAGGTGTTGTGTGCAAAGAGGCGTTGCTGGTAATTTCAGGTTGGAGGGAGCGGATGCTCTCTGGACCTGTCAGGGTGACTGCAGTTTTGGCGGGATGGGTTGCCTTTGCAGATATGTGGTGCCCGTCACGAACGTTGACTTTGTCGTGCTGCACTATGCAAGTCTACATTTGGGTTACATGTTGTGTGGACGATTAATCCGTCACTTACCGCAATGATGTGTATTTGTCCTACTGCAAAGGTAGTTTACTCATGCATAACACCAAGAGGAGTTTGGGTCCATGACAGTGTAATTTGTCCGCAGCCAGAGGTCGGAAGGTGTGCTATAAACAGAATAATGCGTGAGTTTATGCAGACTGCTGGCATGTTCTCCACCCACCCAAAATGTGCAGTGATTCCATAGAAATTGCATTTATTTGAGCGCCATTGGCAATGCAGGTTTCTTTTACACTGTGCAAGAAGCATTGACCAGAATGTGGTAAAAATGTGATGAGGCAAACAAACGCATATAAAGAGAACATTTTTAAAAAGGTGCTGGCACGCACTTCACCAAAAAAAAACGCCTTCATACATCTACGATGGAAGACTGAATCCCCTACCGAGTTTGATATTGTTTACCCCGCTTCCACCTTCTCCCCACCCCCCACAATATCACAAAAAGGTAGTGTATTATGCAGTACTTTCAGGATTACAAGTGCCACATCCAGGGTGGCTATGTGGATGTACACGGATGGAGAAATCGTGCATACTTTTATTGAACTTTTAGTGGACATGCTTTGGAATGCACGACATTTGTAATGTAAATGTGTAACGGTACATTTCAAATGTTGTACAAGAGTGACAGTGTTGGATGATGGTGGCTTTGATGTGCGTGTGTGCCTATTTACGCGTAACCCAATGAAGTAGAGCTTCTGAGAACATATTGCAAAGGGAAGAAGGACTGCTCCAGCTTTACAGGGGTGCGGCACTTGCGCTTCTTTGGGAGGTGCACATGCCAACATTTACCCTTTACATCACCTTGCCTAATTGCCATGGCAGTGTGGGGATTAGTGAATCAGGTAGTGTGGGTGTGGTTAACAGGAAGGGGAGGTGTAACTGTTGTATATTATATTCTGCTTACCGAGGGTGGCTGACATGGCGAAACGCATTGTGTTGACTGTAGTTGATCCGTTTGTCATAGATCTGCACACTATGCCCTGCAAAGACACTGACAGCAATTTTCCTTTGGAAGGAGTGGATGCATCGTGGAACGCTGTGTATGAGTGCAATTTCGCCGATATGCATCCACTTTGCAAAGACCTCACCACTTTTCCAGTAGTAGATATCGTCATCCAATACGGCGGCATGCATATGGGGGACCTGCTTGCTTAGATTTGTTCCGTAAACTGAGGAGATTGCTGAATGTCGTGAGGAGGCTTTTTCCCACTGCAAAGGTGCTTTTCTCATCCATAATACCACGAAGAGTATGGCCTACTGCTCATGGTGGTTGTTCTGAGGAAGGCCAAGGTGCCTGACCAACAGAAGCAGCTATACTCCTTTGTCCGTTCGTGGAATATTCTTTTGCAACAATGACTGCATTAGTTGTGGAAATGCGGAGTGTTTCCAAGAAAAGGGCATTTTGCTATCACCCATTGGCAATGCAATTTTGTTTGCTCGCCTACAGGCTGCGGTGAAGAGTTTACTGTGCTAATGTGAGCAGAAGAACTAAAAGCTAATGAAAACGGAAAAAGGTTGTTTCCGTAGAAGCATCTAAACAAAAAAAACAGTCTCTTTGAAGAGTCGCCCCTTACCACAAACTACCCCTACCCTGGTTTCAAGTTATTCCCCCATGCCTGCTCGCAGCGCGAAAGCTACATCTGGGGATTTTGCGAGTGGCGGCTATGAAAATTGAACTGTGGGGATTGTCCAATCACATGATTAGGGTGTGCGCCAATAGTAAGAGGCACTCCTGCTTCATTCTGGCCTGGCCCTCGACATACTTGGGGACTCGCACGTGCCACATTCGGTGCTTCTCACCATGCTGGCTTACGGAAATGGGACTGCAGTGATTGTCCTATCAGGTGGTGCTCAGGGTGTGCGTTACAGGAAAGCGCACCAACACGAAGAAGGACGACTCCTGCTGTACTGGGGCGCAGCCCGTACGGTACTTGGAAAAAGGCACATGCCACATTCTGCGCTTCTTAGCATGCTGGCCAATGGAAATGGGACTATAGCCTTTAGCCAATGAGGTGCTCAGGGTGTATGTTCAGGAAAGAGCTCCAACAGGGAGAAGTAATCCTCCTGCCTCACCGGGGCGAGGCCCTCAGGCTCATTGTGGAAAAGGCACGTGGCACATTTTGCGCTTCACACCATGGTGGCCAATAGAAATGAGACTATGGATTTTGGACAATCAGGTGCTCTGGGTGTGCGTCACAGGAAAAGGCAGCATTCAGTTTCCCCATTACTTGTGTACTGCGGCTGGCAAACATGGCAAGACGCACAGTTTTCGTCATGGGGGATGGCTTTGTGAAAGATCTGTGCGTTTATGCCCTCCAAGAACACTTGTCTGGCAGCTTCGGTTTGGAGGGCGTGGACGCTTTGTGGTGTAGTGTCGAATCGTGCTGTTTCGGCAGACTGCTTCTAGAATGTCGACGCATGGCCTCTTCGGCAACTGTACATTTTGTGATTGTGCACTTTTTGGGTTACATGCCTTGTTGCCGTGTGTTTAGTCAACTGAAGATTATGATGAAAGCAGTGCGGCATATTTTTCCTACTGCCAAGGTGCTTCTCTCATGTATGCCCCCGAGAATAGTGTGGAAGTATTCCTAGAATTCCTGTCACCAGCCAGAGGTCAGAAGGGGTCTCATCAACAGAAGCATGTGTGACTTTGTCAGTGCTGCTGGGATATTCTCTTGCCAGAATGAGAACATTGGTTTGCGATACTGTTAAGACGGATTTCTGAACTCTGTCCTGGTGGCGCAGAAGTTCAGAAGGCCAACCTAATTACTTGGAACAGGGTAACCTCTGGACAAGCCAGACCAATCAAGGTAGCGATCGCGGCGGTCAAGACTAGGTCTCAAGAGGGGTGAGGGTGACTGAAAGCCCGCAATGAGCACACAAAGCAAGAGCGCTTACAAACTACTCCAAACAGTTGTTATATCAAAAATATAAACACATTTATTTTAAGGCCTTTAAAACAACGACGTAGCGAGAAAATCACAATATCACAATATTAAACCAACACATACCATAACAACACAATATATATACAAATACACAGTCGCAAGCGTTTAAAGCACGAAATATGTAGTCCACCTGAAAGGAAAGGAAAACAGGCAGTGCGATAACGCTTTTGACTCAGTTCGCCTTTAGAGGCACCTAACTAGATGGAAGTCCGAGCCCTGCGAAGAGTGGAGCCTTGTGCTCAAAGTACCTGCCACGCCGGTGCCAACGGGCAAAAGGGGAAGCTCTTCGGAGGAAGTCGGGCAGTTCGGGTTAGTGCACAGCAGAAGGAGAACAGGTTCCGCAACTCAAGCGCAGCCTCCACAGCGGGCAGAAGCAGAGCGCGAGTACGGCCAAAAGGGTGCTGTTTTTACACAGCAGGGAAAAGCAATGGGATACTGCAGGAGGGCGACCAGATCCTAGCTAAGCTACTCACCGGTCCCCGAAGCAAGCAGACCCAGGCTTCTCCACATTAGTTTCAGCAGCTGGCAGGTTCAGAAGAGCAGGGAACGCCTCGTAGTCGTGTAGAGCAAAAAGACGTCCCAATCGACGAAACCAGCACAGTTTTGTTGCCGCACAGGACAACGGAGCGGCCGTGTGTATTCGAGCCAAATGAACCCTCCTCCCTTCAGACCTGGGGACGCCAAGCGTACGAAGCGTGGGAGAGGGACAAGGACTCGCAATACAACACAACCTGGCGGCAGTTACAGAGCAGGACTCCCTTGTAAGCTGGTCAGTCAACTGGATGGCCCAGAGACACTTCCGAAGGCTTACTTGGCAGGAGATGATGAAGTCGCCGGGAATAGCTGTTCCTGCTATTCCAAAGGTCGAAGCACCAGTACAGGCCGTCTGGTTCGATCCAAGGAGGAAAGGGTTTCACAGGACGACAGCAGTGCAAAGGAGGATTCCTTCAGCGGGTCACCAGCGATTCCTCGGTCCAGCCTCTGGGTTGCAGGATACTTGGCTCCTGTATTCCTTCGTTCGTGAGAACTCAGGAGATCGACATGGTAGTGGTGTTTCTAGCTCCCTCTTATCCACGGTTCCCTTCGCGCCAAAACGGAGGGGAGCCAATGGGAGATCCGCTCATCAACACACATACCATACGTGGACCAATCACGGACCACGGTGGTCCCAGGCATTCACACCACCCCAGACTCTCTGGCACCCAGGATGTGTATTGGGACCAGACATCCCAGCCCACACCCTGGAGGCACACAATCGACATGTAGAAGCCCGCGAAAGCAACCACGTTTTGCGGGAAAGTACATGCCCAAATAAGGAAGGCCCCGGGTCGCCCGACCTGGGGAAGGTGAAGGGAGCAAGACGGTCAGTGGACAAGACAAAGGAGCCTCGTGGTCTGGCCATTTTGGAGAGCCAGGCCACCATTTTGGGTTCAGGGCAAAAACGTGCTCAGAACGCCAAAAGGAGCTCAAAATAAACAAAACGATCGCTGCCACCATTCGAGTCCCTGAATGACTTGCACCGATCAAATACCATCCTAAAAGAGTATCTAGGGCCTGTAGAAGGCTAGAGACCCAAGAGAGCTGTAAATTAGCTTACAGTGCCCTCTTGTGTCGTGTTACACTAAAATGGCGACACGATTTAAGAAACTACGGGAAACCACGTTCCCCGGTACTGACTGTCTTAAGGGCATGTCAGTTTCCCCATAAGAAAAGGAGCGAAAGCCCAGAGAAGTGCGGCAGAAGGCTGTACTTCTCTGGCAAAGTCAAGAACAAGGTTAAAAACAATAGCAAAAAGTTTAGGGGTTGCCACATGGAAGGAAAATTCCCTACAATTACGAAATCTTTCCTAACACTCGCCCCTCCCAGACTATGGACAGGGGGAACTAATCCACCCCTGGATGAGTCTCTTGTTCAGGTCGGTTAAACATTCTGGACAACCCATCAGCATTGCTATGTTGGACACCTGGCCTATGCTCAATAGTGAAGTCGAAGCCTTGTAAACTTATGGACCACCTAAGCAACTTTGGATTCTCCCCCTTCATGTTCATTAGCCACTTTAACGGCTTATGGTCAGTCTGCACAGTGAAGTGGGTCCCATAGAGGTAGGGCCTCAGCTTCCTTAGGGCCCACACAACAGAGAAACATTCTTTCTCTACCGTGGACCATCTGAGCTCTCTGTCCTTAAGCTGGCGACTAATAAAACCGATAGGGTGTTCCTTACCCTTCTCATCTACTTGTGATAGTACAGCTCCTATCCCAGTGTCAGAGGCATCCGTCTGCACGATAAAAGGTCTTTGATAATCAGGGGCCCTGAGCACAGGGGCCTGGCACAAGGAGTCTTTTAAGCCATTGAAGGCCTTCTCACACTCGACGGTCCAAGTTACCTTCTTGGGTTTCTTCGGAGTTGTGAGGGCAGTCAGAGGAGCAGCTATGGTGCCATAGTCTGCCACAAAATTGCGATAATACCCCGTGAGTCCTAAGAAGGCTCTCACTTGGGTTTGCGTAGTGGGGGTAGGCCAGTCTTGTACTGCTTGTACTTTACTGGGTAGAGGCTGTATCCTCCCTCCACCTACTTCATGTCCAAGGTAAACCACTGAGCCTTGTCCAATCTGGCATTTACTAGCCTTTATGGTCAAGTGGGCTTTCTGAAGAGCCTGGAGCACAATCCTGAGGTGTTTCACATGGTCTTCCCAGGTGGCACTGAAAACTGCTATATCGTCCAGATATGCAAGGCAGAATTCGTCCAACCCATTCAACACATGATTCACAAGCCTCTGGAAAGTGGCAGGTGCATTCTTCAATCCGAACGGCATTACCCGGAATTGGTAAAGGCCGTCTGGAGTAGAAAATGCTGTCTTCTCCTTGGCATGTTCTGCTAAAGCTATTTGCCAATAGCCAGCAGTGAGGTCAAACGTGCTGAGGTACTTGGAGGCACCCAAAGTATCCACCAGCTCATCTGTTCGAGGCAAGGGGTGTGCATCTGTCTTGGTGACAGCATTCAGAGCCCTGTAATCCACGCAGAACCTCAATTCAGAAGTGCCTGCCTTTGGAACCAAGACCACAGGACTGGACCAAGGACTACTAGAGGGTTCAATCACCCCAAGGTCTAACATCTTGTTTACCTCGGTCTTAATATAAGACCGTACTTTATCTGACATCCTGTATCCCCTACTTTTGGTAGGTACACTGTCTCCTGTGTCAATGTTATGTTTGCACCAAGGTGTCAAACCAGGGGACTGTGAAAACAGGGGGGAAAACTGCCTAAGCAAACTTTTCACCTCCGCCTGCTGATCAGAAGTCAGGTGAGGGGCCACTCGGACACCCTCAACGGAGCTATCTGAAGGACCGCTCTGGAACAGGTCGGGGAGAGGTTCTGACTCCTCTTCCTCAACATCTGAAGCCAGTAGCAGTGCTGCGATTTCGACTCTTGGGACGAAAGCCTTCAGCCTATTCACGTGGAACACTTTTGGAGCCAGTCCAGGCCTTCCAAGGTCCACTAAATAGTTCACCTCACCCAGGGGCTCCACCACTGTGTAAGGGCCTGACCATTTGTCCTGTAAAGCTCGAGGCCTTATTGGATTCATGATCAGGACTTGCTGACCAGGTGTAAAGTTGATGAGGGAAGCTTTCTGGTCGTACCAATGTTTCACCAGCGCTTGCCCTGCCTTCAATTTATCACTAGCCAAGCCCATCAGAAGTACCATCCGTTTTCTGAGCCCTAGCACATAGTCAACTACATTGGTAGTAACAGGGGGAGTGGGCATCTCCCATCCCTCTTTGACGATGGCTAAGGGTCCCCGTACGGGATGACCGAACAGAAGTACGAAGGGGCTGAAGCCAACACCCTCCTGTGGTACCTCTCGGTAGGCAAACAGTAGGCATGGTAAAAGAAGATCCCATTTTCTTCTCTGGGGCTCCTCCAGAGCCCCAATCATGCTCTTTAACGTTCTGTTGAAACGTTCCACCAGACCATTGGTCTGGGGGTGGTATGCAGAAGAGAACTTGTAGGTGACCCCACATTCTTTCCACATAGCCTGCATATACTTCGACATAAAGTTGCTGCCACGATCTGACACAACTTCTTTAGGGAAGCCAACCCTAGTAAATATGCCGAGTAAAGCTTTTGCAACTGACTTGGCAGTTAAAGTTTTCAATGGGATGGCCTCAGGATACCTGGTTGCATGGTCGACAAGCACCAGGATAAACCTATTGCCCGAGGATGTTTGCGGGTCAAGGGGACCAACTATGTCGATCCCTACCCTTTCAAATGGTACCCCCACAACTGGGAGCGGTACCAACGGAGCTTGGATTGTCGCGCCAACCTTACCAGACAACTGGCAGGAGGCACAACTCCTGCAGTGACTTTCTACTTGCACCCCCATCTTGGGCCAGTAGAAGTGCATGGATAACCTTTGCTTGGTCCTCTTCATACCAAGGTGACCAGCAAGGGGAACTTCATGCGCCAACTGCAGGAGGAAGGGTCTAACAGCAAGGGGAACCACCAACCTCCTATGGTCTCCTTCTGTAGACTCTGTGGGCTCACTATACAGGAGTCCACCTTCCCAATAAATCCTATGCTTCCCAGGAGGTTCACCCTCAAGCTGGGAGCAGGCCTGTCTCCTTAGGCCTTCCAGAGATTGGCACTCACGTTGGCCTTTACTGAATTCATCCCTATCAGGACCTCCTTCAACTAACAAGTCTTTTAGTTCAGGATGATCGTTGGGGTCGAATACTTCAGGCATCGCCACCTCCTCGTCAGGCCCGGGCGATTGACCAACTTCCTCCACCGCAGTGGTAGGCGAGCTCGGGGGAATATTCTCTTTCCCTCGTCTTGACTTGTAGACTCCTTTCGCCTTGGGTTTCCCCTTCGGCTGGGGCGGCGTATTGGACTTGGCCAATGCTGCCCGTGCTTGAGACCGTGTGTAGGGTCTTTCGGCAGTGTCTCCTACGAGCCCTAAAGCTCTGAGATCATTGCCCAACAAGACCTTTCCCGGGACGTTTCTCTGAATGCTCACTGGAATCCTGACTGCTGTACCATTTAAAGTAAGATTTACAGGGATCACGGGAAACATACGGAGGGGGCCGTCAGCCAACTTAGTGGGCATCAGAGTAGCTCTGGCAACTTCCTCTGAGTCTACCAAGGTAGAATCCACTACAGTTCGACTGCACCCACTATCCCTAAGAGCTGGAGTATCCACTCCATTGATCAGCACACTGTCTTTAAAGTAGTGCTTGGTATTATCCGGAATCCTAGCATAAGCCTCTGCGACTTTAGGCTCCCAGGAACCCAGGGACACTAAAACTACCTCAGCCTCTATTCCGCTGGGAAATGAGTCTGAGGAGAAGGATGCTCCTGTAATCTCTTCTTCCTCGTAGGAGGAGAAGGCCAGATTAGCGGAGTGGACCCCCAAAGGTCTAACCTTACAACGGGGATCCCCCTTCACATGGTCAGTTGCTCCACAAGAAAAACAAGCCCCAGTGGGTCTGTTTACGTAGGGAGGCTTATTGTAACCAGAGTTCTGTTTTGGAGGCTGACCTCCACTACCCTGTGAGTTCTCTTGTGTCTTACCCTTGTTTTTCTTTTTGTGGCCCTTATGGGAAGAAGATTTAGCAGATTCCCCACCCTCCATATCTTTGGACTTTTTCCCTTCCTCCTGCTTACCAGGATGAGTTTTGTCCTTATGGGACACTCGATGTGACACCCATAAGTCTGCTGCAATGGCCAGCTTCTTAGGATCTATCTCCTTCGAATCGGCCAAATGCTGCTTAAGCTCCGGGGAAGAAGAAGCAAAAATGTGTTCCAGCATGACCAGATTGATCATGCCTTCGAAGGTAGAAACCTTATAACCTTCAACCCAGCCAGTTAAGTTTTTCAAAGATTCAGCGACATAAGATACCCAAGTACCACCTTCCTTTTTCTTATACTCTCGAAAACGCTTTAAATATTGGGCCGGAGTCTTCCCAAACTTTAAAATGAGAGTTTGCTTTAACATTGCGAAATCAGCCCGCTCAGCCTTCGACATTTCCATAATGGCACTGCAGCCAGAATGGGGCAGTCTACTGAGCAACCACGCAATCTTATCAGCATTGTCAACTTCCTGGACCTCGCATGCATACTCAAACGCATTCAGCCAGTCCATAATGTCATTCCTTTCTTCATACACACTGAGCAGATCTTTCGGAAACCATGGATGAGAGGAAGCCCCAGAACCATGTCCAGGACCCTTGGACCCATTTGCAACCTGAAGCTTGGCCAGTTCCAACTGGTGATCCCTGTCTTTCTGTTTTTCTGCCTGTTCGATTTTTAGTTTGGCTATGCTGAATTCAAGCTCCTGCTGCCTAAACCGCAGCTCTTGCTTCTTGAATTCAAGCATAGCCTCCCCATCAACACTGGCAGAGGAAACATTAGACATTACATCCTCCCTGTCCTCGTGGTCGCGATGGATCAGTGCAGCGGCAGAACCGTGGGTTCTGCCAGTGAGAGCAGCCCCACCACCTTCTGCACTGTCCTCGGAAGTAATAGCGTCAAGCTGCGCTTCTTGCCACGCCACGATTCTCTGGATCATTTCCAATTTTGTGCCTTGAGAGGAAACACCTCTCTCCGCACACATCTTTTTCAGCGTTTCTGATTTGGAAGCATTTAAAGTTAACAACGTATTTGTTTCCATACTGTTTGATAGGACTATGGCCTTTTTAAAGTTATATTACAACAATTCACTACGTGTACTGTTTGGAATAACCTGAAATGCCTTAGTTCGAGCGCAACACTGGATACCTTCAGTCGTATCCCACCGCTGTACACCAATTTGTTAAGACGGATTTCTGAACTCTGTCCTGGTGGCGCAGAAGTTCAGAAGGCCAACCTAATTACTTGGAACAGGGTAACCTCTGGACAAGCCAGACCAATCAAGGTAGCGATCGCGGCGGTCAAGACTAGGTCTCAAGAGGGGTGAGGGTGACTGAAAGCCCGCAATGAGCACACAAAGCAAGAGCGCTTACAAACTACTCCAAACAGTTGTTATATCAAAAATATAAACACATTTATTTTAAGGCCTTTAAAACAACGACCGTAGCGAGAAAATCACAATATCACAATATTTAACCAACACATACCATAACAACACAATATATATACAAATACACAGTCGCAAGCGTTTAAAGCACGAAATATGTAGTCCACCTGAAAGGAAAGGAAAACAGGCAGTGCGATAACGCTTTTGACTCAGTTCGCCTTTAGAGGCACCTAACTAGATGGAAGTCCGAGCCCTGCGAAGAGTGGAGCCTTGTGCTCAAAGTACCTGCCACGCCGGTGCCAACGGGCAAAAGGGGAAGCTCTTCGGAGGAAGTCGGGCAGTTCGGGTTAGTGCACAGCAGAAGGAGAACAGGTTCCGCAACTCAAGCGCAGCCTCCACAGCGGGCAGAAGCAGAGCGCGAGTACGGCCAAAAGGGTGCTGTTTTTACACAGCAGGGAAAAGCAATGGGATACTGCAGGAGGGCGACCAGATCCTAGCTAAGCTACTCACCGGTCCCCGAAGCAAGCAGACCCAGGCTTCTCCACGTTAGTTTCAGCAGCTGGCAGGTTCAGAAGAGCAGGGAACGCCTCGTAGTCGTGTAGAGCAAAAAGACGTCCCAATCGACGAAACCAGCACAGTTTTGTTGCCGCACAGGACAACGGAGCGGCCGTGTGTATTCGAGCCAAATGAACCCTCCTCCCTTCAGACCTGGGGACGCCAAGCGTACGAAGCGTGGGAGAGGGACAAGGACTCGCAATACAACACAACCTGGCGGCAGTTACAGAGCAGGACTCCCTTGTAAGCTGGTCAGTCAACTGGATGGCCCAGAGACACTTCCGAAGGCTTACTTGGCAGGAGATGATGAAGTCGCCGGGAATAGCTGTTCCTGCTATTCCAAAGGTCGAAGCACCAGTACAGGCCGTCTGGTTCGATCCAAGGAGGAAAGGGTTTCACAGGACGACAGCAGTGCAAAGGAGGATTCCTTCAGCGGGTCACCAGCGATTCCTCGGTCCAGCCTCTGGGTTGCAGGATACTTGGCTCCTGTATTCCTTCGTTCGTGAGAACTCAGGAGATCGACATGGTAGTGGTGTTTCTAGCTCCCTCTTATCCACGGTTCCCTTCGCGCCAAAACGGAGGGGAGCCAATGGGAGATCCGCTCATCAACACACATACCATACGTGGACCAATCACGGACCACGGTGGTCCCAGGCATTCACACCACCCCAGACTCTCTGGCACCCAGGATGTGTATTGGGACCAGACATCCCAGCCCACACCCTGGAGGCACACAATCGACATGTAGAAGCCCGCGAAAGCAACCACGTTTCGCGGGAAAGTACATGCCCAAATAAGGAAGGCCCCGGGTCGCCCGACCTGGGGAAGGTGAAGGGAGCAAGACGGTCAGTGGACAAGACAAAGGAGCCTCGTGGTCTGGCCATTTTGGAGAGCCAGGCCACCATTTTGGGTTCAGGGCAAAAACGTGCTCAGAACGCCAAAAGGAGCTCAAAATAAACAAAACGATCGCTGCCACCATTCGAGTCCCTGAATGACTTGCACCGATCAAATACCATCCTAAAAGAGTATCTAGGGCCTGTAGAAGGCTAGAGACCCAAGAGAGCTGTAACTTATCTTACAGTGCCCTCTTGTGTCGTGTTGCACTAAAATGGCGACACGATTAAAGAAACTACGGGAAACCACGTTCCCCGGTACTGACTGTCTTAAGGGCATGTCAGTTTCCCCATAAGAAAAGGAGCGAAAGCCCAGAGAAGTGCGGCAGAAGGCTGTACTTCTCTGGCAAAGTCAAGAACAAGGTTAAAAACAATAGCAAAAAGTTTAGGGGTTGCCACATGGAAGGAAAATTCCCTACAATTACGAAATCTTTCCTAACAGATACAAACACCTTTTCAAGGCAAATGGCATGTCTTTGTTGCACAGTGGCAATGAAATGTTGTTTCACAATCTACACACTGCAGTGAAGTCCCTATTATACGAATGTGAGCTGACGTTGAAAACACACTTAAGTCTGAAGACCGCAAAAAAAGTGTTTTCACAGAAGCACCGTTACAAAAAACAAAAAAAAACAAAGGTTCTTTTAAGAGCCACCACACCTAATGACGTCTGCTTCCCTGGTTGAAAGTTATTCCCTCCAGTCCCGCGCGTACCGAGTAGAAAAAGTCTGCAAATATCACAATAGTTGCAGGGTGGCACGTGTTACATACAGCCCTTTTGCAGATGACAGCCAGAGAAATGGGCCTGCAGAGGCTATGGGATTGGGCAATAATGTTTGTGGGTGTGGTGTGTACGGACAGACTGTGGTACACAGTGTATTTGTCGACAGTAATGCAGAGGGTGTGGTTATGGCTGTGTGTTTCATGAGGCTCAGCGTGCAGGTTTTATGGGATTCCAACATACATTGAGTGAAAGTGAATGGAAAACACTGTGCTGTGGCTACTCATTTTGCAATGTACCATGTGCATGTGTTGTGCTATGGATTTGCTACAAGGAAGTGCCAGATTTTGGTTTCTCTGTGTCACACTTTGGTGCCACGCAATCATGCCGATATTATTGCTGCTCATTGTGCAGGGAAAATGGCGCAGCATGTTACACATTCTAAATCTAATGGTGGGAAACCCCTTCTTCACAGGCATCTGGGGTTAGAACTATTACATATAGACCAGAAATTATGCCCTATGGAACTGAAACACTGTTTATACTATGTTTCTTGCATGAGAGTAAAGAAAGCTAAGGAGAGTAAACTAAGACTGCAGCCTTAATAATTAATTCAGTTTTATTATTTCATTATAAAAACATCAAATTCAACAGTATGGAAAACACTTTCAATACAATATTTTTTTGGAAACCTACAATTATACTCATTTTTACAAATATTGCTCAAAATTGAGGCTTGCACCATCTCACTTCAAATCAGGTAGATTATTTCATTATTAAAGACCATTTTTGTGCAAAAATGTAGAGCAGTATGTAAATAGTGACCTTTTGTTCAAAACATAAATTGCACCTTACAGTTCTCTTGCTCCGCATGGTAAATCCAACCCTAATGTTAGTCCACACATAATAATCAACTATAGGTGTTCTAAATAGTTAATGTAGGACTTCCCTTGTCTGATAGTCTCGATGTTACAAGTCTAGCTAATCCCTTCTGGATGCTGATATGCGTCTTCAGGACAGTGAATTTAAGCCAGTTGCGCTTTACGGCTTTTCAAATACTAAAAACAGATAAAACAAGCTGTTAAAAACACAATAAAAACTACTGTCTACATTTCCTCTCCATTTAACAAATTCCCCCTCTTCATTGTTGCACGAGGAGCAATAAACCGGTATCATGTTCTACTCGAACACTTGTAGGTAATTCTCTACAATAAATATGCGTCTAAATTGCCTTTTTTGGTTCAATTCAGACATACATATGTTGAACTCAACGTAAATCAGTCCGTTCACGTCCATACTTTGACCTTATCTTATGGGCAGAGCATAGTTGGAAAAAAATCAATTAATCCCAATAGTGAATAACCGGGCGTGTCAACAAAACCCCCTCCCCCAATTGAGCACAACAAATGACAGTTTTCAAGTAATTATAGGCGAAAGGTACCACAGATCTTCAATACCCAAACTTTAGGTCCGATAGTAAAAACTACACAGTAGTTACCTTGGCGTAAAACAAATTGCTTCTAAAATAAATGCCAAAAAGCTTCTTATTCCGTGGCAATTAATCCGCAAGATAGTAGTTGCCTGTCTACTTTCTGTATAGTCGCACCGTATGTGGCACAACATTAAGTGCTATTTGCGATGAAGGAGGCACTTGCCCAGTTAATGCGTTTATTTCAGATCTCTTGCATACATTTCTATCGCATTATGCAGCCACCGATGTGGCAGCGTAATTTCTTATTTGCTCCGTGAATGCAGACAGCGCGGTAGAGTGAAAAGAAGAGTATTTGTGGCTTTGTTCGACATGTGCCAATGGCATCCTTCGCCCATGGCACTTTGACTAAGACTGATATGTAGGGAAATTTCTTCTCTTTGAAAGGGACAGTGAGCTAAAGACTTGGTAGAGTCTCTCCCAGGGGTGATTCACCCAAGAACAGGTCATTGGGCTGTGTTCGTGCTGGTAGAGAGATTCCAGACCCCTCCTTGTTTTGTACATGAAAGTACCCTACGTAATTGTTGTAAGGGCGGTAGCCTGCCCACTGGTCCCTTGTGCTTTGTTTTCAGTTGTCATATGCAGTAGAAACAGTTTATGCTACGCCATTAGTGTTAGGGGTAGCATTCACGGATATACATACATTGTGGAATTCAAGAATGTTTACAAGGACGGGAAACACAGCTTCATTCCGTGCAGGAGGAAGCCATTTTTTTCTGTGCGATCCATGCAGCTACAGTGCTTTTCTAAGCGTCACTAAGGTTGTTTGCGATCTGCATATTTTGCTGTTTCCTTACTTGTCTCTACATGCACTAGTATGTTCGTGAGGAAGGTTCAGCAGCTTTGCCATTTTGCAGAATAAGTACAAACTGTCCGACCTCGAGTTACATGTTTTCTTCAAATGTACGACATCTTGATACTTTCCGTCACACCGCTGAGTGCAGATGCAATGTATTTGTTTCACGTGTCATGGAAAGGCAAGCAGCAGATAAATAAGTAATGCAACATTTAACACGGCCACATGACAATGCAGGTTGCTGGTCCTTGTTTAACAGTGGCCGTTCTACAGTTAGGAGTACTGTAGCCACACATTGGTAGGTTTGCGGAGCCACCAGCAAAGTCGGCAGCAGTTCTTTAAATGCAGTAGCTTTCTGCATGATTCCGTAGGGCTGGCGACAGGGGCGGTGTTACCAGCATACAGTTGATGACCTATGCATGGGTCTAGGTGTGGAACGGAAACATGTGCTCTTCCACAACTACTTAAAAGTGCATTCGAAGATGCGCCCACTAATGGAGTCCTATGGATACTTGCAGTGTGATTGCACATACGCCAACCAGGTGCAGTGTCCCTAGGAAACGTCCATATTGCTCATTTGTACTCCTCTCGGCCAGTAATGTGCGGACAGATTTATCATGCCCTGTTAACACAAAAAGAGAGCCTACTGCCACACTACACAACATTTACTATGTACAGCTATAATTGGTACGATACGCCAACACTATTCAGAAAAGTAAGGGGTTGCGCAAATGGATACATACACCAGACAATTTTCCCTTTCCTCACGTTTATCATGAGGGCAGCCAAGGAATAAGTAACAAACCGTTGTTAACGGGACGTTATGGTTATGTTGCCGTACAAAATACCTATCCTCTTTTCAGAAAACGCTATGCTAAAGCAACGTTGTTCTTACAGTGGTCTACTGAAAAACTATGAAATTCCCTAACACAAACATTGTTAAAAGGACGTTCTGGTTCAGTTGAACTAGCAAAAACCTATGAAATTGTATGTAAAAAACGTTTTTACAGAGACGTTATGGTTACAGGTAAAACCGAAAAAAAACGAAATTCGACAGTTATTTTAAGCTAAGCAACCATAACTCACGCCACCACCGTGCACTGCTAAGACTAACACCTATAACATCAAAGATGACATCACAAATGTCATTGATGACATCACATATGTGGCCCATTTATTTTTGGTCACTGAAATATCTAGACCTGTTGTTTTGGTCACAGAGTCAGAATATTAAAATTCAAAAGGTGCTGTATATGTAGATGTTAACCTTTTCATATGTTCTTAAAGTACTTACCTTACGGTTTAGTCTCAGCTCCTGGTGCACATACATGGGCCAATAGGCAGGCCTCAAAAACACAATTCATTTGCATACATAAAAAAAAACTTTAATGCTATTCACTTTTTCTGATGCTGTTTTTCTTCCTTCGTTTAGTCTCCCTGTATGTGCCTCCGATTTGTATGCATTGTGGGTCTTCATATGTACACTTTGTACTAGCACAAGCGTGTAGCAAGTCTTGAATTGTTAGCTAGTTATTACATCTTTAACATTATACAATCACCCCTGACCTCATGTTACCAACATTATAAGCACAAGCCCTTGTAGGGACTTTACATCAAAAATAATTTCAGATGTCATGTCATCAATGACATTTGTGATGGCATCTTTGATTTTATGGGTGTTAGTCTTGGCAGTGCACGGTGGTGGCGCGAGTTATGGTTGCTGCTTAGCATACCATAATGTTTGAATTAGTTTTTTTTTCTCGGTTTTACCTGTAACCATAACGTCCCTTTAACAATATTTTTGTTAGTGATATATATACACAAAAGGTTGCAAGGGTGTATAAGAGGAGGGATGACCAAACACGTAAAGACACTTGAGGACACTAAGAGGGGTACACTTATGATTAGCAGTTTTGGGTATTGCTCCCCCAAAAGAAGGAAAAAGTACTCCCTTTGCTTAAAAGCAAATAACCGGGCCGGAATACAAAGCCTGGATGGGCCCAAATCCAGAGACCAACCAATAACCCGGCAGATTGCCCACTCTTCCGCTCCTAGGGACTCAATGAGGTATTCAAATCAGGTTGGGAACACCAGACAGCTCAGAGAGCCACATTAGTCTGTCTCAAACCCCAGACTATACCCGAGTCCAAAGTTAGCCTTAAGTACCTGTACCCAAGCCCCACCTCTGCCTCTCCTGCTAGCAGTGAAATAGAAGAGCGTATGCAGGTATCCGAGGAAAGAAGACGTCCAAGTACCAAAGGTAAACAGTGCTAGGAAGTACTTCATTGGCCGTCTGGTTGCCCTGATATAGTTAGTATGATCCTGGTATCCCGGGAAGCAGTTGTGTCATTTTTGGTGATTAGATACCTGGATTGAAACGTGTGTGAGGGAGTCGGCAGATCACTTAACAGCAGTCCGCGCGGTCATTGGAAGGGCAGGTCAGGTTCTTTGCCAGACACACGGGCATAACGGGTATGTAACAGGTCGGATAATGTTTAACCTACTTTTTTTCCACTGCCGCGCCACCACAAACCATCATAAAACACTTATGCCTCCGCTTCCTCCTCCCAGCACCGCAAGGCTTGTTTTATCGGATCCTCCACCAGCAACACGCAGCAACAACAGACTGCAGAAATGACTGCAAGCTAATGGGGGTTTGGGAGGGGTGTGTCCACCACCATAAACCACTTCTGTCTCCTTGTCCTCCTCCACATTTATGAACATCTTAACTAACAGGCTTCAACGCTAAGGTTTAGCCTGAATCACCCCAAAGGTTTGGTAGCTATGGTCAAGCATGCAGGCTTAGTCTATGTTAATGTTAAAGGATATTTGTACCGCACACGATCACCACTGGAGTGGTCCCTTGGTGCTTGGTGGATCTCAAACAAAAAGGGGTGTAGGTTAGGGCATGTTAGTAGGACAAAGTTTCGAGAAGAGCAAAGGAGCTCTGATGTACTGTTGGTAGCTTCAGTTCGGCTAACACCATTTGCTGAGCTTTTTGGTGTATTATCCGGCCCAAATCCATCAAGTGCTGTTGTTTGAGGGTCTGTGCAGTGTGTTTGTTGGTGTGGGGGAAGTGCGTGCGGTTTGCTGCAGTTTTAAGAGGTGTGGTTATGTTTAGAGTGTGAGGTGTGTGTGTAACGCTCACCTGATTCCCGTAGAGGCGCCGGTCTTGACTGGGCGTATACCGTATCTTCAAAGGTGATGTGTAACACACGGCTGGCTCTTTGGGCTGGACCTCTGCGCACTGTATGTCTGACTCGAAGGGTAAGATGTCTGCAGATAGAAAATATGGGATTAAGGAACTGGGTTATTGAATGTCTCTCTCTTCTTCCCTTTCTCTTCTCCTGTAGAACCCCAAAGGTTAACGCTCTCACCTTAGGTAAGTGAACAGCGTGCTCTCCACCTGCCTCGGGGCAGGGTGCTGTAACCAGTTTCTTCACTGGATAAGGGGAGCAGGCCTCTTGACTTCAGAGGACTGCTGTCCGTCGTTTACTGCACGAACGGTAAGTTTCGAGTAATTCTAATGTCTTTAAAGTCTTTAGTAATGATATTTCTTGTTTTGCAGGGTTCCGGCGATGGCGGATGACGGGCTGAAGTGAGTTGAAGATGGAGCCCGTGTGATGAATAGAAGCGCCTGGAAGCACGTAAGTAAGCGCTTGTTGCCTGCTTCACGATGCGCTCTAACTGTCATTTTATTTTGCAGGTACAAGTTCGGAGCGGCTGCAGGGTGCCGGAATACCCACTGGGTTAGATGTGGAAAGGAGTAATGGCACGTGAGTATTAAAGTTCCCCAATGTCTTTAAACGCACCTTGTTTTGTCTTTCAGATGCGGGATGCAGCGCCGAAGGCCTCCGGAGCGTGCGAAGAGTTGGTAAGCTTTTGTCTTTCAGATGCCGGAATGCAGTGTGAAGACCTCCGGAGCGCACGAAGAGTAGGTAAGCCTTTGTCTTTCAGATGCCGGAATGCAGCGCGAGGCGTTGGTGACAGCCGATGGACCAGGTAAGTGAAGAGCTGTCACTGAAGACCGTAATGCTAACCTGTTCTTTCTTGTCTGAAAGAAAGTGGGAAAGTGGGAAAGTGCAGTCCCCTCGTTTTTTCCTGGTGCAAGGTTTTGGTTCCAGGCGGATATCCTTGCTTGATCTGAGGCATCTCATTGGCTTGTAGATTATTTTCTTTTGTGGGAATTCTGCTCCCTGTCCGTTGATTGCCCTTCGTGTTATGCACATTGTTTTGAATGTGAAAACCTATTGCCCACTCCAACAAATGGTTCTCAGCAGAATTAAAGGGATGGTCTAGTAAACATTTTTATTTAAAAAATAGATAGGCAACATAAAAAATAAATACTAGCATTCTCTGTTTTAAAACTTCCTATGTAAAATTTTGAGCTATTCAAGCTCAAAATTCGCAAAAGCAAGCACATCACCTCTCTGATCAACTCCTCCTTCAAAAACTCAGTGGTCCCCAAGAACCTTAAAGAAGCATGGGTCCTACCCCTGCTCCTAAAACCTAAACTAGATCCCAACATCCCCACAAACTACAGGCCCATCACCACAGTCCCATTTCTTTTCAAAATCTTGGACAGGATAGCCTATTTCCAAATACAACAACATTTGGAAGACAGCAACCTCCTAGGCCTGCGACAATCCGGCTTTAGACCAAGGCACGGGACTGAAACTGCCCTCTTGGATCTAAAAATCCAAATGGATGACGCCAAAGACAAGGGCAAACTGGCCATCTTGCTCTTGTTGGATCTCTGCTGCCTTTGATCTGGTTGACCACCAGATCCTCACTCAACACCTCTCCTCGGCTGCTGCAGTCTCTCAGAATGCCACCAAGTGGATCCAGTCATTTCTGGCTGACAGGTCGACTAGACTCTTCGCCCCCACTGCAGCCGCGGACCCTATCCCAATCACATGTGGAGTGCATTTCTCCCACACTTTACAACATCTTCACAAAGCTCCTATTTGACCGTCTTAATGATCTGGGTGTCAGCTACACTAATTATGCCAACGACACCCAGGTCCTCATCACGCTCACTGGTAACTATGAAGAAGATGTTGCAAAGCTTAACGATATCTACTTGGAAATCCAAGCCTGGATGGCTATACACAGTCTTTGCCTAAACGACAATAAGACAGAATTGCTTATCGTAGGCTCCCAGGCTCGCCTCAACAAATTGGACCAAAAGTACCAATCTTTTACCATTGATGGCAACATCATAAAAGTATCCAAAGAGGTCAAAACACTAGGTGTATACCTCGACTCTACCTTGTCACTAAAGAAACAAATAAACTCTACCATCTCAGCTATCTCATACACCAATAAATTGATCAATGCCTGCAGGCCTTTTCTCTCCACTTCTAGTTGCCTCACCCTATCTAGATCGCTGATATTGTCTAAATTAGACTATTGCAACACACTCTACTTAGGCACTACCACAAAAAACTTGAAAAGGCTCCAGATCCTGCAAAATAATGCACTAAGATGTGTCCTCAACCTCCCGCGCAAGGCGCACATATCCACGGTTAGCAAAGAAGTCCACTGGCTCCCGATTCGCGACAGAATTAAGCTAAGAACCCTAGTCATCACCCACAAGTGCTTGTCACTACTGCCCCACGTTACCTCTCAGACAAATTCTCTAGACACTGCCCCATTAGACCCACCAGAACTCCTTACCTGCACCAACTAAAGATCCCTAACTATAACCTAAAAACAGCAGGAGGCTCCAGTTTCCCAGTGCTCGCAGCACTATGTTGGAACACCCTCCCTCCTACAATTGGATCGGAAACCGCGTTCTGGCCATTCAGAGCCATGGTAAAATCATGGCTATTAGCCTAAACATCTAGACTCTCACCGACACGACCGGCCAGCCGCCGCTCTCTACCTGCAGTAAGGTTAACTCTATCTACAGCCTATTCAGGACCAACCTGTAACCTGGTCCTCACTCGCCACTGTAACTATTTTGTGCCTATTCTCCGTACATACTCTTCTCGGTATATTCTACTCTTGTATGTATACATTCAGAGCCTGGACTAATGTATGCTCTGTCTGTTGTATTATGATGTTTGTGTAACGATATCTAACTCTGCTGTGCACATGATTATGCGCCCAGCTACCTGAGGGTTCGGACGCGCTTTATAAATAAACTAACTAAACTAAACAATGTTTGATTGGAAGCCAATGTAACATTTTTAGCACCGGAATGATGTGGTCTCTTCTAGATAGTTTGAGGAGGAGTCTAGAATCTGCATTTTGGATACTTTGTAATTTCTTCAGGTGGTGGTCCGGCATTCTGAGGTAGAGGCTGTTTGCATAGTCTATTCTGGACCTGATGAGGGCGACGATTGTCAGTGTTTTGTGGGTGAAGGAGAAGAAAGGGAGGATTCTTTTTATTGAGTAAAGGAGGAAGAAGCATTTCTTAATTATCTGTCACGCCCCTGTCTTCATCCACGCGTTCCGTGGACACATCCCATAATCCAGGCCCCACTATCGCCACCAAAATACATGCCAGGACATACTCTCCCCTGCAGGCCTGCCGGCAAAGGTTGGGACAAGGTCAGACGCCGGTTTTTGCCTCATTTCCCATCCCAGCGTTGGTTTCCATTCCGGCGTTGGCAGTTGCCATGGAGACGCGCCACGGGCATTCTACAACGTCTCCGTTGCCGGCACCTGGGAGCTCCTCCTTCAGCACGTTCGATCATGTGACGGATGAGAGTCACGTGATCATTAGTCAGCGTTCAAAAGCGACGCGCTGACTACTCTCCAGCGCTTCACAGCTGATCCTGTTGGGCGCATTACGGATTACAGACTACCACTGACCTCGGATTGATCTTGGACTCAGATTTGGCTTCTTCCTTCACAGTACCTTTGCCTGGAACTTAATTCTTTGCTATTCCCTGCTGGAACTGTTCTCTCCTGGACTCGACCACGTTTTCGTCCCCTGACTGCTCTTGGATTGCCCTTTTCTTATGAACTTTGTTCTTGGATCACGTACCTTTCAACTGATTGACTCACAGCTTCTGGCTTCTACGTCAAGTGGTGATTTCATCCTACTAAGTGCATTACCATCTTGCCGTCACCCTTGCCGGCTGCCTCCGATAACATCCTTATACCAATAATGGGTCCCGACCAACTCCTAAGGGTAAGCCCTATTGTAGACTTCTTACATATTCATATACAAGTCTAGGGTTCTGTGTTTATGACCTAACTTCGTGTTTGCCTTACAGTGGTCATAGGGGGCATCTTCCGGCATTCTTGGTTCCGGCTGACGAATTCACCACCTGTGGCCTCAAGGACCGCTCGGGCAGTAATATCTTGTTTGATCGAGTGGTACTTGGGGACAGAGGTTTCATCGGCTACACGACCAAGTCTTGACAGACTGTGAAGCCCTTTTCTTGGTTGTCCAGACGATGGAACCCGCTGCCAGGGACCCTGTGGCTGCTCTAATGCAAGCTGTTGCATCCCTTAGAACCGAAGTGGCGGCTGCCACAACCGCGATACATCATCGCTTAGATAATATCCAAAGTACCCGCAACCCGTTACCGGACGAATTTGGCGACCAGGCAACACCAACACCGGGTCCCTCTGTACCCCTTACACCACCTACTCCCGTGGTGTTACCTACACAGTTTCCATTGGCACCCCCTGAGAAATTCCAGGGAGATCCTAGAAAATATCGCACCTTTATTAATCAGTGTAAACTTCACTTTCTTTGCAGACCACTGGTGTTCCATGATTCCACCACAAAAGCTGCCTTTTTGCTATCCCACTTGACCGGGGTTGCAGCTACCTGGGCTAATCCTTTTCTTGAGAACAACCACCCAGCCCTTTACGATTTTGATCTTCTGGTGAGCGAGTTGGCCAAAGTATTCGATACCAGGTACAAAGCCCTGTCCCGGGATCTAGAGCTCCTAGAACTATCCCAAGGCAGACAAACCTTAATAGAATACATCACACGCTTCAACCAATTGTCAGCTGAGACTTCATGGCCCGAAAATAAGAAAGCTGTGGTATTTTACAAAGGTCTGTGTAACGCTATGAAGGACGCTCTTTCTGTCATTCCTTCCCTTCCTGATGCATATCCCAAACTAGTAGACCTAACTCTCCAGGTAGACGCTCGGAAGACCGAACGTGGGGCAGAATCTGGTTTTTCAGGTAAACCCTTGCCCTTTCCGCCGGATGGCGCAAGTGAACCCATGCAAATATGAGGTCTACGAAGTCTCATCACTCAGACCGAAAGAGAGCGTCGAAGAATCGACAACGCATGCTTCTATTGTGGACTCAGTGGTCATTTCGTCAAAGAGTGCCCACGACGCCCGAAGAACAAGTCCTCGGGTTTTCAGAAAGCTCGTCCTTGAGTTTGGGGGGACAAGACGAGCTCGATTCACAACCCCAGGGTACCTACCTTCGGCCCAGTAAGACCAGTGGTCGTTCAGGCAGTCCTTCAGCCTGGTAGGGAGTGTTCACACACAGTCCCATTTTTTTTTTGTCCCGAAAAAAGAGGGAGATCTCCGCCCCTGTGTAGATTACAGATGCCTGAATGCAATCACCATAAAGAACCGTTATCTCATTCCACTCATCTCTACCCTGTTAGACAAGTTGACCAATGCTTCCATCTATACCAAGCTGGATCTCCGGGGGGCATACAATTTAGTCCGCATGCGACCTGGTGATGAGTGGAAGACTGCCTTCTGCTCTCGCCAAGGATTGTATGAATACATGGTGATGCCTTTTGGCCTCTGTAATGCCCCTGCCATTTTCCAACGGTTCGTAAATGATATATTTAGTGATATTCTGGATGTTTGTCATGGCGTATCTGGACGACATACTGTTATATTCCCAAACATTGGCCGAACACGTCCTTCATGTGAGAGAGGTACTCACAAGACTCGGGAAGAACTCGCTATACACTAAACCTGAGAAATGTCTGTTTCATACAGCTGAAGTTGAATTCCTGGGTTTCTATATTTCACCTGGGGGGCTAACAATGAACCGATCCAAAGTTCAGGCTGTCACAGATTGGCCGGTACCTGTTACATTGAAACAATTACAATCCTTTCTAGGGTTCGCAAATTTTTACTGGAGGTTCATTGCAAATTTTTCCTCCATTCTGGCACCATTAACCGCATTGACCAGTCCTGCAGTATCATTTATATGGACCGCTGCACATCAAGCAGCCTTCGACTCCCTTAAAACCTCGTTCAACACAGCCCCAGTCCTGCAGCATCCTGATCCAGAGCTCCCGTATATTGTAGAAGCAGATGCTTCTTCCTTTGCCTTAGGGGCCGTTCTGTCTCAGCCTTGTCCTACCACCGGAGCACTACACCCGGTGGCCTATCATTCCAGGAAATTCACACCGACCGAAACTCATTATACGGTCACTGAAAAGGAGCTCCTGGCCATCAGACGCTTTTTTGGTCTGGAGACACCATCTTCTGGGGGCAAAACATCAGACCATCGTCTACACAGACCATAAAAACGTACAGGACCTAGCATCTCTGAAATGCGCCAATAGTAGACCAGTTCGGTGGCACCTTTTTTTTGCCGCATACGACTTCCTTGTCAAACACAGACCGGGGTTGTCACATGGTAAAGCGGATGCCCTGTCCCGTTCGCCTGGGAGGGTTCCTCTCCCATCATATCCAGAAACTCTCCTGGGTAAAGGCCATGTTGTTTGTACCTGTACTCCGTCTCCGCCTATGTTAACGGCTATACGCCAATGGGTTATACAACATCCCCAGGTATTGGATGATTGGGATACCGTTATGCAGGATGGGTTGCCTTTTGTTCAAGGAAAACTGTTCCTCCCCACCAGTGACTCTCGCAACCAGGCTTTAGAGTGGTCCCACAATGCTCCTATCAATGGCCACCCAGGTCAGCGACGTATTCTGGAGTTGTTAAAACACTGGTGCTGGTGGCCATCGATGCGGCGAGACGTGGAGACATATGTTAACACCTGCTCTACATGCGCACAATGCAAGACTCGGAAGGGTCGTCCGCTGGGACTGCTACAACCATTGCCCATACCCCCGAAACCATGGCATACGGTGTCCATGGACCTGATAACCGATCTACCACGTATACAAGGCTACGACATGATTTGGGTGGTAGCAGACTCGTACACAAAAATGGCCCGGTTTTTACCATGCAAAGGCATTCCTACTGCTCCCTCATTGGCTCGAATGTTCTTTGAATCTGTTTTCTGTCTGTTCGGTTTGCCGAGTGTCATTGTGTCAGATAGGGGGTCTCAGTTCACGTCACGTTTCTGGTTAGCTCTTACCAAACTACTAGGTACAGATGCCCGCTTCTCTTCAGCTCACCATCCAGAAAGCGACGGCCAAACAGAGAGTAAACCAGGTCTTGGAACAGTACTTAAGGTGTTTAACTTTGCAATTCCAGAATACCTGGCTTGATTCTCTTCATTTTGCGGAATTTGCATATAACAACGCCTTGCACTCGTCCACTGGTTTTTCCCCTTTTTTCTCGCTCTATGGCCAACATCCATGTACTCTACCCTTTTCTGATTCGGATCTTGCCAGTACCCCTGGATTGTGTACTAGTACCCTTGCGGCAAATGATTGTGCCAGAGATCTCGCATCCATCCATGCTCAAACCCTTGTCCATCTTCAGAAGGCCCAGGTGTCTGAGTACCGCCGCTAACAAAAAAAGGAAAGATGCCCCGTCATACAAGCAAGGCGACCGGGTATGGTTGTTTACACGACACCTCCATATACCGGGTTGTCGTAAACTGCTGCCCCGTTTTGTCAGCCCATATTGGGTCTCCAAGGTCCTGAACCCGGTGGTCTATCGACTCAACGTCCCCGCTTCATGGAAATTGCACCCCGTTTTTCACACATCTCTCCTCAAGCCTTGTTTTGATGCTACACGCATTGCTCCCACTCCTGGCCCTGTCCCTGTGGTTTCCCAAGAGGAACATGAGGATAGCGCTATTCTGGGGTCCCGGGTTGTTAGAGGAAGGTTGCAATACTTGGTGGATTGGTTGGGTTATGGTCCTGAGGAGAGGTCCTGGGTTCCATCTTCTGATGTCCATGCCCCGTTGTTGGTGGCTCGGTTCCATAAGGAACACCCTTCCAGCCCACGGGGTCGTGGGCCTTTGAGGGGGGGCTCTGTCACGCCTCCGTCTTCATCCACGCGTTCCGTTGACACATCCCATAATCCAGCCCCCACTATCACCACCAGAATACATGCCAGGACATACTCTCCCCTGCAGGCCTGCCGGCAAAGGTTGGTACAAGGTCAGAGACGCCGGTTTTTGCCTCATTTCCCATCCCGGCGTTGGTTTCCATTCCGACGTTGGCAGTTGCCATGGAGACGCGCCACAGGCATTCTACAACGTTTCCGTTGCCGGCACCTGGGAGCTCCTCCTTCAGCACATTCGATCATGTGACGGATGATGAGTCACGTGATCATTAGTCAGCGTTCAAAAGCGACGCGCTGACTACTCTCCAGCGCTTCACAGCTGATCCTGTTGGGCGCATTACGGATTACGGATTACAGACTACCACTGACCTCGGATTGATCTTGGACTCCGATTTGGCTTCTTCCTTCACGGTACCTTTCCCTGGAACTTAATTCTTTGCTATTCCCTGCTGAAACTGTTCTCTCCTGGACTCGACCACGTTTTCGTCCCCGGACTGCTCTTGGATTGCCCTTTTCTTATGAACTTTGTTCTTGGATCACGTACCTTTCAACTGATTGACTCACAGCTTCTGGCTTCTACGTCAGGTGGTGATTTCATCCTACTAAGTGCATTACCATCTTGTTGTCACCCTTGCCGGCTGCCTCCGATAACATCCTTACACCAATATTGGGTCCCGACCAACTCCTAAGGGTAAGCTCTATTGTAGACTTCTTACATATTCATATACAAGTCTAGGGTTCTGTGTTTATGACCTAACTTCGTGTTTGCCTTACAGTGGTCATAGGGGGCATCTTCCGGCATTCCTGGTTCCGGCTGACGAATTCACCACCTGTGGCCTCAAGGACCGCTCGGGCAGTAATATCTTGTTTGCTCGAGTGGTACTTGGGGACGGAGGTTTCATCGGCTACACGACCATCAAGTCTTGACATTATCGCGTTGCCTTGTGGTTCTCAGGTTAGAGCTTTGTCCATTAATACTCCCAGGCTTTTTACTATCTTAGATGGTGTGGGTGCGGTTCCCGATTCAGTCGACCAGGGAATGTAGGTGGTGGTCTCTTGGTTTTTGGATATAATCATGATTTCTGTCTTTCCTGTGTTGATTTTTAAGTTGTTGGCATTCATCCAGTCATAGATGTCTTTTGGACATTCTACTAGGGTTGAGTGATCTGCTTGTGTATCTTCGATTTTGTAGATGATTTGAGTGTTGTCTACGTAGTTGCAGCATGTAATGTTGTATTTTTTAAAAATCTTGATTAACAGTCAGGTAGATGTTGAAGTATAGTGGTGATAGTGAGAATCCTTGTGGTACTCCCGTCATTAACTCGTGGAGTAGATTTGAAGGGTTTTATCCATACAGTTTCTGTTCTGTTTGCTACAGAGGATTTAATCCAGAATAGTGCCATGTCTGTTATACCTATATAGTCTAATCTTTTGATGAGGGTGTCGTGGCTTACTGTGTCGAAAGCTGCCGAGAGGTCGAGCAAAATCGGGCCAAGGATGTGTTGGAGTCTGCGTTTGTTTTTTGGTCATCACAGAGGGATAGGAATGCCGATTCTGTTCCTCTTGCAGGTCTGAAGCCGACTTGTGCTTGGTCTAGCAACTAGTGTTTTTCTACGTGTTCTTGGGTTAGTTTGTGTACGTGTGTTTCTAGGAGTTTTGCTGGAATAAGGATAAGGGCTGTAGTTTAGTACAAAGAGCGCACTTATAGTCAAGACAACACTTACACACTGTAGTTATATAAAAAAAATGGTATATATATTATGAAAATGTTAAAATCACTACAGTTCAGGTGAGCAAAACTAGTTCACACAGATATATTCATTAGATATTTGCTGTTGCAATACTCATTTCAATAGTAGACCTTTAGATGATAAACTGCTAATAATACAGTAGCTTCAAGTTAACAAATCATTCATCAACATTTACTTAAATAGGAATTCTGGTATGTAGGCACCTTTTAGGAAGGCCTTACCTTAGAAGTCCGACCCTATATGGGGTAGGAGTGTCTCAAAAGGTCAGATGGGAGCACTGGGCAGCCAGTGACCCTTGGGCGACAGAACAAAGGACGCAGACACTGTTTAAGTTGTCAAATATTAGAGGAAGCTTTTTCGTAACAAGTAATGGATTTTGATTAAAGGGTTTCAGGGGCAGCTACTTAGGCCATCTGAAAGATTTCAGCGGCTAGGAAGGACGTCCTTGGGCATGGGAGAACGCATTTGGGTCGTCCACCCCAATGTGACTCAGGACACTCGGGAGGAGTGAACAGCAACACAACTACTGTCCAGGTAATACCCAGGAGTCAGACGGTACTTTCTATGACTAATGTCGTCACCTGCAGGTCTCCACGGGAAGAAGACCGCAACTCTGGCCTTGGTGCGGGAGCGGACGGTCCGTCTCGGTCACAGGGTTGCCCAGCAGACTATCTTCGTGGAACTTGGTTGTGGAGGGTTGGCCGTTGTTACTTGGCAGACTCTCCTCCTTCTCTCAGTCCTCAACTCCTCTGAGGGGACTTCTGCGACCAGAATGGAGTCGCTGTAGTCCCAGACAGATGCTTGCAAGTTTGCAGCCATACCGTGCTTGACGAGCCGATGGACTGCAGCAGTACCAAAGGTCCCACGGTATTGAGGCTTTGCAGGCCTAGAAGGTCGCAGAACTTCATGGGATGGCTCAAACTGCAGAAGGTGAGACTGGTTAGGCCCACCAGTCCAAGGCAGGAAGTCGCCCGGTCTGGATCTTCCCCGTTGCGCAGAATATGGGGCTGGAGCAGCAGCGATCACTGTCGGCTTTGGCAGTCACTAAATGTAGCTGCAGACATCCTCTTCTTTATTCTTCGGAATGGTTCTCTCTGTGGTCGACTCTGCCTTCAGCATCAAGACTCTTGCCTTTTATGCAGGAACCCAGCTGATCGTCATGCAACATTCAGACTTTGGGTGGTGGCTGTGTATGGACAGCCGGGCACCCAGTTGGAACTGGATCTACATACTGGAGGAGAAATACCTGAGGAGTTTTGTGTCTTCCCAGCTTCCTGTCCTCCTAGACACGGGCAGGATTCCCAATGGGAGCCTGTCGAAGACAAAGGAGTGACTAGGACTCCACCCCCACCCACGTTCAGAGTAATGCTCCAGAACGGGCAAGCCATTGTGAGTTGAAAAATAAAAAGAAGACGGGCAATGGTTATCCATGTGCGCTTTATCGTAGCTGCAACAGCAGCCTGTGTGTAAAAATCTCAAAAGTCTAGAAAATATCCACTGCCACCAGCCACTTGGATAGACTTGCCACTATAACTAGAAAGTTACAGGAGAAGCAAGAAAGGAGATACAATGTGCCTCCTCAGCACTCAACATAAGGTATGGTGTGCTGATCTCACAAAAGAAAAGTATAGGTGGGATAAAACATATCCCCCTATCCTGCTAACAGTACCTTATTTTAGGAACAAGAGAAAACCAAAGAAGGAAGCTCAAGGAGCTCCCATCAAGACTGCACAGAAGATGCTGTGTCCTGCAATAGTGAAATACAGATGCCTCAAAAAGTTGGAGGAAAGCAGACTGCATCAAAGATAATCAAAAAGAGTTCCCAGAGTCAAAGAAAAAGAATAAGCGAGTGAGCAAAAAGGTTCCCACTCACTTGGTAGAGTCAAATAAAAACCCCAAAGTCCCGGGGGACTCACGAAGTGTGGAGAATTACACACCAGATGGAAATGTTCCCTCACAATAGTTAACACATACATTTATGAGAAGATTGACTGGACAGGAGTAAGCAGACACAGTGTAAGGCATTATTCTTG
Source organism: Ambystoma mexicanum (assembly GCF_040938575.1). NCBI lineage: Eukaryota > Metazoa > Chordata > Amphibia > Caudata > Ambystomatidae > Ambystoma > Ambystoma mexicanum. Next base: position 258,603,602 of record NC_090932.1, on the reverse strand, counting down.
ACTGGAGTAGGTTGGGTATTGGAGTAAGGTGCCCCCCAGGAACTGGTAACACTCCAATAGCGTTTCTATAGATTGTAAATGCATATGGAATGTGTACACAGTGCATACTTGTCTGGTGATAAGTGACCGTGCTTAGTAGGGGTCCAATGTGCAGTGCCAGGAGTGCATGTTAGCACTGTAGCTCAGGGACTCTGGATTGCTGTTGGCTGACTATTTGCCACTGTGATAATGGGTGCTTGAGCAGGCATGTTGGCCGTGGTCGTTGGCGGTGAGCTGCTGCCGAAGCCATAAGCTGTGGAGGCAAAGACACTCGCTGGGTCGCTGTCGTCTTGGTAGCAGAGACCACGGAAGTAGCAAGGCCCCCTTTCGACGACATAGTGATGGTCGTCGACGGGACCCTGCTTGTGTACGGAGTCTTGGGTGTCGACTAGGTGGATGTCCTGGAAGATGAATCGGTCGTCAACAGTTGTGGTCTTGGTTGACGATGGTGTCGGCGACGGTGGTCGTGAAGAGCTAATCGAGGACGTCTCCTGTGTAGCCATGTCAGAGGGCAACCATCAAAGCTTCGAAGGGGTCAGGGACTGTTAGGCAGAATTGCATGCAGTATCCTCTGGGACCACCACATACAATTAGGACTACAGGTGTAAGCAAAAACCAACCTTTGGTATAAGTCTGTACTACAGTTATGTGGTAGCGTGCTGAGCAGCCAGGCTCATCTCAAGAGTGAATGTGAGCAGTACAAGAGGTTACACAGCGGTCTTACAATCACAGTGGTTCAAGTAGACACTTACTCTCAAGGTTTCTTGGCAAAACACTTATTAATGTATTACACAATCATTTAGAAAACATTCACTAGAAGGAGGCAACTTAATATTATTCACAAACTCACTTCAATAGCAAACCAATAAGTTTCTGAACAAATTAGGCTCCCCTGAAATAGGAGCAAAATGGCATTTCAGTCACTTTCAATGGGAGTAAAAATGCAGAAGTTAGCAGAATATATCACAAATACTTTCTTAGGCAGTGAAAATAGTTATAGTTCACTAGAGGACTCGATTCAGTTCAATAGGCCTAGGCCAAAGTCAATGGCCTAGTGTCTTGGATAGGAAAGAGCATTTCTAGTAGTAAGTAGTAGTCTTTGCGTAGTTTGTACGAAAAAAAATCATATGTTGGGTCACAAGCTGATTAGGCCTGCAAGTTGGGAAGGTTCCACAAACTGTCACTGCGAGAGAAGCGTTCTCTCAATCTGGTTGGCACAGTACCTTAGTATGAAGCATAAGATGCAGCTGAAGACTTTGGTTCCTGGCAGTTCTGCAGATCTCACTGTACCTGAGCCTCAGTCGTGGGGTCAAGAGGGAGGACATCGGGGGGACTCCTGCACTACACGGGATCATCGGAAAACGCTGAAAAAATTGAGTCACTTCAGTTCGAGTAGCTGTTCATCAAGCACACAAGCTGGTGTCCTTCCCCCTGGTTAATCCTAACCAGCTCCGAGAATGGTATCCAGGTGGTTTACGAGTTGATTGGTCCCACCAACTCAAAGGAAGTCGTCCTTGAATGGGCTTCTCGATCAAGGTGAGTTTAGCAATTCGGACCTGCAGCAGGGCTTCACCGGCCAACCAACGGCCCAGGAGTTGCAGCAGTCGTCCTCTTCCAGCTCGTCTTTGGTTATTTCGTTCCAGTGGTCGACTCTGCTTTCCAGTCCAGACTCGCCTTTTAAACAGTTTTCTCCCATTCATTCCAGCCTAGCTGCCACTCACCCAGCAGAGTGGCTGGCTTTGCTGGACAGTCAGCCAGCCAATCACACCAAAGTGCATTTGGTTCCCCTAGGAGTCCAAGCACAAGGAGTTTCGGGCACCTCCCTCACTTCCTGCCCACCCCAGACACTCAGACACCAGAGGCGGTCTTCAGTCCTGAAGCCCGCCAAAGGCATAGAATCAAAGAGACCAAACCTAGTTTGGCACGTAGAGACAAACTCTAGAAGGACCTTTACAAAAACAAATGGCGAAAAAAGAAGACCGGGACTTAAGGCGCCATCTTGAAAAACATGGCTCCCGCGATTTTCAGCTACCGGCGTTCGCAGTCGGGGAAAAATCATGGTAGTTGTTGTAAAACCTCTGCCACCAGCCATTTCGATAGAAAAGGGTAGCATTTGACTGCTACATGAGTATTTTAGACATAGGGGATACTAGGTAACCCCTCCAGCACTCTATAGAAAGATAGCGTGTGCTGGGTCTAGGAATTTAAAAAGACTAGTAAAGTCAGTGGAACTTTACTTTCTCTGGGAAACAGTAGTTTATCCCAGAGAAGGTATTTAAACCTTTGGGAAGTCTAAAAAGACATCCCTGTGTCACTGCACTGAGGGTACTGCGCTGTGTAACACACATGAAAAGATGCCTATGGAGTTATCTTAAAACTCCATAACCAAAGAACACAAGAGTAAAACACACATCAAAATACATGAGTGGGGAAAAAAGGCTCACACTTTTCCTAGAAGTCCTCAAAATCCAGCAAAGTTGCTGGGGATCTCTAAGGTGAAGGGAATTGGCACATTTTTGAGAATTCTCTCTAACAGGGACTTCCTCTTAGAAGGGGTATCCCTAACAGGCAGGCTCACAATGGTAGTACACAGGGAATGTCCTTCCTGAACTGGGTCCTTCACCCACGGTCAGCCTAGCGGTAGTACTTGTGTGTGTGTGTGTGGTACTTGCCCTTATTTTGGACCCCCAGGGAAGTATCATCCTCCAAGAACCTCAACCTCTTTTTAGAGGGATCACGCTCATGGGACTCTCCGGACTCCCAACACTGAAACGTGCAGTAAAAATCAGAAGATGGCCACCAGGAGTGGAGTTTAGGGAGACAACTGTCATTGGATGGGTCAGCATGACCCAAAGGACAATGATTGGTTCAGAGTGAATTTCAGTCTACTAATGCAGTCTGGCCTTGATTGATTTTAGTTGCTGACGGTACATTATACCCCGTTTGGGACATTGCTGTTCTACATCAGCGTCTTCTGATGCTCCCAACCGTAACTCAGTGGTAACCTTCCAGTTTTGGCCCCCAGTTTAGTAATGTTTTGGAAAATTACTTAATTACCTATGCATGTCCACGTCGCATGTTCCACGCGGCCACTTCATTGTAAGTAAAACATTCAAAATGGTACCTATAAGTACTTGACCAGAGTAACGCCCGTTTCAAGCCGAACACGGGCACGGTAATAAGACACTTGGATTTATGCTAACCCTTAGACTCTTTTACACAGGCGTGTATGAAAAGTTGAGTCCCCAACCTTGACTTTGCTGTCCACTTTTTTGTATTTCAGATACAGCAGAAGTATGGCTATCGTTCATGAATTACGTTGATTGGCTTTGGAAATGAACACATTTAATTTTTCACATCAACATGTGTGTTCTTGATACTTTGAATATTGAGTTTTGACCCTGGCGCCTTTGTGTCACTGGATAAATCGGCTTGTTAGCCACAATCCTTTAATTAGTATAATGAGCATACCAGTGATTGAGAACTTGGACTATTCGTATCTAACATTTCCTTCTTGATGGCGGTCTCCCTTTAACATTCCCTATCCTTTACTTTTTCAATGGTGGATTGAGCATGATTCGTCCATATAATATAGTTTTCCTTTTGGTACTTTTGCGATGAATAGGGTGTTTTGGTCTGTTAACTTCTGATATTGTGTTTTACAGCTAAAGTGGTCCCACAGCAGATAACTCACACATCCCCACGAATCCAGCCGGACTACACTGCCGAAAGGAGTACTTTGATACCCATATCAGGACATCGTGCCTCGCCAAACCCAGTTGCAATGGAAAGCCGAAATGAGAACAGGTAGGAGGGTGCTGGGGCTTGTTCCCGCTATCCAGATTGCTAGCATTGTAATAGAATTCTGCTGATACACCACTGCAAAGCACACATAAAATAATACATTGTATGATCAATATTGTTTGCTTATTTTTAGTTAGTTTTCTTAGACCTTATTTTTGGGGCCAGATGGGTTGTTTTTGAGTTCCTGGCTCTCCAAGAGGTTTAATGTCAAGAACAGTCAAAGCAACCCTCTAGAAGGTATGAGCTGATTTAAAGATATGGTAAATGGTTTGATTATTGCACAAGAGAAGATTGATACAAGTAAGAAGAACAAATGTATCCTTTATAATAGTTGTGCGTTGAAAAAAATAGCAACATATTTACAGTTCAGTTAACTTCAAAACATGGTGAAAATTCAGAATAGTGATCTCACAGGTTGATTAAATGCAATTCTCTCAAATTCCAGCAGGTTCTTTTAGTGAGGCTCACAGGCCCCAGAAAGTGCAAAGTGTTAGGGAGATTTATAATTTGTATGTTTCATCTCTCCACCCCCCCCCCTTCCTAGTGAGACCCTCAGCACTTTTGCTTGACTTCTGGACTTTTTTCATACAATCTTGAATGAGTGGAGCCTTTTTCCACTCCTCCATTCTAGTGGGCTCTGTTGTTTGGAACTCTGTACTTTGTATTCTACCTATTTTTCATATTCGCAAGTAACTGTTGAGATCCTTCGTATCTCTCCCAAAATCCTAGTCATGAGAGATTGGCACACACCACCTTCAGAGGAGTGCCAAAGGGATACCTAGTACCCCCATCTCTCTGCTCGTATGACTTTTTAGTTTTTAGTCACATAGACAACCTCCTTGTTGTGGCAGGTGGCAGTGGATGTGTTCTACCAACTATTGTGTAGTTTTTATACCGCAGGCTGTATTCATAGCCCCGGTAGTGCACAATAGCAGCACCCAAGTACCATCTTGGGGCCTCCCTTCTTTTTTCGCCATTACCCGCGTAGTTGTTCTCGTCAGCCCTTCTACCGTCCTGGCAGGAGGTGGCCTGTGTGTGTTTTTCCTTTGGGCGGCAACCCTTGGGTGTCCCCATCTAGGCTCCAGAGTATCTGGACAGGCAGGAAGTGGGGGGGGGGGGCAGAGTATTCCACCCCCACTGTCCTTTGTCTGCCAAAGTGCCTGAATAGGACCAGCTCCCACAGGGGGTCTGGCTGTCCTGATTGGACAGCCAAACGCCCCTTGCTGTAAAATGCTAATGTAGATTGCAGAGGAGGGTGTGCTGGAAGTGTATAAAAGGTGAGGCTTCTGGAGTGAAAAGCAAGGCGTCCACTGGAAGCTGAAGTAACCAAAGAAGAAGACTACCAGACACGCATGCAGACCCTTTGCAACACTGTGAAGCAACAACTGCTGTCCTGACCCGGTTTTATGTGCGACAGAGGAGCTCCGAAGAGGACTCCTTCCCTTTGGTTGGTGGGAAAAACCAGTCCCGAGACTAACTTTGAATTGAGCCATCATCAGAACTTGGGACTGCAGTGAGTGAAGAAGATTGACCGGGCGTTCTGTGTCCTTTGTTGGTGCTTCAGAAAAGGTGCCAAAACCGCACAGTGAACCAATAAGTTGCTGAAAGTTGTGCCCCAGGTCCTCCCTCGAGACTGCTGCTGAGAGATCCCATCCATTGTCCTGAATTCAGTAATCGGACAAAGGAATCTGGAGATTGGGTCCAGAGCTGCAACATCGCTGAGCATCCAGCACAAACATTTTCTTCTAACCCAAGGTACTGTGGAGAAAAGGGTATTGCTCACCTGATTCCAAGAAGTCGCTCCAGAGCGTTGGAGTGCACGTAGAGCTGTCCAGGGCAACCCCATCTTACCTCTGACCTAAACTGATGCTTGTGTCCCTTCCTCAAGTCTGTTTTTAGGTCTCCCTTTTTAGTTATTAATTTGCTGTTTCAATAACACTATAGCCTGGAGGAAATAGTCAGGAACTCTTTGTAATTCTCTGCTTGTCAAGACTCTGAGCCCTCTCCAAACTGCCTTTAGCGATGGTTGTGTTTTGGGACTTAAAGGACTTACTAGGCGAATAAACCCTCTCTAGAACCTTGTACCAAGCTCATTTTACACTAACCATTTCCCTCCCTTTAAGTGACTGTCACTGTGCGTTTTTAGAGTAAATGCATTACCGTATAAACCGTTGAAAGCCGTATGAGTGTGCAATAACCGTTATGAGAGCATTGTCTTTTCCCTTTCTAACGTTGCTACAAATGTAACCACGAGCAAACACATAAGTGAAGCGCCCTTTGAAGTGTATTCTCCAGTAGTTCTAGTGTAACCGTCTAAAGTATTTAAAGTGAGTCTGGTGTAAATATAATAAATATATACTTATATAAATTACAAGTGTAAGTGCTTCATTGATATGCATGTCTAACTAGATTCAGTGTACTTACCTGGAGCTCACGTCTTCCTCTTAAGATCAGACTGACTGCTGTGCCACTCTACCAGGGTCCTGAGTTAGTACAGACTGATACTAAGAGTTGGAGATCTACAAACCCCTGGGATAGCTTACTAAAGTCTTGCTACCAGTAGGACTTTAGGAAAGTCAGGGGCTCAATTTTATTCATTGGGGGTAAGTAAGAGGGCTCTACATAGGGCTTCACAGCCGAGGGGAGCACAAAGAAGACCTAGTCCAGCTACAAAGTTTCACTGACCACTGTTGGGGAGATTTATCATGTTTATGCTTCATCCCTCTCCTAGTGAGACTCTAGCTTTTTTTGCTGGACTTCTGAACCTTTTTCTGAAAACCTGAATGAATGGAGCCTTTGTCCACTCATTCCGTCTTATGGGGTCTGACTTTTGGAACTCTATTATTTTTATTTTACATGTCCCACGAGTCTATTTTCCTCCATAACTCTTGAAGGCATCTTTATTTTAGTATTGTAGCACACAGCTCCTTATGGGCAGTGTTGCTGGGGACCTTTGGAGCTCCCTTTTGAGATTATTTATCCTAGAGTAACTACAGTTCCTAAGGATAGAGAGATACTTGGTATCTCTACTAAAACATTATAGTCTGAGAGATTGGCACACACTACCTTAGGTGGAGTGCCAAGGGGATACCTTGTCTCCCCTTCTTTCTGCTCCTGTGGCTTTAGTCGCATAATTAATCTCCTAGTTATGGCTGGTGGGAGTGGATGTGTCCTACCTACTATTGTGTGATTATTCTACCACAGGCTATGTCCATGGCCTCAGTAGTGCACAATAAGGGCACCCAAGTACCAACTTTGGAGGCATCCCTTCTTTTTTGGTATTACTAGCTAGCTGGTTACAGTCCAGGGAGGGAGGGGGTCTGTGTATGTGTTGTTCCTTTGCCGTCAACCTTTGGTTGCCCCAATCTAGGCTCCAGGGTGCCTGGGCAGGCAGGAAGTGGGGGAGGAGTTTTCCACCCTCCTGTCCTTTGTCTGCCAGAGTGCCGGAACAGGACCCACTCCCACAGGGAGTGGTTGTTCTTTGTTAGCCCTTCTACCATTCGGCGGCCGGTGTATGTTTTTTGCCTTCGGGGGGGAAACCCTTGGAACCCCCAATTAGGACCAGCTCCCACAGGGGGTCTGGCTGTCCTGATTGGACAGCCAAACACCCCTTTCTGTAAACCGCTGAGGAAGATTGCAGAGAAGTGAGTGCTGAACTGTTTAAAAGGTGAGGCTCGTTGAGTGAAAAAGTCGACCACTGGAAGCTGAAGTAACCAAAGAAGATGGCCAGAGATGCCTGCTGCCCCTTTCTAACACAGTAAAGCGACAACTGCTGTCCTGACTCCTTTTTCTATTTGACAGAGGAACTCCGAAGAGGACTCCTTCCCTTTGACTGGTGGGAACAACCAGTCCCAAGACAAACTTTTGATTTGAGCCACTTCCCGAGGTCCTGTGAGTTTCCAGAGCTGCGGGAACCCCAATGCCAGGAGTCCTGCTGCCTATTTCGAATTCAACTGCCAAATCTGTCCAAATCTTTGCTGAGCCCTCAAAGAGACTGCAGAGATCCAATCCAACTCACCCCGACCCCCTCATCAAAGTTTGGGACTGTAGGAAGTGAAGAAGATTGACCGGGCAAATCACGTTCTTTGTTGGTGCTGCAGAAAAGGTGCCAAAACAGCAGAGTGACCAGATAAGTTGCTTAAAGCCTTGCCAGAGATCCACCCTCGAGGCTGCTGCTGAGAGATCTTGTCCATTGTACAGCCTTTCGTCATCAAACCCAGAAATTCAGAGGTCGGATCCAGAGCTGCAACATCGCAGAGCATCCAACACAAATGTTTTCTTCAAACCTAAGGTACTGTGGGTGGGAAAAGGTATTGTTTACCTGATTCCAGAGCATTGGAGTTCAGGTAGAGGTGTCCAGGGCAACCCCCTCTTACCTCAGACTCAAGCCGCTGCCTGTGTCCCTTTTAGTAAGTTCTTTAACAGGGTCTCCAATGTTGGTCAAGTCTTCTTGTATCTTCTTTCCTAGAGACTAGAAAGTATCCAAAGGAACCTTTTTGACATCTGCTGCTTTTCAATACTTTAAGCCTCTCCGAACTGCCTTTTAGCTAGGGTTGCCTTTTTTGACTTTAAAAGACGTGTGTAATTCGAGAAAGGTTTAACAGGAACCCCAACAAGATCTGGCGGAGGATGGACAAGGCGGTGGTGAGTAGACCCCTAGATGAAGTTCTGTGGAGCCCAGCCAAATCAGGCGTCACATCCTACCCATCCACGTTCACACCCTTACCGAAAAACACCCAAGTCACCCCAGGGCTGGAGAAAGGGGGGGGTTTGTCAGATGGGAGGAGGCAGGCTACCTCAAAGCAAGGGACATGATGGATGACCAGGAGGTGAAGTCTTTCCACCAATGCAAACAGACCATGGAGCTAAGGGAGGAGGATAGGTTCTGATACGCTCAGCTGAGATACTGGGTACTGTCCTCTGGCATGATACACTGCATAACTAGGGACTTCACCCCACTAGAGAAATACTTATTGACGAGTTTGAGAGACCGCCAAATGATATGCAAATTGTACAAACTGTTTTCCACACCAGAGGCCCAGACCCAATGGACCTATATGAAACAATGGGCAGACGTACTAACCCTCCCAATCGCCGAGGAAAAATGGTGGGAAGTGTGGCAAAGGATCCCTAAACTAATGAGGGGGATGTAGAACTGAAAAATGTGGACCAGAATGTTAGTACAATGGCATCTAACCTCAGAGAAACTAAACTGCATAAAATACACTGTGACGTCCCAGTCTTGTTGGCGGGGTTGTAACGATGTAGGTTCTTTGCTACATGTTTGGTAGACCTGCCCGCTGCTGAAACCGTCGTGGGACCCCGAAAACAGCACCATCAAAATATTTGGCCCCCAAATACGGAGAGGGTGTGGGGAAGCCTTGCTGGGATTAGGCGATGTTCTCGACATACTCTGAGGAAAGCATACATGGTCTTAAGTGTGGCAGCCCTTTCTGTAATACCGCAAAAGTGGAAACAAGCCACAGTCCCCACTGAATACGAATGGATAGCAAACATCTGGCACTACACCTCGCTTGAATGGGTAGCCTATGCTATTCAGGGTGACTGCGCCAAATTCAAGCACAACTGGGACATAGTTTTGGACTTCGTGCATAAAGACTTCCTTAAACAATGGGCCCCCCCCAAGAATTTGACTGCTGGATATCCTATAGACTTGGACCCAAAGCTCCTGTTATGAGAAGCATTGAGCGTTGTGCATTTCAGCGATCCTTGGGGAGGTTGGGGGCGGCTGGGGGGGAACGAGCTTGGAAGGGGATTGTTAATGTTCAAATACCAATATAAACATGTAAAAAATACTTCTTGTGCAGGGACACCGTTCTAGAACCTGAAGATCTGCTAGGATAACACTGTCCAACTGTTTTCTTTCATAAAAATCACTTTCTTTTATGTGTATGCTGACTAAATGCAATTACCTTCTTTTTGGTGTGTGTTATTAATTATTTTATTAATGTGTTATAGTTTATAAATAAACTTTTCACTTACCATCCGAATATTACCGATCTACCGGTAGACCTGTCAAACTCTTTACAATTGTGCACGTTCAGCAACTACCAACTAAGTGGTCTTTTGAAAGTATTCTAAAGTTTACCTATGCGTGTTTAAAGTGCAAAGTATTTTAACAGTGACTCTTGTGTAAATATAATCTATATTTTAATATAAATGTATGTGCAAGTGTTCCTTTGATGTGCGTTACTAACTGGGTTCAGTGTACACACCTTGAGCTTACATCTTCCTCTTAATATCAGCCTGACTGCTCTGCCACTCTACCAAGGTCTAAGTAGTGCAGATTGATACAAGAGTTGGGGGGGGATCTACAAACCACTGGTATAGTTTACTAAAATCTTACCTCCAAGTGGGACTTGAAAACTCCTCTAATAACCACCCTCCAGGACTGGAGATTGCAGAGGAGTGGACCTAGTGAAGAGCGTTTCAATACCGCTAAGGACAGAAGCCTGAAGAGAGATACACAGGAAAGATTGTGGTTCTCTGCTGGAAGGACAGAGATGCACACTGCAGCCCTACAGTGTCTAAGAAATGAAACTACCACTTAGAGGGCCATCGATTTTCTGTGTCCTAATACCACCTGGTGAAGGTCACACCAAATAAGAAGGCTGTTTTGTAGGTTGAATTTGTGCGTCCTTCAGCAATGGGATGATGAATATTATGAAGTATATTTGTGTATGATATTTAACTGCCTACGTCTAGTGAATGTTTTATACCTGACTGTTAATGAATTAATAAGTGTTTAACCAAGAAGCCTTGAGTGTAAGAGTCTATTTGAACAGCTGTGATTGTAGACCTCTGTGTAACATCATTACAGCTGACATTCCCTTTTGAGATAAGCCTGACTGCTCAGCTGCGCTACCAAAAACTGTGTAGTACAGACTTATACCAAAGGTCGGTTTTGCTTATACCTGTAGTCATAGTTTTGTGTAGTGGTCCCAAAGGGTATTGCATACCAACTCTGCCTAACAGTCGTCCTTGCAGGGGCTTCTCATAGCAATATACTAGTAACGCACAAATACACTTCAATACTGTACACTAGTTTCTGAATCAGACCAGACCCTTTTGGGATGGCCCACAGACGCAACCTACACCCAGAGGTGACTTCAATAACAAGGGTGCTGGGGACATTAATATCTTACTGTTGGCATTCAGAACACTCTTAAGAGTTGGTTAAAGGCAAAGGTTATTAGAACACAAGAGATCACCAATATTCTTAAGCAAGGCAAATACTTTCAGATCCTCTTAAAAGAGTCATACAATTCAATAGGTAAGTCAAACTCAATAGGCAAAAGTCTTTGTATAAGATGCAGCACTTCAGGTAAGTAAATGGAAAAGTCTTTGCACAAGTCTTTAATAAAAAGAAGAATCAAATGTAGGGCCACATGCTGATTAGACTTGTGAGTTGCGGAAGTTACAAGCACTTCCACAGTAAGAGGTCAGTTCTCAGGCTTGTTTTACAGTACCTTGGTAAAGAAGAAAAGAGGCAGCAGATGACTTCTGTTCCTGTGCAGCTCTGTAGATCTCATTGTTCCTGGGCCTCAGTCATGGGGACAAGAGGGAGGACGTCGGGGGACACCTGCAATGCACTGGGACTGTCAAAACTTGCAACCGGCAAACTTCACTTTCAGTGGCTGTTTCGCATTTCAGCGTCTTGCGGCGACCGTAAATAGCAACAACGCGGTTCCTGGATGTCAAGGTGGACTTTCCTTGCTTCTGGGGTCCCACACTCTGTTGAGGGAGCTCAGGCTTGGTCAGTCCTGCTTCGTGGGAGTCCGGAGGATCTTCCAAAAGCTTTAGGCCAGCTTAAAAGCAACGCAAGCGATCTGGTGTTCCTCTCCCTGGCTATTTGGTTTCCTGCAGCAATTCTGAGGAAATTCAACCAGCTCCGAGATGCATGTCCAGGTGGCTTAATTTGGAGTTGATTGGTCCCACCAACTCGAAGGAAGACGAGTCCTTGCAGGGGCTTCTCGTCGATACGAACTTGGCGTTTTGGCACTGCAGCAGGGCTTCACCGGGCAAACCAACGGTCCAGGAGTTGCGGCAAGCGTCCTCTTCAAGTTCTTCTTCGGTTCCTTCATCCAGTGGTCGAATCTGCCTTCCAACCCAGGGGACTCGCCTTTTATTCAATTCTCTCCCATTCATTCCAGTTTAGCCGCCACTCACCCAGCAGGGTTGCTTGCTTCGTGAACCTCTGCACGCCTCGTTCTTACTAGTGTTTGCTGCTGTAGTTTATCGATATGTAGTCTTCCACTCAAACAACACCGAAGTCCGGATTCAAGAAATGCTGGGACTGCGGCTCCAAGATGTCCATCACGGATCCGCATCGAGTCTGCCTGTGGTGCCTCGGCGAGGGCCATTACACGGATAAGTGTCCAAGTGCCAGTTGGTGACTGGAAAGGCCTTGCTGGAACGAAAGGGGAAGCTCAAGGCAGGCAAGTTGTCCAAGCTCCATAAGTGCCGACCTGCTGGGCCTTTGACCGATGAGTCGAGAGACGACTCTCCTCAGAGGAAGAAGGCCAAGCGGTCAAGGTCCAGGAGTGGTTCCCGCCTGTTACTCATCACTCCGAATAGGCCGAAGATGCAGAGAAATTGACCTTGGCGATGTTGGTGGTATAAGATTCCAAATTCAGCCTTCCATCCCAGCTCCCCTGAGTATAATACTCAGGCTTCCTCAAAGAGGGGCTCTTTTCCACAATGTACCTCTCTGCTGTTTCAGTTAGAACAGACAGAGGTGTCAATTGAGTAAAAGAGCGGGGAGAACACACACCGCCAATACCAATGCTACAAAAGAATATCAAGATATTAGACAGTGTTGATATTATACAAGTGATTAGAACAGTTGAAATGATTGGACAACTACCTAAATAGATATTGGGGTAGAGTTGAGTTTCCCCGGGATGATCTACAAAGAATGACACAAATGAGTGGAATTGAACTAAATCAGTATCGGTTCCCACTATAGCTATAGAATTGATAAACAACTGACCTGAATAAAGATAAATGGAGTAAGAGAAATCCAGGACTCTGAAGACAACGACAGGAGAAAATAACAAACAGGGAAGTTAGTATAGGTAAGTAACCCCGAATGGCACGAGGGACGCACTAGTGCCGGGTTGGTGCAGTTCAGGAGGGCGTTCATATGCACTTAAGAGCAATCTCACAGAAAAGTCACTCAATGTCCCAGAATCCAACAGAAGACAATATCCATGGAAGACAGTAGGAATGTACCAGAGTACACGAGTATAGTTGAATAGCTGTTGAGATGATCCAGATAGTAGACAGCAAAATTGAAGTGCAGTGCGGTAACCAGGAAAGAACCGCAAGACACAGAAGAGAGGCGTATCCAGTAGCGTTCCGAGTCCAACAACCAGACGAGCACGACAGGAATGAAGGAGCAGACGAGGCAATCCAAAATCAGGCAAAGGGTCAAAACCAGGAGTTCAGATAAGGATTTGTGTAGGAAGACACGAAGAGGAAACGGACGAAACCGCGAGTAGCTGGTAACGCTAATTAGCAGCAACGAGCCCCTTGGAAGACGGTGGTTTTATAGTCGTAAGAGGGGCGTGGCTTGCCGTACGTCTTCCACGTACAAGACGTGTCAGGTGACCTGGAATGCGTCGACGTTTGTACAGACGCCATGGTAGTTTGTACCTGGACCATAGAGACGCCTGTAAAGAAGTTGTATTCGGCAAGGATGTCCGCGGGGAAGCCTGAAGTGTAACACCGCCACTAGTCCTTGTCAAAGCACTCGAAGAGAAGGCATCGCCGGTCGCCTTCCTCGTCTTCTTCAGGCGGCGCCCCCGAAAGGGCGAGTTGCCCGTCCAAAAAATCGACACCAGCTGAGTGGGAAGCTCTCCGTGTGGAATTGCTTAGAATTTTGGAAAAGCAGGGCAAGGCCCGTCTGCCTTTTGTTGAAGCCTGCAGGGAATGGTCTCGCCCGGATACTCACGCGCCTTTGAGTCGGAGTAAACGGCATGATCCTCATCGAGAGCCTTCGAGGCTTTGTCTGGATACTGTGTGGAGCTCACGCCAACGATTTGACCACCAGCGGTCGTTGGTCTCAATCGGAGTCCAGACTACACATCAATCTTTTAAAGTTGCGAACAATCAGGCTAGCACTGCAGGCTTTCCTGCCGTCTGTACGGGGAAAGAATGTCCTGATAATGGACAACACAGTGGCGGAAACACTTGTGTATAGGCGCGTTACAAATGTCATATCATAAACCTCAATAAGTGTGGAGGGGTAGGGTCACTGTCTCTGTGCAGAGAGGCAATGTATCTCTGGTACTGTGCAATTCAGGAGGGAATCTCCATGGCGGCTGTTCACCTAGCCGGAGAGAACACAGCGGCGGATGCTCTGAGCAGTCAGCGCGCAGTCTCCCACTAGTGGGAACTAACTCGGGCAGTCCTTCGGGAGATCTCTGCCCTTTGGGAACCCCTCAAGTGGATCTGTTTGCGACCGGTGCCAACCGGAAGTGCGAGTGGTACTGCTCAAGGGAAGTTCCTCTGAGAGGAGCTCTAGGAGACTTGTTCATGGTGGACTGGGAATGACTGCTACTTTACACGTTTCCTCCAGTCCCCGTCATCCCGCAAGTTCTTAGGAGGTTGAGATGGTTTGGGACCCACATGATCCTCATTGCTCCGGATTGGGCCAGGAGATCGTGGTACCCAGACCTTCTAGACATGTCCATCTGTCCTCCGATGTGTCTTCCCCAAAGAGAGGATCTTCTCTTGTTCTCTTGCGAGAGGAAGGTCAGGTTCTCCATCCAGATGTCAAAACTCTCAACCTTCACGCTTGGTTTCTGAAAGGTTGAGATACAAGTATTGGGATCTCCCGGATGACGTAATGGAGGTGTTGCTTTCGGCCAGGCGGCCGGCAACAAAGTCTCTGTACTGTTGCCATTGGAATAAGTTCTGCGACTGGTGCAGGGAAAATAATGTTAATCCTGTTCAATGTTCAACTACAGATGTTCTTTCCTTTTTGCTTTCTTTAGCACACAAGGGTCTTCAGGTGTGAACCATTAAAAGTTACCTAGCAGCGCTCTCAATCTTTAAGCGCTCATCCGAAGAATGCTCTTATTTTAAGATTCCACTGGTTAAGGGGCTCACAAATGTGTTCCCGCCATTTCCGTTTCAGGTTCCAGTTTGGGACCTTAAATTGGTCTTAAAGTTTCTGATGGTTGCCTGGTTGAACCATTGCACTCATGTCTGTTAAGGTTGTTGACTTTTAAGACTATTCATTTGGTGGCTATTACATCTGAACGTAGAGTGAGCGAATTGCAGGCACTTTCTTCTAAGCCACCCTTTACTGAATTCCACAAGGACAGGGTTGTGTTGTCGGGTCAGACCTTCCTTCCTACCCAACGTAGTTTCGGACTTTCACTTAAGTCAGAAAATTGTGCTCTTTGTGGGGTATACAGGGCACAAGCTAGGCCAGGCTGTTTCTAAACAGACCTTGTCTAGGTGGATCATCCTCACTATTTCTGAGTGCTATAGATTGGCGGGCAAGGACCCTCCTGAAGGCTCGCGTGCTCATTCCACCAAAGACATGGCTACATTGACAGCCCTACAAAGGGGTGTCCCTATCAAGAACATCTGTGATGCTGCAACGTGGTCTTTGATGCACACGTTTGCTAAGCACTATTGCCTGGATACTTCCCATGCTCAGGATGTGGCATTTGGTAAGCCAGTGCATTATTCTGCCCTTTAAATTCTAATGTACTAAATTCTTCACCCTCCCCAAACATGGATACTGCTTTGGGAGTCTGTCAAAGATGAGGAATAAGTTGGAGGACACAATCCATTCAAAGAACAAGTTACTTACCCCTAGTAACATTCTTTCAACTGGATGTTCCTCCAACGTATTCCTCATCGCCCTCCCAAACTGCCCCTCTGTAGAATTTCCATGCTATTACAGCTTTCGTCCCAACAAGGCTGAGTACGGTCAGGTCCGATTTGTGCCAACTTTTGCTACATGAGGAGGGGGAAAATACAGAACTGAGACAATGGACACCGTGCATGCTACTTTTAACATCCGATGACATCACCCTTGACAGAGGCCTTCGAGAGACACCGACCCAACGCCATCGACACAGGGCACCCTCTACCGAAAAATGTCCGAAGCAGCCGAACTTTGGACACAACATGTCAAATATGAAGAATACGTTGGAGGAACATCCATTCGAAAGAAAGTTACCAGGGGTAAGTAACTTGTTCTTCTCCTCATCTCCGCTCAATGCAGCGAGTTCAACCCCTTGAGCGTCGTTGATGCAAATGCCTACCTGAGTCTGATTTCTCTCTTTCTCATCCTACCATTCTCTTTAGAACAGGGTGGTTCTTTCAGCTAAACATTCCTATTATTCAGATAATTTGCGTACTTGGTCTGCACAACCCAGGCTATTGTTTCAATCTCTTTCTCAAGGCATAAATTAGTTTTCAGAAATTGATTAGCAGAGTTTGCTAATTAAAATGTTCTTGATTAGCAAACAAACTTACTTGATTAGCAATTTTGGATTTATAATATTTTAATGTCAACAGACCTTTTTGGATTTATAATATTTTAATGTCAACAGACCTTTTTGTACCGAAGACATAAAATGAGCAACAATACAGCATTTTTGTGTTACCCTGAAGTAAGACATTAGTGAGGTGAGTGTCTGTAAAATGTAAAGGTTAGCTGCATTAATGGGCATGTAGCAAGTGATATATTTGGTCCTCACAGAAACTGGGACAAAAAAAAGAATGCAGGATTGTTATTGTTCTACATTCTATATAAAAAAATATATCATGGCCAAGGGTGGTGTGGGAGGACTAAGCGGTGAGGGTGGGGCGGTAGGCGGTGTCCTGTGAAAGGGTTATTAAACCAAATACTTTCTTCCTTTCTGTAAGTGTATGTACTCCATTTTGTTTGTACCATCATGAAATCTGTAAACCATGTTAAAGAATTACTTCACAGTTTAAATGCTTCACACTTTATTTCACTGGCCTGAAACTCTGTATTTCATGTAAGCTAACCACTTACTTTTGTAAATGTGGCTGTAAAGAGGGGCGATCGTAAATCTCTATTCCTAGAGCAGACTTGTCTCAGGCTGAAGTGGCGGGATGCTTATCTTTACACGTTTCCACCCGGTTTTCTGACATTTCTGTTCTTTTCACTTAAGGGAATAAAATAATATTCCATTTTCCCATCTCCAATACATCCAACAATATTTTAGGAGCAATATTTTTAAATGTGCCACTATTTTGATCAGAGCACAATATTTAAGCAATCTTTATTTTTTCATTGATATTTCTGTTATAAAAATGATATCACAAACGGAATGGGCAGAAATAAATAGAAAATATAAAAACGCACTTAACAGTTTTCAGTGCAAACCACTGCAACTTGAGTGCAGTCGGTGTTGCACAGGCAGTGTCCCGTATATTGCATGTTTCACCCATCATTCCCTGTGCGTAAAGATCAGAATTTCATAAATCCAAAAGTTCACAATATTAAAGGACAGTCATAGCTTGAGATTAAGTATGGTGTCAAATATTTCACAAGATGACAACAAAAATTCACAAATAGAAGAAACAGCATTAGGGTAATTGTCAACTTCAGATGGACTAGATGGACCTTGTCTGTCACTGATAAACTGTTTTCAATATAGTGTTAAATGCCACTTTCGGGGGAGGGAAAGGCCTCTAAAGGTGCTCAAGGCAGGTAGGTCCAAGTGCAGAATTCCAGCCGTGAACATCCATGAAAGCAGTATGTTATTGCCACCATCTGGGGTGCCGATATTTTTTTTCTTCGTTTTTTAAGGGAACCAAGCTTTGTGCAATTATGCTTGTATGTCTGCGATTGGAAATTAATATTTCCTGGATGTGGGCTAGGAGATTAGCAGGTGAGCGGGCAGTGGGGGTTTCAGGTGTTGCACTCCAGTGGAGGCTTGTTCTGGGGGCACCGCCTCCAAGGACAGGGTAAATGCTGTGCGGAGGCCAGCGGTCCGACACAGCATTAAATTTGGGCCACTACTTCCACATTCTGCTTGCGTTTCTAGTCTCTCCGGCAGGTGGTAATATATAATGCAATCATAATCGTAGAGCACATCGAGCTATAAGGGCTAACAGTAGATGTGTAGCTGTAGAGACTGGATGGAACTATTGATCACTACTTTGCGTAAACATCTAGTTAGCTTTGTATATTCATTTTGTAAGAGGAAAGAAAGTAAGAGACTAAGCAGAGTTGGACGGCCTAGCAGGCAGAGAACTGGGCAAACTAGGTGGAATATTGTAGTTTGCAGTCATCTCCCTTTGAAAGAATGTCATAGCTGAGCACCTGTTACAAAGATGTATGCATCCAGCAGGTCACAGATTTAAGTTTGCCATCAAAACAGTGCATTTACACAAGTGTTCAATGGTCACCTTCCTTAACAAAATGAAATATAGTTGACAGTATGAGATTTAGGTACACTAAACTTTACTGAAAAACAGACAAAGCAGTATTTTATAGTAGATAGTGTAATTATGCGTTGTGTCAACTTACATTTTAACAATGGAATTGCAGGACTGTCTTTTAAAAAATTAATTTAACACATGCTGGTCTTTGCCAATCAGGTTATAGTTGGCTTAATAAAAGTATCATCTAAATTACTTATAGTTTAATGATTATTTGAAAAAGAGAGAAAATGTCTTGCCTAGCACTCGCATGCAGGCCTTTTGCACTTTTAAGAGATGAGAGGATTTCTGCTGTACTTTTAGCCTGATAGCAAGAGAGGAATGCAGGGCAAGCTGTGCTTTCATTGAACATGTTAATTTAAATAGCTAGCTGTGCTACACAGGTGTCAATTTAATTAGCACATATAAAGAATCCCATAGCAAATTGCTACGCAACACTGCTTATTTGATGCCTTGTCTTTCTCATTTACTTGCACCTCCCACCACTGATAATTCACTTCACTCTACTCTCACCGCTTCTGATATTGCAACTTATTTTTCGTCTAAAGTTGCTTCTCTTCGTGCTGCTATTTTTCAGTCTTCCTTTTCATCGACACTCATCTTCCACCTTGGTTATCTCTTCCTTTTCCTCCATTGCTAATAGGGAGACCTCTTTTCTTCTAGCTCGCTGTCATCCTACTGATTCCCCTTCCGATCCTATTCTCTCTTCTTTAATACCTAAAGTTTATCCTTCACTTGTCTCCTACCTTACCACTCTTCTTAATTAATCTGACTTTTCCCCTCTTGCTTGAAGCATGCTTCCATTCTTGCTATTCTGAAGAAACCATCATTTAACCCTTCTCTTTCCTCTAATTTCTGGCCACTCTCCTCTTTGTTACCTCTCTAAATTACTTGGACTATATTCTCAGGTTTCTACTTTTGTTGCATAGAACTCTATTCTTCCTTGTTTTCAGTCTGGCTTTCGCTCCTGCCATTCAACTGAAACTGCTCTTTTACCTGTATGCAACTCCTTGCTCTCTGCCACTATACTAAACCTTCTTCTACTCTTATTTCCCTCATTTGGTTTTGCTGACTCTGTCCTTGCCTGCTTTCGCTCTTCTCTCATCGCACTTACTGTTTCCTGAGCAGGTTCTTCCTCTGATACTGTAACTCTTCTTCATGGCATTCCCCAAGGTTCTGTCCTTGCCCCTTTCTATTTTCTCTCTACACCTCTTCTCTTTCTGCGATTATCTCGTCCTTTGGGATGTCGCATTACTTTATGCTGATGATACACAACTTTCTATTCAAAACAGCTATTCAAGTTAATTTAACTTCCTGTCTGCTTGCAATCAAGTCTTGGATGTTGGATAATTTTTTTGTGCTGAACTAGTTTAAAACCAAAGTTGCGTTCTTCCCTGCCAGGTCATTTCCCCCCTATGCCCCTGTTCTGTCGTCTTCCCTCCTTTGTTTCCTCCTTCTAGCACTTCTCGTAATCTTGGCCTTTAGCTTGATACTTAGCTATCCTTTTCTGTAATCTCTACTGTCATTCATCAAAAAGCTTGTTTTTTTGTTTGTTTTTATTACATTTTTTACTTTTGGCGCTATTTAACTTCTTTCTCCGCTTATTTTTTTTCTCGCCTCTTTTATTGTTCCACTATTCTAATGGGTCTTCCGCTCTCTCTCTCGCTTGGCCTTGCTTAAGTCTGTTTTCAATGCTTCCATTTGTCTCCTGTATCAGGTATTAGCTATCCCTTCATGATTCTATTTTTCAATCTCTATCTTCGCTTGGTTGGCTTTCCTTCTACTCTCGTCTCAAATTGAATTTTCTTTGTGTTTAAGTCCCGCTATGGTCTTGCTCCCAGTTATTTGTCTTCTTGGGTATCCTTTTCATACTAGCTCTATTTGTTGACTCTTTTTTTTTTTATTATCCGTTCTTCGTCGTCCCTGTGCCGAATCATGATTCCGTTTGTTCTCTCTTCTTGCCCCGTTGCACTGGAATTCTCTCCCTTTCTCTTTTCGTTCTATTATTATTCCTTATATCGTATTTACTTGAAGAGCCATCTTCAGCTTTAAGTCTTTTCTTTAGAAAAGTTAATCGATCTGCATTTTATTGTGCTGTAACTTATTTTATGTACAAAAAGAAAATACTGGATTTATTTTGGTAGTCAGTTATCCTGGGTGAGTGCGATCCTTTTTCCACACTGTCATCCCTTTCCCCCATCTTTGGGATCCTTTTATTTCTTTTCATACCTTTTTTGTGACATGTCTTTGACATTTGCAGCACACAGCACTCTCTGCCCTGTTAGGACAGTTTTTCTAAAGTCCAACTAAGGTCTTCATAAAAGCCTACATCTGAGGCAGTACATAAGCTCCACTCTTAGTATAAGGCTCTACCACCTGACTATGTGGTAGCATGGACAGAGCATACTTGCCGTAGCCAACACCATTAGGAGCGTGCCCTACAGTAGCTATATTTTGTTTGCAGGTATACCCTGCCTTTAGGGAATACTAGAACTAGAATAAAGAGCACCTAAGAGCTCATTTAGAAATTGATGGTGTGATTGCACCGGCTCATGCAAAGTCTCTAAAACACAATTAGGTTTTTAGTCAACATTTGGACAACCAAAGGTCCATGTAGAGATAATGTTAGAAGCGAATACAGACCACTTAAGTGACCCTTTTTTATTTTTTTAGCACTAAAACTAGGGAAACAGAGAATGTATTGATTTATATCGATGTTTCCTTTTGCATTGCACTTAAGGCTCAAATGGACATACATGCCTTATTTCCAAAGTATATGAGATGATTTGTCTATATTTTGTGCATACTAGATGTATACAAGTGTTCTGCAAGAAAGTAGTTAGTACAATATTACACAAGGACCACTGATTGAAAAGCTAAACTGTAGAGAATCTAGCATTTGGCTTGTTTTGTTGAATTGCAAGTCGCATTTTTTCCTCTTCCCTTCTTTTTATCATGTTAATTTATGGTTGTGAACACAATTTTAGTTTTAATATATGAAATAAACTTGAAAATATGTATGTACAGGTTCATAGTAAAATGCTTAAAGTCCGAATTGCATTTCTTAAATGTGTAAGAATTGCTTCACAAGTCCTACTTCAGATGCGCTGGTTTCATTGAGAGAAATGAAGACAAAGAAGACATTCAAATTACATTTTGTATGTGGCTGGTTGCTGGTTACAAGGAGGTACTGTCCCTTTGTAGGTGAGAAATTGGCTTACTTGAGGAGCTGGATGGCCTCAAGAGATTTAGGAGTTGTGTAAATAGGCAGGTTTTGAGTTTTTTTACGGAAGGACCAGAGGGAGGATTCCGATCTTGGTGCAGGCGGGAGTGTGTTCCAATATTTGACTCCCACCGCCTGGATGGGTCTATTGGATTGCGATTTAGTGAATTTTCCGGTTAGGTATAGAGGGGCGGTGTTGGATAGGCATTTATGCGTAAGTGAGATGGTTTTAAATTTAATACGATCACGTGACCAGCAGTCAATGGGCATCCTGTCTGGCAGGTGAGATGTGCTCTTTTTTGGGAATATTCAAGGCTGCTCTTAAAGCAAATTACTTGGAGTTTTGGGATGTTACAGGTGGTTGAGCCTGCAAAGAGGGTGTTGCAATAGTGGATCCTGGAAAGAATCAGTGCTCTGGGTAATGTGATGCATCTCTTGGGGGGGATGGGGGTGGAGGTTAGGAAGGGTCTGCAAGCATTAATGAATTTGGACATTGTATGCTGCCGCCAAAGCGATTGCGTTCATTTGTCTTGTAAGTGAAAGCGAGGAGTCTGGGTAGACCTCCAGAGTTTTCCCGTCAATGACAAAGGATTTGTAGTCCTCGTTTAGTTTGAGACATGTTTGAGTTCCTACAACATGTAAATCTGTTTTTTCGTCTGTGAATGAGGGACAGGCAGCCAGGAGAGGAACTTAAGTAAAACCTTTATTCAGGATACAGGAATTCAAAAAGGAACAAAAAGTTCAAGAATGCTTCTTCTTTTTCTTGGAATATGGATGTGGCTTCTCAACCTTGCAGCTAGTCCTCGTAAACCCACAGCGTATCAGGCACAGCTCTCTCTCTCTCTCAAAGTCCTAGAAGAGAATGGCAAAGAGACACCCAGTCCATCATTTGTTTTTACCTTATATAGGGGTTGGGGTCTAGGTAGCCAATCGGCACGTACTTGTCTTGGTTCTATATAAAAATCCCTGTAAGCCCTGCCCCCTTTCTCTTGGTTTGAAGGAGGGTTGCCTTCCCAGCCCACCAAGTCCAGGTTCCCGCGAGGAACCCCCGTCTTGAAGAGGTCTGGCACCCTCGAGGTCTCTGACGCTTTCTGAAGGTGAGTGTTGGCGGTGAACTCGGAAGCAGGTCTCTGCCTTCCATGTCACTGGGTACGGCCTCGACCGTGTTGTGAAAGGAACCGCGTGGGAAGCCGGCTTCTGCCTGTGAAGGCGTTCGGCTTGCCACGGTCCATGCTGCACTCGGAGCGGGACCCCGCCCCGATAAGCCAGCGGTTGTCCGGGAAGGACGGCCCAATCGCCTCCGTTCTGGTTTTTCTCGCTGGAACAAACTCTTTCCACGTATCCTATACTCATGTAAGCGGTGTCAGCCGTAGTCGTTTCGTCCACGTCTCTTTTAATGCTGTCTTCCGGGGTCCCAAGACTGTTAATTATCTGGACTGTGCTCTCCCGACCTCGCAGCTTGGCTGGTTGGTACCCCCTCTCAGGTGGTCTTCCGGGTGCTCTCTCTCATGTGATCCCTCCTCTTGCCTCTTCCCTTTCATGCCGTCCACATCCCTCCGATCACCTACTCCCCCCGAGGAATCGAGCCGCTCGGGCCGATCAAGGCTCCTGGAGAGGTAGTCCGGAACCACCTGGAAGGATGCGGGCTTGTGTAACATTTTAAAGCGATATTCTTGTAGAGTGAGGAACCATCTTAGCACACGCTGGTTCGAATCTTTCTGTATGGCCAACCACTGTAAAGGCGCATGGTCAGTAAATACAGTAAATGTTCGACCCAGGAGATAGTATCTCAGAGATTCGATTGCCCACTTGATCGCTAAACACTCTTTTTCTACTGTTGAGTACAGCTCTTCGTGGGGAAGCAGTTTACGGCTGATAAAGGTGATGGGATACAGATCCTCCTCTGTTCCTTGTGAGAGCACCGCGCCTAAACCAGAACCAGACGATTCAGTCTGTAGGAAGAATTCTTTATTGAAGTCTGGACAACATAGGACAGGTAGGGCTGAGATTGAATTCTTCAGATGGTTAAATGCCCTGACTGCGTCCGGATCGGAACAGATGTCCTTCCTATAGGTGCTTTTCAAGGCCTATGTCAGGGGGGCTGCCACTGAGGAAAACATGGGTATAAATCTTCTGTAGCAACCCACAAACCCCAAATAAGCCCGTATTTGTTTGCGATTGCTAGGCATGGGTAGTTTCTGAATGGCTTCGACTTTGTCAAGTTGGGGCCGGATCCTTCCCATGTCTACTAAATGACCTAAGTAATGTGTCTGTTGGGCCCTGATGGTTGTTTTCCTTGGGTTGATTTTCAGTGCGGCCCTCTCCAGTTCTTTTATAACTCTTCCAAGATGTTCAAGGTGTGCTTCCCAGCTCTTGCTGAACACTATAATATCGTCACACAATGAATACACCTCAGCCTACTTAGACATCAGTACTTGGTTCATCAATGCTTGGAATGCAGCAGGAGCCCCATGGAGACCAAATGGTAAAACTGTGAACTGGAACAACCCTGACGGGGTAGAGAAAGCAGTTTTAATCTTATCTTCTTCCCGCCAGTATCCCTTAGTAAGGTCTATGGTGGTTAGGTACTGGACGGCTCCAAGTCGTTCCAGTAACTAGTCTATCTGAGGCATGTGGTAAGCCTGATCAGTTGAGATCTCATTAAGTTTCCGATAGTCCATACAAAATCGAGTCGTGCCAACAGGTTTGGGCACCAGGACTATCGGGGAAGACCAATGACTTGTCGATCTTTCGATTAGTCCCAGTTTCAGCATTTCTTCGACTTCAGCTTGCACCAGTGCTCTTTTAGCCTCAGGAAGTTGGTAGGGTCTTAACCGGACGAACTGGTTCGGTAGGGTCTCAATTCGGTGTTCTACTAATGGAGTTCTGCCTGAAAAGAATGAGAAGACCTCTCTGAGGGTTAAGGACTTCTAGGAGTTCCGTTTTTTCTTTTTCCGACAGGTTCGGTCCCCATTGCACTGCCTGCAGGGCAGAGACCTCGGAACTACTGTCTGGTGTATCGGGACACATTACATTCATTCCGCTTGGAGCTGTGCTTGGTTCTTTCCAAGCTTTCACTAGGTTGATGTGATAGTTCTTGGTTTTCTCTTTTCGGTCTGGTTGTTCTATCAAGTAGTTGACCGGCCCGAGTACATCCAGTACGGTATAAGGACCCCTCCATTGGGCCAGCATCTTATTGTAAGACGTGGGCAATAGTACCAGTACTTTGTCGCCTTTCTGAAAGGACCTTACTCGGGTGTTGCGGTTGTAATATTTTTCTTGTGTCCGTTGTGACCGGCTCAGGTTCTCCCTAGCCAGCTCTCTCATGTGTGTTAGAGTATCCCGAAGATTAATCACATAATCTGTGAGTTGGGTTTCTTCCTCTTGGTTTTCCCATTCGCTGCGTGCTCGATCAAGTACTGTTCATAGTTTGTGACCAAACAACAACTCAAAAGGGGAGAACCCGGTGGACGATTGTGGGGTATCACGTAACACCATGAGTACCCAGGGTAATACCTGGTCCCAGTTAGTGCCCATGGCTCAGTTGCCTTTTTTAACATTTGTTTGATAGTCTTGTTATGACGTTCTACCAACCCATCCGTCTGTGGATGATAGACGGTGGTACGGATCTGTTTTATGTTCAGCTGTTGGCAGACTCTCCGCATTACCCGGATATGAAATTCCGCCCCTGGTCGCTCAGTATCTCGTCTGGGAGTCCCTCTCGGCAAAAGAAAGGGACTAACAAATTACAGATCTGTGTGGCGCTTGTTCCCTTCATGGGGAAAGCCTTGGGGTATCGTGTTGCGTAGTCTACGATGAGTAGGATGTTCTGATATCCGTGGCTGTTGGGTTCTAATGGTCCCACTATGTCCATTCCTATCCGGGAAAATGGCTCTTATCAAAGGTAACTGTTGTAGCGGGGCCTTCGGTGGTAACCGGGGATTGGTTTTCTGGCAAACCTCACATTCCTCACAATACTTGGTCACGTCCCGGAACACCCCGGGCCAATAAAAACTTTTCAGCACCTTATCCTGCGTTTTTTCCCTCGCCAAATGTCCTCCTGTGGTAGAGTCATGTGCTAGCTTCAGGACGGTGGGTCTGAAACTTTGGGGTACCAACAGTTGTTCCAGTTCCCGATCAGCCTTGTCCTTGGTTATCCGATATATCAATCCCTTCGATGATTTGAACCAAGGATATGCTGTTCCCTTCTCTGGGTATTCAATGGCCTGGTTCCAAGCGGATTTTTGGGTAGGATCTAAGGCCAGTTCACCTCGAAATGTAGGTTGTTTGTGATCGGGTAACCAATCTATGACCCCCACAAACTTCTTTTCTTTTTCCCACTTCATCTTTTCCCTTCTTACTTCGCTTTGGCTTTTCTTGGGGGGTTTTGGGATGGGGGAGGCCTTATGTCCATCCGGGAAAAAGGGGCTGTTTGCAACCACTCTGTGTCCCTTTCACATTCGGGAAAAGAGGGGAGATCAGTTCCCAGGAGAACCGGGTTGGCAGGTGGGGCATGATGGCAACCTTCATTCTGGACTCCACCCCTTTTACTTCTGTTAACTACCTTAGAAGGATAGGAAACCGTGTCGCCATGCACGCATTTTATAGGTATCGGAATATCCAGCCCGACCTTCTCCCCACTTACTTCCGGTCTGATTGCGGTCTGTTCGCTTCCGCTGTCCAGCAGAGCCTTCTAGCAAGTACGGTTCACGACTCCTCTGGTATTCCCTTCCTTGAACAAACCCGATTTCCATGGGCTCCGCTGGTTTAGGGTTCTTTGGACAAAATCTCGCTATATGGCCCCATTCACCTCAATCAAAGCATTGGGGCTGTCTGATTACGGTGGGCCATGTTATGTTTTTGGCTTCCCCTCGTGCCGGCCTTTGTTCAACCGTTCCTTGTGGTTTCATCGCTGTGGTTCTGGGAAAGGGTTCAATCATGGATGCTCGGACTGAACCTGCTTTCTGAAAGGCAGAAGCGATGTCGATGGCTTCGGTCAGTGTGGGCCGGTGGTGTTGCCTCACCCATCTCTGCATCGCTGAGGGGAGTGCCTCTGTGAACTGTTCCAGCTTAATCTTGTCCACCATCTCCTGAATGCTGCTGCTGGAAGGCTTCAGCCACTTTTCTGTCAAGTCGTGGATCCGATAATACAGCCGACGAGGTGTCTCCCCCGTCTTTAGTTTAGCATCCCTCAGGCGGATCCGGTATGACTCATCATCCAATCCCATAAGTTCAAGTATGGCTCTTTTGATGTCTGAGTATGCAGTGTCCCCCGCTGGCTTGGACGCTTGGTATGCTCCTTGAATGCTGCCGGTCAGCAAGGATGCAATGAAGTGACCCCACTTCTCCATGGGCCGTTGTGCATTGCGTGCCACTCTTTCGAAATTGGTGAAGTAACAGGGGTCTTCACCAGTTTGGTATTTTTGTAACACAGCTGTAGGAGCCATTGGATTGCCTCTACTGGTTGCCACAGCCACCGTCATTTTCTTTAGTGCATCTTGGTTTGCTGCATGCAACTGAAGGGTTTGTTGGATGGTTTGGCGGTCAGTCTGCGCCTGATGTGGCTCGACCTGTATGATCTTCTGAAGTTGCTGCTGCCCTTCTGCCAGGGTTTTAATGATTCCTTCCATGGCGTGCTGTGACATCCCACCGCTGCCACCACTTTTGTGAATGAGGGACAGGCAGCCAGGAGAGGAACTTAAGTAAAACCTTTATTCAGGATACAGGAATTCAAAAAGGAACAAAAAGTTCAAGAATGCTTCTTCTTTTTCTTGGAATATGGCTGTGGCTTCTCAACCTTGCAGCTAGTCCTCGTAAGCCCACAGCGTCTCAGGCACAGCTCTCTCTCTCGAAGTCCTAGAAGAGAATGGCAAAGAGACACCCAGTCCATCATTTGTTTTTACCTTATATAGGGGTTGGGGTCTAGGTAGCCAATCAGCACGGACTTGGCTTGGTTCTCTATAAATATCCCCGTAAGACCCGCCCCCTTTCTCTTGGTTTGAAGGAGGGTTGCCGGCCCGCCAAGTCCGGGTCCCCGCGAGGAACCCCCGTCTTGAAGAGGTCTGGCACCCTCGAGGTCTCTGTGACGCTTTCTGAAGGTGAGTGTTGGCGGTGAACTCTGAAGCGGGTCTCTGTCTTCCATGTCACTGGGTACGGCCTCGACCGTGTTGTGAAAGGAACCCCGTGGGAAGCCGGCTTCTGCCTGTGAAGGCGTTCGGCTTGCCACGGTCGATGCTGCACTCGGAGCGGAACCCCGCCCCGGTAAGCCAGCGGTTGTCCGGGAAGGACGGCCCATTCGCCTCCGGTCTGGTTTTTCTGTTCGCTGGAACAAACTCTTTCCACGTATCCTAAACTTGTGTAAGCGGTGTCAGCCGTAGTCCTTTCCACGTCTTTCTTAATGCTGTCTTCCGGGGTCCCAAGACTGTTAATTATCTGGACTGTGCTCTCCCGACCTCGCAGCTTGGCTGGTTGGTACCCCCTCTCAGGTGGTCTTCCTTCGACCGGGTGCTCTCTCTCATGTGGTCCCTCCTCTCGCCTCTTCCCTTTCATGCCGTCCACATCCCTCCGATCACATCCTCGTTTAGGCATAGTCCATGTTGAGCCATACAGACTTGGATGATTTGGTATATTTTGCTAAAAGCAGTGGAGTCGGTGTTGCAATTGCCTGTATGAGAAGGAGAATCTGGATGTCACTGCGTAGTTACTGGAAGAGCAAGGTGTCTCCTACACTAAGTCAAAGAGTGGCTTTGTAAAAATGTTATGCAGAGTCTGGGAGACGCAGGAGACTTGGGTGATCCCGCAGGTGACTAGTGCTTGGGGGAGGAGGAGGAGGCGCAGCAGTACTGGAAAAAACCTAAATGTTCGGTTGGAGTGCAGGTACGGTTCTATCCAGGTTATGGCCTTGGGAGAGAAGTGGGCTGCTGAGGAGAGGTGTTGGCATTGGAACTTTGATTCAATCGAAATCTTAGCACTTATTGGTACATCAGTTAACAAGGGGTCTGGGTAGCCATAGAATCGCACTCAGTAGGAGGCTGAGAGAAATTTTAAAATGACAAAAACATGTATTCTGTCGTTGGCACTCCCATGTTTATTAGCATGGACAGAGCAGCCAGGCTTATCCTGGGAGGGAGAGGGCTGTAGCTTGGTCCAAAGAAACACTGAAACATTATGTATTGTAGAAAATAAATGGTTTATTAAATATAACTAGGCCAAGATGAATCCTGCTTAAATAAGTACTATCACATTAAATATAACACATTTATAAAAACCCACTCAATGCTTAAGGGGTACAACCCAAAGTTGTTAAGAATAGCAGTCAGCAGTTCAAGGTTTGGTAAGCCTATAAAACATTCCAAATGCATATAATTTATGAATGCATTCAGTAATTCAAGGGTACTAGACCCTGTCAATCATGGAGTGACACTCAGTTAAGGAATTGCTTAGTAAACCAACCCTGTTACCAGGATACTTTTCTGAATAGTGGAACATAAATCTAGGTATGAACCTAGAACTACATTCAGGATAACCCTCAGTTATACTAGGTGAGTGGGACCTAATGTAATAAACTAGTCTAGTTGCTTTTCAGATCAGTGGAACACAGACTAGGGTAAGCAAGAACTCTTTACACTGTTTGGAATGCACCAGGCAGACAAAGGACAGCTAAAACACAGTTCACTTATTCGGAATGGCACACAGCTATTCAAGGAGAGTAAGACCTATATACTTTTTAAAGGAGCTACCAGTAATTTAAAGGTATGTATAAACCTAAGACTCTTTTAGAATATATATAAAGCACACCAGGGAAAGCCAAACCCAATGTTTCACTTTGAGAATGGCCCAATGTTATTCAAGGTAGGTAAGACCCATTGTTTACTTATTACAGACAGACTATACAGCAGGTCAGGGGAAGCAAGAGCCAGTTGGTGAACCTATACACTTATATTCTTCAATATATAGTTGGGTGAAGGCAACAGCATTACTTTTGGGAAGTGGCGAAACCAATTCACAGATGAGTAAAATAACCTTGTATATACTTTTTAGAAGGGCAAAACGCATTCAAAATTAGTAAGAACTTTTGGAACTGCTCATTTCAGAGGGACAGTTACCAAACCAACTCTGTTACAAGTAAGTCACTTTTAAACACTTGTTATATTTTTCAAGGCAGAATCATTTTCTTATCCAGTCCTTCCCTAGTCTTTTGCATGAGTTCTCTGAGGCAGAAGAGGGACCCTAGTGTGGTCTAGGTGCCAGTTGTAGGCAGGGTGAGATGGGGTTCAGTTGCAGAGATGGTTTGAGTTCCTGTGGAGGTCTTTTCAAAACAAGTAAGGTAGTTCACTTTAGAGTTAGTTTGGCTCCAGGGACTTCAAAGAAGACCCCCTAGTAGGATTCTAGCACTGGGCCTGGGTGAACTGGATGAGCGGCCTCCCAATCGCATGAAACACCCCAAAGCTACACAGGAATCACAAAAGGTTTAATGTGAGTACTACTCCAGCCAACACAGTACCTCTGCATGGAAGAAGCAGCAGGACATCTTCAGGAACTGCAGCCAAAAAGCTGGTTGATTAATTCTTTGTTGTGAAGACTGAAGACAGGACACTGGAAGTCAATTTTCAGCAGGGATCAACGAGGAAGACTCCAGGAGAGGGTTTCTTTGTGGCTGGATGTGGCTCTGTGGTTTTGGCACCTTTTTCTGCCGCCAGATGAATGTATTTCACTGTTCATATTATCGTCCCTCTCTCGGTTCTGTACTCTGGTGAGGGGACTCCAGAGATTGAAATCGTGTCTCTGGAGAACCAGGAGGAGGCCACCAAAGTTTTGGATGGATTCAGACTTCAGAAGACCATGCACTGCACAATGGCTTGAGGTCCCAGGCTGTTGGGGTATTGCAGCCAAGCAAGGTCGCAGAACATTGTGGGATGACTCCAAGTGCATGTCATCTTGAGACTAGTGGATCTCACCAGCCCCCGGGGTAAGAGTAATCTCGTTCGGTACCCCTTGGTCGATTGGAAGGAAGGGTAACCACAGGCTCCTGTTGCACATCAGGCTTCCCAGTTGCTGGAAATCTCTACAAGCGTCCTTTCTTAATCTTCCTCTTCGGTTTCAGCTCCAGTGGTCGACTTGTCAGCAGCTTCCAGGTTCAGAACATTTATCTGGAACTAGAGAATAACTTCTGCAATCAATCTCGCTGCAGTTTACAGAAAGGGGCGGTCTGACTGCCCAATCGGGACAGCCATCCCCCCCACTGGGAATTGCTCCTTTCAGGCAAGGTGAAAGACAAAGGGCTGCAGAGTTTTGAAATCCTCCCTCGCTTCCTGCCTTCTCAGATACTCTGGAGCCTAGGCGGGAAATAGGAAGGATTCCCACCTATTAAGGAGAATTCTCAGAAATGTGCCAATTCCTCTCTACTTTAGAGACCCCCAGTACTTTTGCTGGACTCTAGGACTTTCATTTTCAACCTGGAGAGTGACCTTTTTCCCCACTCTCTCATGTATTTTTTTTTTCTGTGATTTTGTGATTTTAAACACTGTTTCTTTTTGGTTTTGGTATCTGACAAACTCCATAGGCATCATCTTTGCCTTGAGACACAGCATCTTCAGTGCAGTGGAGTGGCATAGGGAAGTCTCTAAGATTTCCCAAAGGTTTAAATACTTTCTCTTTGTGTAACTACTGTTTCCAAGAGCAGTGAACTGAAATTGACTTTACTTGCAATGTGTAACTTTCTAGACCCAGCACACACTATCTTACCATAGGGTGCTGGAGGGGTTACTTAGTATCCCCTTTGTCTAGCTTCTCATGTAACATTTTTATGTTACCCTTTCTACAATTAATGGCTGGTGGCAGCGGTTTATTTTTTCCTACCATTTGTTTTTTCGCTATTTCTTGTTGGAAAGGTCCTTCTTGGGATTTACTCTGCGCGCCAAACTAGGTTTGGTCCCTTTGATCGTTTTGTCTTTGGCAAGGTTCACAGCTGAAGCCTGGTAAAGAACAACCCCGACCCACAGCCTGGCGAGATCACTAGAATCGTGAAGACCTGTAGTTTGAGCCATCCCATGTTGTGCTGTGACCATGTAGGGCTGCACTACCCTAATACCCCGGGACCTCGAGCCATTGTGCAATGCATGGTCTTCCGAATTCAGAATCTTGCTGAAACTTTGTGGGTATTTTGTAGGATCTCCAGAGACGTGAAGCGAGTCCAAAAGGTCGCCTCACCAGAGTGCAGGACCTTACATACAACGAGAATCCAATCGGCGATGTTCAGTTTTCTTCTGGCTCCCAAAAGGGCATCAAAACCACAGAGCTGCATCTAGCCACTAATACATTCTTGCCTGCAGCCTTCTCTGTTGATCCCTGCTGCAGAAGCCCTTCCAGCATTCTGTCTTCAGTCTCCAAGACAAGGAATTCAGCGACCAGGTTTTTGGCTGAAGATCCTAAAGTTCTGTTGCAACTTCTTCCATGCTGAGTAAACCAATGCGAATATCCTCTTGCCTAGAGCCTTCCCTGTGACCCCTGCTGCAAAAGTCCTTCCAGTGTCCTGTCTTCTGTTCATGATAAAGGAATTCCATGACCAGGTTTTTGGCTGCAGATCCTGAAGTCTTCTTGCTGCAACCCTTCTTTCGTGCTAAGGTACTGTGTTGGCTGGGGTATTTAATTACCTTAAACCTTTGTGATTTCTGTAAAGCTTTGGGGTGTTCTTGTGATTGGGAGTCCACTCATTCAGTTCACAAAGGCCCACTGCCAGAATTCTCCCAGGGTGTCTTCTCTGAAGTCCCTGGACCCTCAACTAACTTTAAAGTGAAATACTTGTTTAAACAGTCTTTCACAGGAACTCTGGCTTTTGCCTCAAAAAACCCTATCTCATCCTGGCTACAGGTGGCACCTAGACCACTAGGGTCCCTCATCTGCCCCCTAGTGAACTCATGCAATAGAATAGGGAAGGACTGGATAAGTAAAGAATTTGGTCTGGAAAAGAACAAGTGTTAAAAAGTAATTACTTGTGAAAGATTTGGTTACAGTTACAAAAGTTCTTACTTGCCTTGAATGTGGGTTGTGCCATTCTGAAAAGTATATGCAAGGTTATTTTACTCGCCTGTGAATTGGTTGTGCCTCTTGCCCAAAAGTAATGCTGTTGGTTTCACTTTACTATTCCTGTTAGGATATAAATGTATGAGTGTCCCCAACTTGGTCTTGCTTCCCCCGGCTTGCTGTTAACCAGTCCAGAATAAATCTGCCGTAGGTTAAAACTTTACGTTGCTGGTAGCTCCTTTAAAACATATATTGGCTTTACTTACCTTGAGTTAGCTGTGTACCATTCTAAAATAAGTAAGTTATTGCTTACCTCAGTCTGTGTTACACTGATCTGAAAAGCAACTGTAATAGTGTATCACAACATTAGGTTTTACCTGCCTAGAATAGCTGTGTGCCATTCTTAAGAGTGTTATTTAAGTGCAGCTGACCTAGGTATTCCTGGTGTAATCCTAAATTAGTATAAATAGTTCTAGCTCATCTTGGACTGTGGTCCACTGAGCTGCAAAACTGTAATGGTATATTACACCAAAGAGTTCCTACTCAGCTAGAATAACTTCTCCTCAAAGTAGTTATAGGTATATACTGTTCCTTGAATCTGTGTTCCACTGTTGGAAAAGTATCCTGGTAACAGGGTTGGTTTACTATTTGATTTATTTGTTGTGTCGCTGCATAACTGACCGGATCTACTACCCTTGTATTACTGAAAGTAATCAGAAAGTTACATATGGTTTTTACTCCCCATGAATAGGTGTCCTATTTTAAATGTGTATGATAAGGTCTGGCCTCCCTAGAATTACTGTGGCAATAAGAACTGAGGCGGCGGGCCAATACCGCCCCAGGTAATGCCCCTGGGGCCGTAGTTACCGGGGGCATTACCGTGGGCGGTATTGGCCCGCCGCCATGGGTCTTATAGCCATTACTACCCCGACCCGTTAGACCGGGGTACTAATGGCATTTTTTTTCTGTTTTGAAACGCTGCTGCGTTTTGAAACTGAAAAAAAGAAGTTGCAAAAAAATGGCTGCCGGGAAAGGGAAAACGTAGTCAGTTTTCCCTTTCCATGGCGGCCATCGGGAGCGGACACGCTGGGAACAGAAGTGTTTCCAGTGCGTTCACTCTAAGAAAAAAGAAGATAAGTGGGGTTGGGAGGGTGGGGAGGGGATAGTTTGCGGGGGAGGGGGATGGAGGAAACAAAACTTACCTGAGCCCCCGGCGGGGGACGAAGGCAGCCTCCAGCCATGGGGGAGGCTCGGAGCGGGGATTGCCCCGTTTCGAGCCACCTCATTGGCTAAGGGGCTGCAACGCCCCTCGTCGGGAACAGAGTACCCGGCACGCACGGCGTACACGGAATACCGTGTGGTATGGCTCGGAAAAGAGCCAATCCACACTCTGTATTCCCGGTGCGCAGCGCCTGCCGGGTACTAATGTTGGGTATTCTGAAGAATGTTTATGTTTTGGTCTGTGTACCTTCATGCATTGTGGTGCGTTTTCATGAATGTTTTTATGAAGCTATGACCAATACTTACCCAAAGACTTAACTTAGCCTACTTGTGTTTATAGTAAACCTTTATTTTTTATAATACTTCTGGTTGTCAGTGTTTCTATTGAATTCTTGGTATTCGACATGTTCTATGTACTTTCCTACAGCCCTCTCTCACTCCTAAAATAAGCCTGGCTGCTCTGTCTACACTACCATATTCTCAGGTGGTACAGCTTTATGCTAAGAGTGGAGTCAGGTATTGTCTCAGTTGATTGGTTTTACTAAGCCCTTCGTTGGACTTTGGAAAAACTGTCCTAACACTGGAAAACAAAGAAACTGGTCCTGCAAGGCCCCTTTTAGTGGTGGAGAGCTGCAACCTTGTGTCCCATACGCGTGGAAGGTGCAGAGATCCATGGCTCAAAAAGGGCCGGCAGCCGTTGTAGCAAAGTAGCCCATTAAGAGGTCGGACTTGTCCACAAGATGGTTCCGGGACTGTCCCGAGCATTTCCAACAGCTGGATCTTAGAGCAGAGTTCTGGACTGTTTGTTTCCACTGGTCCAGAGGTCAAGGTACCAGTGAAGATCTTCAGGAGAGCCACAGAGACAAGGCATCACCGGGCAGGTGAAGAAAGGGCTGCTGACCACTTCCAACGACAATTTCTGGGTGTTCAGCGGGCTGCTTGCCTTTGTAGGGGTCTTGGCTTCAACAAGCTAAAGAACGGCTGCAGGAATCATCCTTTTATCACAGATATGTGCTGGAGTTGCCCCCGGCACACCAATAGTAAGGATCTGCACTATTCAAGCTGGCAGGGGCCATCTAATCCTGGACACCTCATGGGTACTGTATCAGCCCAGCAACAGACAGCTAGCTTGCATGTGGATGGGCCCCGATAATACCAGCACCCATCCTCCTGCCACACAAACAGACCAACACTTTGCCCTCCAAAGCTGGAGCTGGAGTTTTCCCCGGTAGAGCGCTTACCATATATGGATAATCCAGCCACTCCAGGGCAGGAGAAGGTTAAACCTGCAAGGTCCAAACGACAGGCGAAAATCCCACAGCCATTTGAGAGTACTTGTACTCAAATTGACATTAAGTGGTAAAATGCAAAAGTGCACGAGACTTTAAAAAAGAAACACACTTCAAAAGTATCCACTGCCTCTAGCCCATCTTGTGCGCATTATGCAGTAACCATGTGGATGTCTAAGGACAAAGAGCAGCAAAAAAGAAGCATTTCACTAAGCACACAAGTTAACCCACACAACGCTTACCCAGTTTATATTACTCTACAGGGTTCAGAGCTGGACTCTGGGTAAGCCCATGTCGGGGCAACAGCAATTTTATGCCTGCCTCTTGGTCCACACTGATAGATGGTCCAAAACAAAACGCCTTGGAGCAAGGCTTAAAAACCCATTAATACTCCAATGGTTACCACACTGGTACATCGGGCTGCTAATGCAGTAAAAATGACTGCACCTCTTTTAACTACCACTGCCACCAGCCAACTCCGCAACCCAATGCCATGGTAGCTATTTGCACTATTGGGGAAGCACATCCCAAAAAGGTCTGCCATATGGGGTGGGAGGGAGGCAGTGACTTCAGAATATGCCCCTGGCAACAAAAGTAAAGTTAAAAAAACTAGGGAAGCCAGCACAAAGAGATTAAGAAGTTTAGAAGACACACAAAGGGGGAAACAAGGGAATCCCAAAAAGGGAATTGTGCTCCTAGATTAACCCAAATCAAATCAAATTGAAGATTCTAGTTCACCCCATTCAATGAGGCTGAATGGCCAATCGCCCTAACTGTGTGCCTGCGAATCAAATCGAAAGTTATACATTTCTACATCAAATGTTT
Source organism: Ambystoma mexicanum (assembly GCF_040938575.1). Classification (NCBI taxonomy): domain Eukaryota; kingdom Metazoa; phylum Chordata; class Amphibia; order Caudata; family Ambystomatidae; genus Ambystoma; species Ambystoma mexicanum. The sequence goes on along the minus strand of NC_090932.1, from coordinate 258,567,716 downwards.
GGCGGTTTCCAGCACCCCTTTCCTGCACAATCAACATCCTCGATCATTAATGTCAAGGTGCATCAGAGCGCTCAATACTAGCAGGGCATTGACCAATTTAAACTTTGAATGAAGTTATTCAAGCACTATCCGGTTATTCGTGTAAGCAGATAAGTACGCTGGATAAGTCAGGCACCTAGAGCTCTGTAATAGATATTTGCCACCGAGCGATTCAGTGGCAAGATCAACCAGAAGATGTTCCCTATCTAGTGCCGATATGAATCTCTTGTGTAGATGTAAAAAGTGTTTGCGAGTGACATCATATAATCTAAATGAATGTTTAAGGCGTCGACTTTCCAACTCTACAACTAGTGTCTTTAAGACCTTACTATCAGAGCATAGCTTAATTTGACTTGCACGATAAATGCTGTTCAACAGAGGAATCCTGGCTGTTGTCCATCTTCCAGTATAGACTCAAGCGGCGAGCTTGCCATTGGCCCAGAAGGCTAGGAATTTCCAGTTTGCTATGTAGATATTCTACCGGAATGCTGCTAGGACAACAAGATCTAAAGCATTTCCCCCTCCATTTTCTTTAGGCGACCGGCACGTTTTGGCTCTCAAACCTTTGCGCATATAACAGTACCAGAGGGATTTTAGCTTTGTATGCTTGAAGAACTGTGCCTAATGTATAGCGATTTTGCTTCTTTGCGAAAGTATGTATGGTCCACAGATGTTGTAATGCTTTGCTCTCAATCTTGTCCAGCTGTGGTTTCCATGATAGTTTGTTGTGGATAGTCACCCCCAGATAGTCATAGGTGCTGACAACTTCTATTCCATCACAAGCCACCATACATTAGCACAATTGTTCTTGCACTGGCAAGGTTTAAAGGCCATGACCTTGGTCTTGGAGATGCTGATGGTCAAGCCATTTTTCCTGGACTACTGTTCCAAGCAGTTGAGCTGGTGTTGTACGCCCTGTGGCAAACAGTCCAACAGTAAAAAGTAATAAGCATAGCCTAATCACTGCATTTGGGAAATTCTGGGCAGGTGGCAGGTGTAGTTATGTGACCGTTGAGGTCCGCAAGATATCCATTAAACAGGGTGGGTACACGAATGCACACCTGCTTAAGGCCCACTGTTAGCGAGCTTTACAAAAGTACACCTTAGGGAGAATTTATGAAGATTTGCACTTGGGACACAGGGCTCCAACTCTTAATATAGGCCTGAACCACAAGTTTTGTTGGTAGCAATGGCTGAGCAGCCAAGCTGATTTTAGGAGGAAGGGCTGTAGGGCGGTAGAAAGAAATCGAGTATATACACATAGGTCAAAGAAACACAGACTCTAAAAGTCATATCAAAATAATGGTTTATTTTGTATATACAACAAGGTAAAGGTGATTCTTCAGAAAGGCAAGTAATACAGTAGGAGAACTAATGCAATCTTTACAGTAAGTAAATCACGTTTGTAATAACTTTTAGAATATCTGTTTCGGGTAAAAAGGGAATCAAACCAGTCTATCATAAGCAGGTAAATACTTGTAATAATTTCACAGAGGCCTTCGGCTTTGGTAGTCCATCCCTATCTAGTTAGCAGTGTCTCAGGGTCAGACTGAAGGGTCAAACAAGCAAGTCATAAGGTGTAGAAAGTAAAAAGGTTCCAGAGATAGTCTTCAGTAGCAAGTAACACACTTTGGTGAGGAAAAGATTCAGGCACCTCAGGTGAGGTTCCCTGAAGGCACACACGCATTGGGCCTGGGCAAACGTGAATGAGCGAACTCCCAAACACACAAATCAGCACTCTTGCAACACAGGAGCAGCAAAGCAACTCTAGTTAAGTTCTACCAATAGTCTCACATAGTGCCTTAGACGTGAAGTGAAGGATGTAGCACAATGTCCGCACGATGCAGCAGCAGCAGACCCGGCCACTGGATTCTTGGTCAGGCAGACAAAAAGAGGGACACTGGAATGGATCTCACAGCATCAGTCGAGTGAAGAGGCTCCAGGCAAAGTATTCTTTGTGGTTCTGGCACCCTTTTCAAAGCACCAGTGAAGAACGGTTACCGCCCAGTCGATTTGCCTTGCTTTATCGGTCCAGCACTCTGGTGTGGAATCTTGCCTCTGAAGCTCTGGAAGGAGTCCACCAAATTGTAGGGAGGATTCGATCTTCAAATGCGATGCACTGCACAATGGCCACTGGTACCAGGGTATTGGCAGTTTGCAGCCGGTGAAGGTCACAGGTCGTCGTGGTATGGCTCGAAATGCAGGTCATCTTGAGACTGATTAGACCCACCACTGTAAGGGAGACAGTCCTTTTCGGGGTGTTCTCGACGCTTGGAGGGGTCAGACAGCATTGATTACTCAGAAGGCATCTCCGGTCGCCTGGAAGTTGATACGGGCGCTGTTGGGGAGAAATCTCATTTCAGTGCGAATTCCCTTTTACCCTAGAGACCCCCAGCTCTTTTGATGGACTTTAGGACTTTTAATTTCTATCCTGGAATGAGCAAGACCTTTTTCTCCCTCTCTCATGTATTATTGCTCCGATTTGGACTCTGTTTTTCTTTTGGTTTTGGAGTCTGACAAATTTGATGGGCATCACTTTTTGTATTGTGACACACCGCGCCGCCAGGGCAGTGTCACATAGAAGTCCTTTGGATTTCTCTTGAGGTTTAAATACCTTCTCTTGGGTAAACTACTGTTTTTCCTATGTCGGTCCAGTGCAGCCCATCTTACGTGAAAGTACTGGTGGGGGTTACTTAGTAGCTCCTTTTCCTACTTACTCATGTAAAAATCTTTAGGTTACCCTCACTACAATTAATGGCTGGTGGCTGTGGTTTAATTTTCCTACCATTGTGCGTTTTTACCGCAGACTGATTCCTCAGCTGCAGTATTGCACCCATGGGTGCCCATTTTGTCAAAATTGCTCTGTCTTTTTTCGCCATTTCTTGGTTTTTACTCTGCGTGCCAAACCATGTTTGGTCCCTTTCTTTGTTTTGTCTTTGGCGGGCTTCAGTGCTGAAAACCGCCTCTGGCTCCAGCACGTCTAGCACGGAAGGAAGCGAGGGGGTGCCCGAGACATCCTGTGCTTGGTCTCCTTGGTCACAAGAATGCACCCAAAGGTGATTGGTCGGCTGTCTGTCCTTGGAGGACAGCCACCCTGCTGTGGGAGCGACTGCTAGGATAAGGATGAATGGGAGAAACCTGCACAAAAGGTGAAGTCTCTTGGAGAGAAGGCAGAGTCGACCACTGGACAAAGGAACCCAAGAAAGAAACTGGAAGAGAAGCTTGCTGCACCCTCCTGGACCGTTGGTTTGCCCGGTGAAACCCTGCTGCAGCTCCAAATTTTGTATCGACTAGAAAAGCCCGGAACCTGACTACTTCTTCCCTTGGGTTGCTGGGACCAACTGACCCCAAGACGAACTTGACTGGAACCCCTCTCCCTGCTGGCTGGTGCTCTGTTCCAGCAGCAGCAAAGAAGTTCAGAGGACAGGAACATCAGGAATGAGTGCATAGTCTTTAAACTGGAGCCGGGCTCCAGGAAGACCCCAAGGACCCTCTCGAAGCAGGACAACTCAAGCCTGAGCCACCTCAACAGAATACTGGACCCCAGAAGCAAGGGTAGCCCATAAGGTGTCCAAGAACCGCAGTGGTGCTATTGCCCGGTAGCTGAAACCGCAAGTGTGCCGATTTGGAAAGAGACCATTGCTGCCACTGACCTTCAAACTGTAGTGCAGGAGTCCTCCAGACATCGTCCTTTTGTCTCCACGACTGACGCCCAGGAACTGCAGGACTGCAACCTGAACAGAAGCCAGCTGGATTCTCTTCTTCCAACCGAAGGTGCTGTCTTGACAAAAGGGGTATTTACCTTTTACGGTCTGTAGCTGGACTGTCTCACTTGAGACTTGCAGTAGCTGCTTTTTCCGCAGAGTTGCTTGCAGCTTTGCCTTCAAAGGCCTTGCAGCCTGTGGCCCAACAGTGACTCTTTTCTACAAACTACATAACATTGTGCAAATGTGCAAGACTTTAGTGTTATCTACAAGACGTGCCTCAGCTCCCCTAGACTTTGTTGAATTGACACTGGCGGCCCTGGATCCCTGCAGACTCTTCTGACCCACTGGGTGTTTAACTGTCCCTCATAGGTGGTACATAATGTACTTTTACTGCTGGGAAAAGGGTTAACCTATACTTCATTGGGAGATTTTACTGTACTTACCTGTTTTCCTTCTCTAACATTTTCCTTTGTCCACAACCTCAGTATTGCATTAGGTGTAAAAGTTACATATTGCCCTTTCTAAAGAAGGCTTATTTTAAAACTGGATGTTTAAATAAATTATTTTACTAGAAAACCTTGAGTATAAGTGTTATGACTACTTGTCATTGTGAATCTTTGTTACATCTCTACAGCTCCCATTTAACCTTCTTGAGATAAGTCTGGCTGCTCCGTCAACTCTACCAACTTATGTAGGACAGACATATACCAATAGTTGGGTTTTCTATTGCCAAGAGGACAAGGCTGGTGTAGTCTCCCACATGGTTACTACATACAATCTTGCTTAACTGGCGCCTTCTCTTCTTCATCGGTTCTTCAGTTCCAGTGGTCAGCTTGTCATCAGACTCAGGATCCATGGCTTTTGCAGAACCCAGCCAATCAGCTCCCATGCACCATTCACACTGTGGGAAGCCAACCTCCCGGTTGGAACTGGTTCCAGGCAGGCACAGCAGAATACTAAGAACACGAGTTTCAAAGTCCTCCCTGGTTTCCTGTCCTCAGACACATTGGCGCCTTGGCAGGCTTCACAAAGAGATCACACCTAAGACAACAATTAAACCAAGACCTCCCCATCCTGCACAGAAGAAAAGGGACCAAGAAAGGACAAGCCATCTTAAATTTTTGAAAAAAAAGAACACTCACCATTTTGGGTCAATGGTAACCCTTCTGTGAACTACCGCGGCTTTGAGTACAGCCTGGGAGTCAAACTCGCATAAAGGTAGGTAGGATAAAACCACTGCCACCAGCCATTCAGATTAGCTTTTCACTATAACCAAAAAGTTACAGCAGTGAGAAAGCAGATGCAGTGTAACTCCCCAGCACTCCACCCACATAAGGTGGGGTATGCTGATCTCACTATAGAAAAGATAGGAGGTATACTAAATATCCCCCTACCTTTGGTAACGTCCGTTCTCACAAAGAAAATAACAGAAAATAAAAAGGGACGCCTTAGGTAAGATTTTCCTATTTGTGATGAATCTTCCTGACCTGTGTCAACCCCAGAACATTTTTGCTTGGACTTGGGGATTATTTCTCCTTGTCCCTAGGTGAGTGGGAATCTTTTTCCCCTCTCACCTAGTCTTTTACTAATTGTATGGGTGACTGCTTTATGTCTCTCCGTAGTGTGTGGTTGGAGTTTCCTATAACTTTTGGGCTGATGCTGGGTTGCCCCTCAGGGCTTCCCTGTTAATTTCTCTTTAATGTACTTGGGTGAACTACTGTTCCCAAGGGGCAAAGAGGGATTTTCATCCCCTTTACATTGTAGCACAGACCACCTTATGCGGGGTGCTGAGGGGATAAAATGTATCCCCTTGCTTACCTGTAGCATTTTTGTTACAATTGCGAGTTTACTTGAATGGCTGGTGGCAGTGATTTTACATTAGTGAATTTGTTGTCTCATTACTCTTCAGACTGTTAATTCAGCCTCTGTAAAGCACAGAAGAGCCATTATTATACTAGAATGGTGTGCCTTCTTTTTCACAATTATTAAGTAACCTTGTTGTCTGAGGTCTTCCCCTGCCATTCTAGGCAGGCGCAACCTCAGTGGAAGTTTTGTCTTCGGCGGTGTTGGGCAAGATTTGGAGCAGTACCCTTCGGATGCACTACAACAACCTTGACCACCTGGTAATAGGAACCCAACCTTTGGTAGAAGTCTGCACTACACAGGTTGGTAGTGTGGCTGAGCAGCCAGGCTTATCTCAAGAGGGGTCAATGTGAGCAGAAGGGTGGTTACACAGAGATTCACAGTGACAAGTATCCAAATAAACACTTACAGTCAAGGTTTCTTGAGTAAACAATTATTAATTTATTTAACAGTCAGTTTGAATACGCCGCCTTCAGACCAGGTTTGGTCCCTTTGTTAATTTTGTCTTTGGCGGGATTCTCAAGTGAAACCCGCCTCTGGCTCCAGCATGTCTGGCAGGGGCAGGAAATGAGGGAGGTGCCCAGAACTCCCTGTTCTTAATCCCCTTTTGGTTACAGGAATGCACCCAAAGGTGATTGGCTGGCTGGCTGGCTGGCTGGCTGGCTGTCTGGCAGGCACAGCCACCCTGCTGTGTGATTGAGAGCTAGGCTGGAATGAATGGGAGAACCTGCATAAAAGGCAAGGCTTTTTGGCTTGGAAGGCAGAGTCGACCACTGGACGAAGGAATCTGAAGAACTTGGAAGAGACACCTGCTGTAACTCCTGGACCATTGGTTTGCCTGGTGAAGCCCTGCTGCAGTGCTGAAGCTCTGAATTGGTCTCAACTAGAGAAGCCCTGCAAGGGACGACTTCTCTCCTTGGGTTAGTGGGACAAATCGACCCCAAGACGAACTCATCTGTAAACCCTCTCGAAGCTGGCTGTACTTCCATTGCCACTGCAGGAACCGAGTGCCAGGGAGATGAACACCAGAATAGAGTGCATAATTTTTAAGCCAGACTCGAGTTCCATGAAGATCCTCCGGACTCCCTCAAAGCAGGACTGACCAAGCCTTAGCCACCTCAACAGAGTGCAGGACCCCAGAAGCAAAGAAAGCCCCCATGGTATCAGAGAACCGCGGTGGCACTATTTGCGAGAAGCTGAAACGGCGAAGTGCCGCTGATCTGAACTTTGCACATTGCTGCCACTGACCTTCGAATCGTATTGCAGGAGTTCCTAGGCGTCCTCCCTCTTGTCCCCACGACTGAGGCCCAGGAACAGGATCTCCCATACGACAACAGGAACAGAAGCCAGCTGGAACCAATTTCTTCAGAACTAAGGTACTGTAAACTAAGGGGTACTTACCTCTTGCTGTGTAACTTGCTTGTTCTCAGTTGAGACTTGCCTTTGTTACCTTTTGCAGAGTTGCTTGCAGCTTTGCCCTTCACAAGCCTGCCAGCTTGTGGCCCAACAGTGATTTTCTTTTTCAACAAAAACTCTTAACATTGTGCAATACTTTTTACTTGCCTTTAAGAAGAACTCGAGCTCCCCTAGACTTTGCTCAATTGACATTGGCTCCCCTGGCTCCCTGAAGGCTCTTCTAACCTCTGACTTTTTTTTTTTTATCTGCCCCCCCCCCCCCCCTGAAAATTTGCACATTCTTTACTTGTGTAGCTGGGAAAGGGTTAACCTACATTGAATTGGGGGTTTAAAAGAGCTTAATTGTTTGAGAAACTTGTTTAAATGTACCAGTGATATATCAATGTCCACAGTGTCCTAGTTTTTATTTTATTTTATTTATTTATTTGTTACACGCCCAGACCCTCAGGTGTCACGGCGAGGATATAAGATGCCTTAGGAATTAGTCATATTCATACATTACATTAGTTGCTTTACATGATATAGGTTACAAACATATTCACAAAAATATACAGTGGCCTAGGTATTCACAGCAGTATCCGGTGGGAGGGGACCTATCTTTGGGTGCTAATATTGGTTGAATAACCAGGTTTTTAGCTGTTTCTTAAAGGTCGTGAAGGAGGATGCTTTTTGATGGTGGTGGGTAGGGTGTTCCAGTGTTTGGGGGCTAGAGTGGTGAAGCTGCTGCCCCCTGCTCTTGCGGTTTTGAATCGGGGGGGGGGGTCCAGGAGGAGTTTGTCATTGGATCTCAGTAGTCTAATATTAGTTTTAGGATGCAGAGTGTTGTTGAGGTAGATGGGTCCTTTTTTTGTGATGCATTTGTGGGTGATGCATAATGTTTTGAAAATGATGCGGGCTTTGATGGGGAGCCAGTGGGCATCTTTCCTGGTCTTGGATATATGGTCTGATTTTTTTTATACCTAGCGCTGCCCTCAGGACTTTGTTTTGCAGAAGTTGCATTTTGGCTAGGTTGGTGTTGGATGTGCCCAGTAGTAATACATTACAGTAGTCCAATTTCGATAAGACCAGTGCTCTGGCCAGGGTGAGGCAGTTAACTGGAGTCAGAAATTGGCGGCTGAGTGCAATTAATTTGGAAGTGTAGGCCGTGGAGGAGGAAAGTACATTGATCTGTTTAGTCATGGTCAGGCTAGCATCGAAGTACACTCCCAGTGTTTTTACTTGTTTTGATACTGGAATATTGGTGCCGTCGATGTTGATGGTTGAATATTCTGGCTGGAGGGTTGCTAATTTGGCTGGAGCTCCTACGATGAGGACTTCCGTCTTCTCATCGTTAAGACATAGGCTGTTTAATGCCATCCAGTTTTGTATGATGACGTAAATTTTATTGATGGTTGAAGTGTCCTGGTCATAGTTGCCTGTAAGGGGTATAAGGATCTGAGTGTCATCCGCAAAATTTGTGTATATGACACCCATATCGTCGAGTGCTGAGAACAGGAGCTTGGTATATGCGTTATACAGCGTGGGGGAAAGGCAAGAGCCTTGGGGCACTCCTATGGGGACTGGGATGGGGTTGGCTGCTTCTTTGCCTATGGACACTCTGGAGGTGCGGTCAGTTAAGAATGATTTCACCCAAGCAGTGGCTGCCCCAGAGAAATTAAATTCACGGGCGAGTGAATTACAGAGTTTGTCATGGTCCACCAAGTCGAACGCAGCTGAGAGGTCCAACAGCAGGAGAATGCAGAGTTTCCCTGAATCTCTAATGGCATCCATCTGGATTTTGAGGTCCAAGAGAGCTGTTTCAGTACTATGGTTGGGCCTGAAGCCTGATTGTCTGGTACCGAGGAGCTGGTTAGATTCTAAATGGGCTTGAATTTGGTGGTAGGCTAGTTTGTCGATGGTTTTGAGTAAGAATGGGACCGTGGTTATGGGGCGATAGTTGGTTGGAATGGTGGGGTCTAGATTTGGTTTTTTTAGAAGTGGTGTAACCCAGGCTTCTTTATTGAAGTCCTAGTTGGGAGAGTCTGGGTGCTATCCCAAATGGGTATCTACTGATTTATTGAAACTGAGTGTGTATTCTGAAGTATATTTAAGTGTTATATTTGTTCCCTTCTAAAGAAGGTTTATTCAACTGATTGTTAAATTAATAAATAATTGTTTAATCAAGAAACCTTAAGAGTAAGTGTTTATTTGGATACTTGTCACTGTGAATCTGTGTAATAATCTAACCGCTCACATTGACCCCTCTTGAGATAAGCCTGGCTGGTCAGTCACTCTACCAACTTGTGTAGTACATGCTTATACCAAAGGGTGGGTTAACCATTGCCAAGAGGACACGGCTGGTGCAGTCTCCCACAGGGTACTGCATACAATCTTGCCTAACAAGGGGGATGAAAATCCCGCTTTTCTACATGGGGAACTGTAGTTCACCCAAGTACTTGAAAGAGAAATTAACAGGGGAGCCCGTAGAGGCAACCAAGCCTAAGCCCAAAGGTTGTAGGGAACTATAACTTCAACCATACACTATGGAGAGACATAAAAAGGTCACCCATAAAAAGAGACTATGTGAGAGGGGAAAAAGATTCCCCTTCACCTAGGGACAAGATAAAATAGTTACCTAGTCAAAGCAAACAGATCTGGTGTTGACACAGGTCGGGAAGATTTATCATTGATGTGGATATCTTACCTGACTTCCACCCACAAGGATGGTCTACCACAATTTTCTTCAAGTGGCCATCACTTGTAGCCCCCTGCATCGTATCCTGGAAGCCCTCTGATGTTGTTGGCATAGTGGCTGTCCAGTAGTTGGGGTGTCCTGAATCCAGATTGGGAACATCGGACCACAGAACCGCAAACTATCTGGACCCGAAAACCAGATACCTGAAGTGACCTATGTACCGTCGACCCATGGGCTTCCTCCAAAGGAACCAAGGCACACATCCAGCAGGCCCAGTGATTTCAGGAACTTCTATAGTGAGTGAATTGGAGTACAGGGGGTGAATAAAGATACCTGTGTTGCCCCTCTTGCTCATTTCCATATGTCTGCTTGGGGGTAAATGCCTAGCTCTATCTCTCGCTTGCCTATCCTTGAACGGTGGTGGTGTTGTGGCCAGGTATACTTCCTTTGGGTCTCGCCTTAGGTGGCTGGATTGGGAGAGGTTCTTGATTTTACTCTTCTTTGGAACACTTACAACTACTTGTTGGCTCAAGCCACACTTGTTCTATCTTCCTACAGAGGCTCCTAACTTCCTGCAAAGACCTTTCTGTGACTGTTCGGCCACTTGGCCCCCTTCTTTTATTTTATTTTTTTGTAGCTAGGGAAGGACTTTTTAATGTTGGAACCTTTAATTCTGAGGGCTTGTTCTTCTTCAATCTTTATTCTTAACCTAGTAGTTCTCAAAGTATTGATTACTTTCCTAGTTCTGTGTCTATATTCACTTGCTTTGCTACACATTCAGTATACTGAAAAGGGATTCGAATTCTATTTAAATGTCAAGTGTTAGTGCTCATAGCAGTGCATGCCAAGGTGAATGTGTTACTGACCTACGGTTTTTCATTGAGAAGTGTTTTCCAAGGCCTAAATAAATAACTCTATTTGTATACATTCTGCCTAACTTGTATCATTAACAGTGCCACGTGTGTGCTTAACCGCACATTCAACCACTCACACCCTTCCAATTCTAACCCCTGCTGTTCAGTCACACTACTCAGATAGAATTTGGCTAGACATTAATATGTGTCCCTGCTTATCAGAATAGGGTGGCTTCTCAGAATCTGTCTACAGGGCTGATTCTGAAAATTCATCTTAAAGCTGGCTTTTAGAGCCAGCCTGATTAGCTGGTCGCCAAAGCCTTTGTGTTTGCCCAGTAAGTTTGATATCAGAGCTGTCTTATGCCAGCCCAGAGTAAATGTTATCAATGGGAGACCCTGTCGATTCCTCAGATTCTTACGGTCATAGGCGGCTCAAGAATCACTTCACATCTAAGGGGGGTTTCAAGGGCTTTCCTTGAAATCACTTGGCCCTATTGCTGTACCCCCTCACTCCTTACAATAAATCCCCTCCCTAGCATCAGGTTAGTGTATAGCAATTGTTTCACCCTCCGTATGATATTCGCTAAATGGACTGAGATGTTGACCTAAAGGACCTTGGCCTTCTCACTGAACGCCCTTGGACATCCTAACCTTCCCTACTCAATCCAGTAGTTGGTGATCAAGAGGGATATGGGATGCGTGCTTTGCAGACACTCTGCTTGATTCATTCTTTTCCTCTCAGGCCCATTTTCTTCTCTCCTTTTCTCTTCCTTTATACAACTCCTCCCAATCCATCTGCCTCTACTGTATTCCTTCTCTATCCCTCCAATGTCACTTGGGCTTCTAGGCCTCTCATCCACGCTTTAATGTTACTCCTCCCTCCTCCTTATTACTACTCCTCACTCATACTACTACTCTCTCCACACTACTACAGCTCCCTTCTTCACTCTACTACTACTCTCTTCCTACTGCTTCCACTCACTACATGCCCTTCTCAACACTACTACTGCCACTCACCAATACCCTCTTCCACACTAGTGCTACCACTCCACATACATTTAGCTCAGACACCTTCTTTCACTCATCTCACACAATGACTTTATTCACTTGCTACTCCCTTTTCCCTAACTGCACTTGCTTCACTTTCGGGCACGCTCACAATGCAGTACCACTTTCACGCACTAGCCAATACCTCACTTACTTTGGAAATATCCACCACTCTCTGATGCTCTTTCCTACAGTCTGCTGTTCTCCATCTTCCTCTCCTCCTTTGACCTCACCTGAATAAACCACACTTCCCGCTTGCTGTGGTTCCTGTTTATCTCCCTGTCTGTCTCTGAATTGGTCCCGTCTCTGGCAAGTCTGACCCTAGCTTCCCCACTCAGGATGTTTGGATGATCCACAAAGTTACAAGTAGCATGCTAATCCCCTCCTACTTCCTTGTGGGTGATCTGTGGAATAACAATTGTGGTCCATGAAGCTAAATGTCCTTGTTCGTGTTAGGAGGTCCGGTTCCTGGCACCCCTAAGGTAAGTCCCAATGTGCCGAGGGTTTGTATTCCTTGCGTAAGTCACCAGTGGTCTAGAGTGCTTGTTGGCGGCTGTGAATGCTCGCCGTTATCATCTGGCAGCATAGCGTGGCTCGTGTGGCAGATGCACCTAGCTGGTGTCACTGCGTTCCACTCTCTCTCCTGTTTTTTTTTTTTTTTTTTAGCCGGCAGCGTGTCATAGCCTGGGGGGGGGGGCTGCCTACTAGTGGTCAGGTCGTGGGTTCCTTGTATATGGTGTCTGGTACTCTGTTTTTGTAATTCCGATATTCGATCAGTAGAAGAAACACAAAAAGATAGGTGTTAGGCAAGCTTGAATGCAGTAACCCTGTGGGAGACTACACCAGTCTTGTCCTCTTGGTATTAGGTAACCCACCTATTGATATAGGTCTTTACTAGACAAGTTGGTAGAGTGACTGCAGATACCCTGGCAGCCCGTGACATTCAGGTATTTGGGCGTAAACATTTACCATAGGCTAGAGACAGAGCACAACAACAATACAGCGAAAGCAATTGAGGGGATTAAGAATAGCATGGCATTCTGGTCTAGATTACCCCTAGCCATGATGGGAAGAGCAGCTCTGCTCAAAATGGTGGTTCTGCCCAGACTCTTGCATTTTTTTGTGAATGTCCCGTACCTGATCCCCAGATGCTTTTTTGTGAGACTCCATGGCATGTGCAGGGGCTTCATATGGGGCAACTCCAGGAATAGGGTGGCCCTGTGGAAACTACAGAACACATGTGGTAATGGGGGGGGGCATAAACCTGCCGAATTTCGAACTGTATTACTTGGCGGGACAGCTGTTATATGTGGCTAGGTGGTTGTCCGCAGAGGACTTGGCAGAAGCCAGCCTTTTACAAGGTGATTCAGCTCCGTACTTTCTAAGAGAGACAGTGTGGCTGCGTTAAACCAAAATGGCGGGGATGGGGAGACTGCTGGTGCTGGGCTGGGAAGTCTGGCGCAGAGCATGGAGAACTGTGGGTGACCCAGATCCGCTTTCTCAGCAGGTCCCGCTGGTGGCGTTATGCGGGGACGACTCCCAACTGTTAAAAGGGGTCCGCAGATACTGGTAACCGGTGGGCCTAGCTACCCTCCGAGATATATGGCAGGAAGGGGAGGCATTGGAATTTCAGAGGCTGCAGGAGACCGGGGTGCATAGAGGCCAATATATTACTTATACCAGGCTCATGAAACGGGTGAGGGAGAGGTGGCCTGAGACGGTGCTAGCAGAAGAACCTGATGCCACCCTGGAAATGATGTATGATGTCTCGGAGGGTGGGCACGAAATATCCAGGCTATATGAGCTCCTGAGTGCAAAGGCGATGGAAGGAGCTGCTCCAACTGAGGAATGACTGGGAGAAGGAGGTAGGAGAACCCATGACAGAGGGACAGTGGGATAGAGCACAAAGGTACCACAAAAAGGTGTCCCGGAATGCGAGACTCCAGCAGATTCAGTTGTTTGTCAGCCACAGAGCCTATTTGACCCCCGGAAGAATAGCCAGGTTTGGAGGCTCGGCTATACAGAAATGCCACAGGTGCGGGGAGGAGGAGGCAGGGCTGCTGCACATGTTCTGGGCCTGCCCTGAGGTGCAGAGATTCTGGGAAGAAATAAGGACGAGAATGGCCAGCGGGGGAGTGGTGCTTGACGTGAGGTCTGCTTGGGCATGCATGCTTGGGAGTTTTCCCAGGCCACGTAATTCAAAGCATATCAGCAAGATGAAGGACCTGGCCTATATTTTAGCCAAGCATAGAATTTCAATGTGTTGGAAAGCGCCCCATAGGCCTAGAGTGGAGATATGGTGGGCGGACCTCTTGAGATGGGCAGAAGCAGAAACTGTGGTATGGTTTGAAGCTGTCACCAGGGGGGGGAGAGGAGGAAGTGGTCCCCCTGAAAGCCTGGAGGCAACTGGGGACCTCAATGGCAAACCTCCACCAGGTCCATCACGAAACAGAAGACTCAGATGAGTCGACAAGCACTAAGCTTCCTGAAAATGCTCATGCAGATGGCACGGATGAGACGGCTCGAGTTTGTGGGGAGGGAGGGGGGAGGACAGAGAATAAAATTGTATAATATGATGTGTTGATACTGATTATGAACGTCCTAAAAAAGGTTGTAATGTTTGGTGTGTTTTTGTTTAAAATAATAAAAATTGTTTAAAAAAAAAAGTTGGTAGAGTGACTGAGCAGCCAGACCTATCTGAAGAGAGGTAGATGTGAGCGGTAGAGCTGTAGCATCAGAATCCACTCATACAAGTATCCAAATAACACGCACACTCAAGGTTTTCTAGTAAAATTATTTATTTATTTAATGGTCAGTTTAAATAAGCATACTTTAAAAAGGGCAATGTGCAACAATAAAAATATACTTCATAACACATTCTCGAATCAAGATAAGCAAGTAGATACTCATTAGAGATTTTTCCTACACCCTGAGGTGACTTCAGTTACTAGGACAGTATTGGCATTTATATATCACTTTTGCACTTGGTAGAATTCTGAGGTTGTGGAAAGGAAATGTTAAGGGGAGGATAAAGGTTAAACAAGTTCTCCGAGCATGTGAGCACTTTTCAATCGCCCAAGTCTAGATAGAATTGTTCCCAGCAATTACCGTTCCAAACAAGTTACCACTTATGAGGGACAGTTCGAATCATAGTCAATGGGTCAGAAGAGTCTGCAGGGAGCCAGGACACCCAAAGTCAATTTGAACAATGTCTATGGAGCCGAGGCACTTCTTGGATAGCACAGAGGTCTTGCACAAAGTTAGAAAGTTTGTAGTAAATCACGGTTGTGCCACAAGCTGTTAGGCTTGTGAGGGCCAGAGCTGAGATCAACTCTGCAAAAGGCAGCTACTGCAAAGTGATATAATGCAAGCTACAGACAAGAGTTAAGTACCCCTTAGTCAGCACAGTACCTTAGGTTTGAAGAAGAGGATCCAGCTGGCTTCTGTTCTGTTTGCAGGGTTTCAGATCCTGGGTTCCTGGGCCTCAGTTGTGGGGACAAGAGGGAGGATGTCTGGAGGACGCTACAGCTTGAAGGTCGGCGCAGCTACAGGCTCTTTTCAGTTCAGCATATAACACATGAAAGACTCTGGGGAATTCAAATGGCCCCGAGATTCGTCCCCTTAGCAAGGCTTACGACTGTTTCCAAACAAGAGAATCTCGTGGCTCACATGTGGCCATCCTTAAACATGAAATTCACCAAGTTGATGACCACCTTAGCAAACAAACCAATTATGCCATTGGGTAATACATATACTTTTAATATTTTATTAAATTGACATTTGTATGAACATATTCATATAGTTATAAAATACAGTAATAAACACTGAACTGTTAAACACATATTTAATTTCATTTCAATTATATAAATTACAAAGTGCTATTAAACCTTAAACCAAAAAACTCTAAAAACCCTATATCACAAACTATTATCATAAATGACCGGTTGTTTGTACAAAATAAGAAGACCCTATAAAGTGATAAACACTCTCGATAGATACCAGGGACAGTCCCTATTCTAGAGGGTACTTTCTTTGAACACCTTATGTCCTTATTTAGTGAATCTGCATCAATACTGGTATGCGGTTCTCAACATTTCAATACTTTATTATTAAATGTTGGTTAGTGTACAACACACAAATAAACCCGACATGTTTTGTTCTCTAACGATAGTTGGTACAATGTGAGAACTTCTTCAGGGGTAGAAAATGGCGATTTATCAAACAAAAACAGGTCTTGGCTCCTTAAAACACCATACGTCAACAAGATTGTTATCTTCGTGGTGAACTTCATGCAACCTAAGGAGGGACAACATGGAAAGGCAGCAATGAGTTTGAGCTGTACACACTTAACTTCAAGCACAAAATCCGGCAGGAATAAAACTGTCCTGCTGATGGCTTACCTTATTCCCATTCACAATTAATGTTAATGGACGGATGGATAAACTGGTCTTCATAGTAGACACTAACAGCTCTGAAAACAAAACAACAAAAACACCACTTGAGGAAACCTGTGCCGGGCAATACTGCCTGTGCTGAGATACCACAATACATTTTATTTAGACAGAACTAATTCAAAAACTATCCATTAAATACCAAGGTTTGTGGCAAATGTAATGCTCTCCCTTTTGAATAACAGTTCCTTTCTCTCAAAAGGGGATAGTGATGCCCCACTACATTCACAAATTCGTAAGTGCTACTTTTCACTAATTATACACATGCGCAAGGCTGTTGCCTACCCTGACTCTACAGCTCTCAAAAACAATGCACCTCTGCCCGTTGTAGCTCGAGCTTAGTAAATGTAGAGGCACACTTATACTCGAGTTCCTGTAAAAAAATAATTATACGTATACCCGATTACATAAAAAGAGGCGGCTTAACCTTAGTAGAGCCGTGCACATCAGTGTACTAGTGTTAACCCGAACACACTGTTCAATTCGAGTGTCTTTCTTGGGCGGTCACGCAGTCAGCTGTAGTTCAATGGGGAAAACAACGGCGCCGTTCGCGTCTTGCATGGAGATCTCAGCCTGTGTTAAAAAACACACACACGAGTTACCAAGTGTTCCCCTCAGTTCCATAAAAAAGAAGTCGGCATGTAATCCTGCAATTCCGGTTTAGGAAACTGCCCTCAGGCACGCATTCCCAACACGCCACCGGAATGCACGGCAAGAACTCGAGCTGCTACTTACTACTTCCAAATGGGAAAGCCGACCCGATTGCGTCTGCCCAAACCACGTGACTAGTCACTGGATCAACACGGCTTTGGACTTGACAATTTTACAAGCCGCCAGCAGGTGATAATTAACACCTGTTACTGGGTGTTACTCAGTTAATGGCCTTCTGCGGCCCGCCTTATGTTATGCGCGAACTGCTGCGCCTCCAACTTGTAGCCAAGCAGTGAGGCATCCTGAAAATCAAACCGCCTACACTGCTGTACTTACAGGGAATGGGACAAAAGTTGTGCATATAAAACACCGAACTCATAAAGTGTGCCTCTGTGTCTCTATGACGCTTTCTAAAATTTCAACCTATGTCATTCCAATCAATGGCTTCATTAAGCCCTAGTTCTGTAGTTTTGCACAAAAAAATGAGCCACGTTTCTTTTGTCTGTAATCTTTTAGTAGCTGATTCTCCATCTGGACCTGGGTCTACGTAGAGAAGTACTGTCCACTTAAGATCGTTTTCTTTGTGGTCCATCATTAGGAAATGGTTCACCAAAGGGGCTGTAATCACTTTATTCTTTATGCAGCTTTTGTGCTCAGAAATTCTCACCTTTACCTTACGACTAGTCATACCTATGTACATTTTCATACAAGGGCACCAAATTGCATAGATTACATTATCAGTATTGCAATTGGTAAATTTCTTTTGGGATCATAGTACATTCAGACCTATATCTACTTGCACGGATCTGCTAGTCAGGTGGCAATTTGTGCATTGACCACAGGGTGCATGCCCTACTAATTTCGGTAAGCCCCAAAGCTCTGTGATACTACAAAAGGCCACTCCCAACAGAGGAGTATCATTCTTAGTGAGGAGATCTTTCAAATTGGGTCCTCTTTTAAATGCGCACATTGGCTGCTCCACAGGGCATTCACCTCCTAAGAGGATGTGCCTGTTCTTCCTGATGATTCTAACCACTTGGTTGGCTAAAGGGTTAAAAGTACTGACAAACACTAGATTTTTCTTCTCTATGGTCCTGTCGCGATATTCAAGGAGAGCTGCACGGTTGTTTGTGGATCTTTTATATGCACGCTTAATTATTTTCATAGGGTACTGTCTGGCTTCTAATTTAGGAGCCTAGTACTTGGGCATCAGAGCGGAAGATCTCGCGTGTGGAGCTATTCCTTTTTAGGCGCAAATATTGGCCTAATGGTAAGTTTTCCCTTGTGTGGCGTGGGTGACAACTGTCAAAGACAAGAAGAGAGTTCCATCAGTTGGTTTATGGAAAGGTTTCACTTTAAGGGTATTGGACCCAGTATCCACCCAGATTTTGACATCTAGAAAATTAATTCAGCTTCACTTTGCGGTTTCAGCTACCGGCAAATACCACCACTGCAGATCTTTGGACACTTGATGGGCTTCTTTCACTTCTTGTGTGCAGCACGCTGGTGAGATGACTCGCCCTTGGGTCGTCCTGCTTCGGGAGGGTCCTCAGTATCTTCCTGGAGCTGTGATCCGGCTTAAAGACGATGCACGCGACCACGGAATTCTCAACCCCTGGCACTCTTCTCCAGCAGCAGCAAAAAAGTACAGCCAGTTGAGGAAGGTCTTCCAGCAAAGTTTGTCTTGGGGTTAGTTGGTCCCACCAACCCAAGGGAAGAAGTTGTCCTCGCCAGAGCTTCTCTAGTCGATTGGGAAAAGCTGTTTCAGCACTGCAGCAGGGCTTCACCAGGAAGTTACGGTCCAGGAGGATGTAGCTAGCTTCTCTTCATCAGATATTTGGTTCAGTGGTTGACTCTCTTCTGTTTAAGAAGACGCACCTTTTATGCAGATTTCTCCCATTCATGCACAGCCTAGCTGTCGCTCACACAGCAGGGTGGCTGTCCTACAAGGACAGCCAGCCAGCCAATCAAGACTGGGTGCATCCAGGTTACCAAGGAGACTAAGGACAGGGAGGTTCGGGCACCTCCCTCGCTTCCTGCCTGTTAGGCAAGATTTGGAGCAGTACCCTTTGGGTACACTACAACAACCTTGTCCTGCTCGCAGTAGGAACCCAACCTTTGGTATAAATCTGTACTACACAGGTTGGTAGTTTGGCTGAGCTGCCAGGCTGATCTCGAGAGGGGTCAATGTGAGCAGTAGAGGAGTTACACAGATGGTCTCAGTGACAAGTATCCAAATAAACACTTACACACAAGGCTTCTTGATTAAACAATTATTAATTTAACAGTCAGTTTGAATGTGCCTTCTTCATAAGGGGCAATAGAATAGTAATGCACAAGCACACTCCAAAATACACTCTCCTGGTTTCCCTAAGTCAGCAAGTACCCATTTGGGATGGCACACACACACATCCTGCACCCTCAGGTGACTTAATTAGTTGGGATACTGTGGCCATTAATATATCACTGGTACATTTGGAGCAATACTGAAGTTGGTATCAAAGAAAAGAGTTTAAGAATAAAGCGCAGATCACACAAATATTCTGAAGCAGGAAAGTACTTTTGAAATCCCCAATGCTAAGCAAATTAACCCTTTCCTGGATGAAAGGTAAAACCACAGTCAGGGAGGAAGAAGAGTCTTTCAAGGAGCCAGGCCAGCCAATGTTAAGTTGGCAAAAGTCTAGCTGAGCTGAAGCACCTCTTGCAGGTAAGTAAATGTCTTGCACAAGTCTTTGTAGAAAATGTAGAATCAATGTAGGGCCACAAGCTGGGAGGCTTGAGGGGCAAAGCTGTAAGCAACTCTTCAAGGTTAACCAAGACAAGTCTCAACTGAGAACAAGTAAGGCTACACCACAAGAGGTAAGTTCTCTTAGACTTTACAGTTCCTTTGGTTAGAAGAAATGGTTCCAGCTGGCTTCTGTTCCTGTGCAGCTCTGCATATCCTTTTGTTCTTGGGCCTCAGTCGAGGGGGCTAGAGAGGAGGACCTCTGGGGACGCCTGAACTTCAATGGGAAGATCAGCAGCCGAAAAAGGACAAACTTCAATTCAGCGGCACTTCGCAGTTTCTGCTCCTCGTGTCTCAGCAAATAGCACCACGCCGACTCTCGGATACCACTCTAGACTTTCCCGCATCTGGGTTCGAGCACTCTGTTGTGGCTCGGGCTTGGTCAGGCCTGCTTACTGGGAGTCCAGAGGATCTTCCACATGCTCTGGTCCGACTTAAAAGTGATGCACTCTGTTTGGTGTTCCTCTCCCTGGCACTTTGGTTCTAGCTGCAGCAGCAGAAGTACAGCCAGCTTTGAGAGGATGTCCAAACAAGTTCACTTTAGAGTTTATTGTTCCCACCAACTCTTGGGGAGAAATCGTCCCCGGAAGGCTTCTCTAGTTGAGGCAAATTGGGAGCTTCAGCACACCAGCAGGTCTTCACCGGGCAAACCAACAGTCCATGAATTGCAGCAGGCGTCCCTTCCAAGTATATTACTTCGGATTCCTTCGTCCAGTGGTCGACTCTGCCTTCCAATCCAAAAAGCCTCACCTGTTATGCAGGTTTCTCTTCATTCCAGCCTAGCTGTCAATCACACAGCAGGGTGGCTGTCCTTGCCGGACAGCCAGCCAGCCAACCACCATTGGGTGCATTCCTTTAACCAAGGGGATTAAGCACAGGGAGTTTTGGGCACCTCACTCACTTCCTGTCCCTGCCAGACCTACTGGAGCCAGAGGCGGGCTTCACGCGTGAATCATGCCAAAGACAAAACGAACAAAGGGACCAAAACTGGTTTGGCACGCAGAATAAATTTCAGGAAGGAGCTTTCCAGGAAGAAATGGCGAAAAAAGAAGACCGGGCCAGCCCTTTTGACCAAATGGGCACCCAGGGGTGCTTTACTGCAGCTGCGAACGCATCCCGTGGTAAAAACTTGCAATGGTGGTTAAAAGTAAACCACTGCCACCATCCATTAATTGTAGACTGGGTAACATAAAAATGTTACATGAGAAACTAGACAAAGGGGATACTAAGTAACCCCTCCAGCACCCTATGGTGAGAGTGTGAGCTGGTTCTAGAAAGTTACAACATGTAAGTAAATTGAACTTTACTGCTCTTGGAAACAGTCGTTTATTCAAGTGAAGGTATTTGAACCTTGGGGAAATCTGTAAGACTTCCCCGTGCCACTGCACTGAAGGTGCTATGTGTCACAATGTACAAAGATAATGCCTATGGCGTTTGTCAGACTCCATAACCAAAAGAAAGTGTTCAAATCACAGTAAAATACATGAGAGAGTGGGAAAAAGGTAACGCTCTCTCCAGGTTAAAATGTAGAAGTCCTAGAGTCCAGCAAAAGTGCTGGGGGTCTCTAAGGTAGAAGGGAATTGGCAAATTTCTGAGAATTCTCCCTAACCCTTCCAGACACACTGAAGCCAGAGGCTGGTTTCAGTACTTGAAGCCTGCCAAAGGCTAAATGAACAAAAGGGTTAAACCTGGTTTGATTCGCAGAGTAAAACCCAAGAAAGGCCTCACAAACAGGAAATGCGAAAAAAGGAGACCGGGTCCATTTTGACATAATGGTCACCCATGGTGCTATACTGCAGCTGAGGATTCAGCCTGCGGTAGCAAAGCACAATGGTAGGAAAATTAAACCACTGTCAGCAGCCATTAAAAGCAGTGAGGATAATATAAAAAATGTTACATGACAAGTAGGAAAAGGGGCTACTAAGTAACCCCCCAGCACACCACATAAGCTGGTGTGTGCTGGACCTACATAGAAAAACGGGTAAGTAAAGTCAATTTCACTTTACTAGTCTTGGTAACAGTAGTTTACCAAAGAGAAGGTATTTAAACCTTATGAGAAATCCAAAGGACTTCTCTGTGACACTGCACTGAAGGTGCTGTGTGTCACAATACAAAAGGTTGATGCCTATGGAGTGTGTCAGACTCCAAAAACAGAGTACTGAATCCAAATCAGGTCAAAATACATGAGGGAGTGAGAAGAAAAGGTCTCTCACTCCAGGATAAAAATGTATGAAGTCCAGGAAAAGAGCTCAGGGTCTCTAAGGTTGAAGGGAATTAGCACATAGATGAGAATTCTATCTAACACCCCCCCCCCCTCAAGACTAATGGCCAGGAGGATTTAATCCACTCCTGGATGAATCTCTTATTCCAGTCGGTCATGCTTTCCGGAGAGACCACCAGCATTTCGGTGATTACACCCTGACCTATGTTCTATAGTGAAATCAAACTTTGGAGGCTGATTGACCACCTCAACAATTTACGATTCTCCCCCTGCATCTGCATTAACCATCTCAAGGGTTGGTGGTCTGTCTGAATGACAAAAGTAGAACCATAAAAGTATGGCCTAAACTACTTTAGAGACCACACAATGGCAAAACACTCACGTCCAATAGTTGCCCACCTTGTCTCATTGTCATGATCTCTGCTTCCAAAAGATCAGGACTTGCCCGACTCCCTTGGAAGCAGACCCATAACCCCGGTTCCGAGTGCCAGCCAGTCCCAATTGGGACCTTTTGGACCCTGTCCTGGCCCAGTGGCACCAGGCTCATAAAGATGCCCAGTCCCAGCGCTGGAAGCGTCGGGCTCATAATGCTTGGGTGGATTTACCTGCAGCAGACCATGCTGCTTACTTACCTGCCAGTTGAACCCCTGATCCTCTTCTGTATAGGACTACTTTTCCTGTTGGGTGGGGCAGGAGCCACTCCCTAGGTTCAGAACACTGGAACTCTTCTGGAAAGCAGGAACTCTTTTCTTACCTAGGTTTGGCTGTGGGTACTCAATACAACTCCAAGAGCTTTTAAGTCATTCCCCAACAGGACTCTCCCAGGCCCCTCATTTTGTACACTGACTGGTTACAGCCGTATTGTTGCACTGTTGCACTGGATGAGAGCTTGTAGTATTGGAACCATCTGGACAGGGCCTCCAGCAATCTTAGTGGGGATTTTGGGTGCCTCAAATCATTCCCAAACAGGACTCTCCCAGGCACTTCATTCTGTACACTGCCGGTATTCTAACAGTCATGTTATTGCACTGGATGAGAGCTGGCAGAATAGGAACCATTTGTATTGGACCTCCTGCAAGTTTAGTGGGAGCTACATGCTCAGGTTTGGGAACACTCATCAACCACTGTAATGCTTGCCCCAGTGTGGGTCTCCTAACCATTTACAAGTACACTGTCCTCCTAATATTTGTTTGTGTTATCTGGTATGGAGTTGTACACATCCATATTCTGTTGTTCCCACAGACCCAGGGACACAAACACTGGTTTGGACTCCAATGGGGTCTTCAGCCAGTAATTGAAAGTTACCACTTGCCATATGAACTTATCCCTCAGGGATGAAGGCTAAGGAGGCAGTGTGGACCCCTGAAGGTTTACCCTTACATCTGGGATCCCATTTCACATGATCAGCAGACCCACATACAACACATTTACCAAATGTTCTCTCTAATGGGGATTTCTGCTGACCTCCCTCTGGTTTGGCACCCAAGGTTTTACTAGACTTTCCAGGTTTCCCATGGGACTTACCCTTACTATGTTTGTGGCCCTCTTTTGGATGGTTGGAATTAGAATACTCGTGTCCCTCTTTCTTGTGCTGCTTCCCCTCATCCTTTTTGTGAGTGGCCCTGTTGGCTAACCCCAAGTCAGCAGTCCTTTTGGGATCAATCTCTTCTGAGTCAGCCAGGTGCTGTCTCTGCTCAGGAGAGCAGGCATAAAAAATAGATTCTAACAAAAACAGATTTCTCTTTCCTTCAAAGGTCTTCACTCTGTAACCTTTAACCCAACCATCTAAGTTCTTTAAACACTCACATACCCAAGTAGCCCAAGGGGTTACCATCTGTCTTTTCGATGGTGCTAAACCTCTTAAGGTACTGGGAAGGAGTTTTCCAAAATCTGGCTAATGCCAGCTTCACAGATTCATAATCCTTTCTCTCAATGGTGAGGGATTAGGGAGAGGTGGTGAATCGGTAGGGGGGGGGGAGTAGGGAAACTGGGAAGAGGGTTAGGGTAACAACATTGGATAGGTAGAGGGATGTTGGGGGGAGGGGGCACACCTTGATAGTCTGAATACCCACCTAGCAACCTGTCCTCGCCTAAAAGTAACCAAACCCACCTGAAAGAATAGCCTAGTGCCTTCCTAAATCACTACAAACATACATTCCTCTGACCCCCTTGTACCTGAACATTAGAAACAAAGCATCAGACCTGTAACACCCCCTTAATGGGAGTTGAGGCAGCAAAATGTACATGGCAACATAATGACAACATAATGAAACAAAACAGCAGGGAGCTTCTCCCCTCATGATTGACAAAACTCAAGCAGAACCCTTGGGCCATTTTCATGAGCGACTGGGGGAAGAAGGGCACAGGTTAAGTGGGAACATGGTGCAACTTATGTCAAGGGATTGAGGGTGGTACAGGTTAACGGCCAAGTGGGTAAAACCGGAAAAACAAGGTGGCCCCCCAGGGGCAGCATAAGGGCCTTTCAAACATTTCATTTAAAAGGGGCCTCGAACTTCCAGGTGACATTGATCCCCCGTTTTGCCAGTCAGCACCTACAACATGGCAATATATTTCTTTCTATATTACATTTGTTATGGGGCTTACAATGTGCACTTTGCTGGAGACCTTCCAGACGTCACTGCCCTCAAGTCCACCTTGGGGACTTCCCTCATACGCAAAAGCAAAGCGCCCAAGGTGTCCCCTGTCTGCTCCGCCCGCCCCTCCCACCCCCCCGATTTTATGTGTCTCCTATGCCTCTGCACCAACCCAAGGGAAGAAGTCGTCCTCTCCGGAGCTTCTCTAGTCGATTCGGAAAAGCAGTTTCAGTACTGCAGCACGGCTTTACCGGGCAGTTCAATGGTCCAGGAGGATGCAGCAAGCTTCTCTTCACGATTCCTTTCTGATGTTAAAGAAGCCTTGCCTTTTATGCAGGTTTCTCCCATTCATGCACAGCCTAGCTGTCACTCACACAGCAGGTTAGCTGTCCTGGAAGGACAGCCAGCCAGCCAATCATGACTGGGTGCATTCAGGTTACCAAGGAGACTGACGGAGTTTCGGGCACCTCACTCGCTTCCTGCCCTTCCAGACACACTGGAGTCAGAGGCGGGTTTCAGTTCTGAACCCCACCAAAGGCAAAATGATTTTGACACAATGGTCACCCATGGGTGCTATCCTGCAGCTGACAATTCTGCATGCGGTAGCAAAACACAATGGTATGAAAATTAAACCACTGCCAACAGACATTCAAATTAGTGATGCAACCTAAACAATTTTACATGAGTAAGTAGGGAAAGGGGTTACTAAGTAACCCCCCAGCACTCCACATATGCTGGGATCTGCTAGACCTTCATAGAAAAAGGGTAAGTAAAGTCAATTTCACTTTACTACTCTTGGGAACAGTAGTTTACCCAAGAGAAAATCCAAAGGACTTATCTGTGACACTGCACTGAAGCTGCTGTGTGTCGCAATACAAAAGGTAGATGCCTATGAAGTTTGTCAGACTCCAAAAACAAACCGAATACAGAATACATGAGTGAGAAAAAAAGGTCTCACTCACTCCAGTATAAAAATTAAAAGGTCCTGAAGTCCAGCAAAAGAGCTGGGGGTCTCCAAGGTTTAAGGGAATTAGCATGGAAATTAGAATTCTCCCTATCACTAGGCAAGCATCTTGTTGAGGGGGTCTGGCCGGAGTCAAAGGTGGACTGCTTAAAAACTGACACAAGGTGGGCACGGGGGATTGGTATTTGGAAATATATAACGCTGATGTGTGTATCTAGAATTTAATGTACTAGTGGCAGTAAACAAACAGCTACCCTTTCCTGGACAAGCAGTGTATGCAGGCATGTTGAAGGGGGCTGGTGTTTGATTAGTGCTGCCAGGGCATTGAAGCTTAAAAGCACATGGAAGTGTTATAAAGCTGAAACCTACAAATTGTAAAAAAAAAAAAAAAAAAAAAGAAAATACAGGCGTTCGTAGCACATAGTTATTCAATAGAGTATCAGAAACTTTACAGGTTTGATTTAATTTTTTTGAAGCTTTAAGGCACAGATTAAAAATATAAAAAGAAAAAGAATGACCATTCCTTTAACTCATTCAGAGGCACTAGGTCTACTTAACTAGTAGGATAGGACGTCTTAAGTGGTAGAAGTTTTATAATTAGAATGCAAGGTATGTTTTCGATTGCATTGCACAGTTCTCGTCAGTTTGCTGCATGCAGTATTGCTTGTTTGAATTACCTTCAATTATTGCTACTGTTTTAAGAGCGTATTAATGATCTCGCATTGTGATCACCAACAGATTGTGTGCGCACTATAGGGTGACTTGGGTATAGCTGGTGTTTACATGCTGTGACAAATTTAGCAATGTCATCACTCCTTTCCCAGGGAAAGCCTCTCATGTGGCCAGGGAAAGGCAGAAGCTACCTATCCTGGCCCCGGGGGAGGACCACATGATGGGAAACACTCATGTGAGTGGGATAGACTTGCTTGGTAAAACATGGTATCCCTTGTTATATTAGGACCTAACACGCCCCCCCCCCCCCCCAGCCCTCACCCGCCTGTTTTATGTATGGCATAATGTCATATTGATTTCGAACATCTAGTCATGGCAATAATGACTTTCATTCATATTTAAACCCGGGTGGTCCTTAAATCGATAACAAGTCATGCATGGATGGGATGCAGAATAACTCATACCAAATAATAAGACTGACTCAAGAAGTTGGCAAAAGGTCTCTCCCAACTGTTTTATTATCATTTGTCTAAAACAGGGAGTTAAACGGACATCAACGGACGTCCACTCAAGTTTTCTCAACGCATTTCATAAAAAACACTTGTATAATGAAAATGTCATACGTGACGTCATACTATGTGGCAAAAAAAGAAAAACCTACGGGGGGGATGGTTGGCTCAAGGGGAACATCGAAGTGTACTTTGTATATAGGTACGGGTTTTGATTGGGTCTCTACAGTCAGGTGGACAGCTTATGCCAACCCCTAGTGCAAGTCATCTTCAACAGTTAAGTACACAGTATATCATTGGCTATCAAACTATAAGGCCCTTTGTTATATGGCCCTCTACAATTGATTGGCGCGCTTGTACCTTCCGGAACATTCCGCTCGCTAGCAGCATGTAAGCTGGTACCCCAGATGTCAGAGGGTGGACTTGACCGTGTCTCCCCACCCAATTAGCCCAACATCTCTCTTCACTCATGCCTTCTGCCATTCGGATTGTCTTTGAACTCGGCGTCTCGCGCTTACTGTTCTTCAAAGATAGATAATCTGTTCTTGGATGCTCTATCCTTTGACACCAGGCCAGACGGTTCTTCGGAACCTTTCCATGCTCTCATCTTCATGTTACTGTGACAGTTTTTCCAATCCTTCTTTCTCAGTGGGTCTGAGCTTACTAAATATGTGGCACTGAATGTCTACCTTCTATATAATGGCGGCACCGCCTGCAGTCTACTCACTACTATTGGGGAGAATTCTCAGAAATGTGGTTAATACCTCCCTCCTTAGAGACCCCCTGCTCTTTTTCTGGACTTTTGGACTTTTTAATTTCAACCTTGGAGTGAGTGAACCCCTTTTCTGTCTCACCCAGGTGTTTTGGTTTGATTTCAACACTGTTTCTTTTGGTGTTGGAGTCTGACAAACTCCATATACATCATATTTCACATTGTGAGACACAGCACCTTCTGTGCAGTAGCACAGGGAAGTTTTTTCAGATTTCCCAAAGGTTTAAATACCTTCTCTAGAATAAACTGTCCTTGCAGGACTTCTCTAGTTGAGGCGAATTTGGAGCTTCAGCACAGCAGCAGGGCTTCACCGGGCAAACCAACAGGCCAGGAGTTGCAGCAGGTGTCTGTTCCAAGTTCTTCTTCGGAATTCCTTCGTCCAGTGGTCGACTGTGCCTTCCAAGCCAAAAAAGCCCCCCCCTTTTATGCAGGTTTCTCCCATTCATTCCAGCCTAGCTGTCAAACAGCAGGATGGCTGTCCTTGCCGGACAGCCAGCCAGCCAATCACCTTTGGGTGCCTTAATGTAACCAAGGGGATTAAGCTTGGGGAGTTTTAGGCATCTGCCTCACTTCCTGCCAGACATACTGGAGCCCGAGGAGGGCTTCACTTGTGAATCCCGCCAAAGACAAAATGAACTATGGGACCAAACCAGGTTTGGCGCGCAGAGTAAATCTCAAGAAGGACCTTTCCAGCAAGAAATGGCGAAAAAAGAAGACCGGGGTCATTTTGACAAAATGGGCACACATGGGTGCTTTACTGCAGCTGCAAACGCAGCCCGCGGTAAAAACACACAATGGTAGTAAAAAGTATACAACTGCCACGAGCCATTAATTGTAGAAAGGGTAACATAAAAATGTTACATGAGAAACTAGACAAAGGGGATACTAAGTAACCCCTCCAGTACCCTATTGTAAGATAGTGTGTTCTGGGTCTAGAAAGTTACAAATTGTAAGCAAAGTCAATTTCACTTCACTGCACTTGGAAACAGTAGTTTCACCAAGAGAAGGTATCTAAACCTTTGGGAAATCTTAGACTTCCCTGTGCCACTGCACTGAATGTGCTGTGTCTCACAATGCAAAGATGATGCATATGGAGTTTGTCAGACTCCAGAACCAAAAAGAAACAGTGTTAAATCACAGGAAATTACATGGGGGAGTGGGGGAAAAGTTCTCACTCTCTCCACGTTGAAAATTAAAAAGTCCTAGAGTCCAGCAAAAGTGCTGGGGGTCTCTAACGTGGAGAGGAGTTGGCACATTTCTGAGAATTCTCCCTAACGGAATACCTGAACTAAACCAGTCCTGATTGGCCAGCTGGCTGTCCTAAAAGGACAGCCACCCTGCTGTGTGATTGACAGCCTAGGCTGTGCATGAATGGGACATCTTTCTTCGATGTCGGATGGGATGTGGGAGCGCGCCCTGGGGTACCACAAAAAGGTATCGAGGAACGCCAGGTTTAAGCAGATACAGCTCTATATTACGCACAGGGCATATATGACCCCTCCTTAGAATTTCCAAATTTCTGGATAATGGGCGCCAGGCGTGCCCCAAGTGTAACGAAGAGAATGCGGACATGATACACATGTTCTGGGCGTGCCCAGTGATTGCAACCTACTGGGGTGAAGTGGCGCGGAGGCTGGCAGGGAGGGGTATCACACTTAAGGTGGATTCAGCTTGGGCCTGTCTGCTGGGAGGCTATCCCAGGGCGCGTAAGCTTCGACATGTTGAGAAACTTAAAGATCTGGCCTATGTGCTTGCCAAACGTAGGATAGCCATTTGGTGGAAGAAATGTCATAAGCCGCGAGTGGAGGTCTAGTGGCGAGATCTCCAAAAATGGGCTGTTGCCGAAACGACAGTGTGGCGGGATGGCAGTATGGCAGGGGAAGAGGAAGAAATAGGCTCTCTCACGGCATGGGAGTTATTGTTAGCAGAGCTGTTTGGTGCGGGGTCGGCCTCGGCTGGACTTGAGAGCGATGAGGCCCCACCGCATGGAACGGACACTGATGGCGGACACTCTACAGGCTCATAGGGGGGAGGGATGGGGATTGCAGTGCCTTATTTTTTGTTCGTTTGGTTTTGTTGTTTGAGGTGTTTTATTTATGTTTCGTTGTAATGTTTGGTTGAGATAAAATAAAATATATTTTAAAAAAAAAATGAATGGGAAATCTTTCTTAAAAGGCGAGGTTCTTGGCACTACAGTCGACCACTGCAAGAAACATCTGAAGATGAAACCGTGAAGAATAGCCCGCTGTAACCTCCTGGACCTTCGATTGCCCGGTGTAGCCCTGATTCTGTGCGGACCCCCTTTTTCACCTCGACAGAGAAGCTCAGACAGAAAGACTTCTCCCCTTGGGTTAGTGGGACCAACTAACCCTGAGAGATCGAACTCCACTTTGGCGCAATCCCTCACTTGCTGTGCCTCTGTTGCTGCAGAAACCCAATTCCAGGGGTCGAGTGTCCATAGTCGAGTGCAACGTCTATCGCGGAACGAATCTGGCCAAAAAGCTCCAGGGGCCTCCTAGGGACACTCCAGAAGCAGGAAATCCTGATCCATTGTCTCCTCGCCAGAGTGCAAGAATGAGGGAGCAAGGAAAGTCCAACCGGTGTCCTGCCGACGACCCGCCCAAGTACTGCCGCAGGAGCCCTGCAGACGGCCTCCCTCTTGTCCCCACAACGGAGGCTCAGGAACCAGGGTCTGCTTGGTTGTAGCTAGACTGAATCCAGCTGGACCCCTTTTTTTCCAACCAAAGGTACTTTTTCAGGCTTATGAATGCTTACCTTCTTGCCTTAAGTCGTGCTGTCTCACTTGAGACTTGCACCTGCGTACTTTCTGAGTTGATTTCAACTCCCTTTGCACAGGCTTAACAGCTTGTGTCCCTACCAGTGATTTTTCTGAACTCTCGAACTTTGTGCAAGACCTTTATTCAAGAAGTGCCTCAGAATTATAGACTGTGTCCAAATTATTTTTGCTGTCCTGGCTCCCTAAAGGCACTCTTCTAAATCCATTGACTTTGTTATTGCTTCTACCCCCATAGGTTGTGGCTTGATAAACATTGCTACTGCTGGGAAAGTCTTATCGAGACGTCATTGGAGGATTCAGTTGTCTTCACGTTTTTCTGAGAAACTGTTCTAAACTTTTTACTTTAACCTTTCCTTTCTGAAACTCAGAATCTACAAAGTATACTGGTGTAAAATATAAATGCAAATACTATCTTATGATTGAAGTCACCTCGGGGTGTAGGAGAAATGTATTGAGCCTATCCAAAGATTATTCACTGGCTTTATTGATTCTGAAAAGTAATTTCAAAGTTTATTTGTATTGTTGCAATCTTTTGCCTTTTTTAAAGAATGCTTATTTAAAACTGATGATACATAACCATTTATAACAAAACCTTGAGGTTAAGTTTTTCTTGGCTACTTGTATTTACAGATTTCCTTCGTACAGCTCACAATTACCCCTCTTGAGATGGGCCTGGCTGCTCAGTCACACTACCAACTTGTGTAGTACAGACCTATACCAAAAGGTGGGTTACCTAATACCAAGCAGATAAGTGGTGTGTAGTCTTAGTGTGACTGCACCAATTCTTACCTAAGACCTTGATTGTCTTTGGCTAACCTCTCGGAGTATATCTGTTCATCAGAACTAGGGTGGCCACCTATAATCTGTCTACCAGGCCAGATGGCAGAAATCCATTTGTAATGGTGATCAAACTGAGGCGAATCTATTCACAGTTGTCGCTTCTATTTGAGACCTCTTTTGTCATATTAACTGCTTAAGGTCGAACCAACCTTGTTGCATGGTTTAGACATCTCTCCGCTCGAAATGGGGTCCTACCTTAACACCATGCAAGGTATGTTTTAGAAAAATAACCTTGGGTTGGCCAACTGGTGCCCAAAGCAGTAATAAGACATGAGTTTGGTCTGATCGCCTTAGCCATGCGAGCCACGTGGAAGAACTTGCCAGAGTTTGCCAAGCTACTAAACCCACTGATTAATTCCTCATACCAGAGCTGGGGTACGAATCGGACACAAAATTCAATTCTCACCATAACCAAGTTCAAATAACAGTTGTCTAAAACCTTACAAATGATTGTTTCTTCGATGGAAGAATTATCAAATAACACGCCCTTAGTTAAAAGAAAGTTGTTCAAAAGTACGACTGGGCTGAAACCACGGATTGGTTGGGCACGTATGCACTTTACAGTGAATACCTGAAGTTCAACGCTAAAAGGCAAGAGATCTCGAAATATATCCATATATTTCCATGCCCAACCGTACGTGATGTGTACCTGCATTTCCGCCTCAGCCAGCTACCAAGGCTGGAACGGCTAAGCAAGTGGGATCACACTCTGGGCGATCTCAGTTGTTGGTTCTGTAGGAACTGCTGTGTTGAGGAAAGTTTAAAACATCTGGTGATGGAGTGCCCGGCCTTAGGTGAGGCTAGATACCGTCTATTTGGTACTGCTGTGCCGACAGAACTTTTGGAAGCAATTGATGTGGGGCACTCAGCAAAGCCTGATCTTATCTTTGTAATTTTTTGAAAATCATACTCATGAAAATGGCAACTTTTGAGAAAACACTGCTTTGATGATAAGTACTCACTTATGTGTTTTTCACTTTTCTTCTTTTTAAAATGACTAACAGGCCGATTCATGGAATTAATGTGCGCCGAAAAAACGGCGCACGCGTGCGAAAACGTGCGATTCGCAGATAAATAACGAAAATCGCAGTGCAAGTGCGATTATCGCACAGAAAACATCGCTCATCAATTCATGGAAGTCCGTGCACGCGCGAAATGTGGGATGTGCGCTGAAAAAGTGCGCGGCGCACGCTGGCGCACGCTGGCGCACAGGTCATCGAACGCTGTGCGATAAGGCGACAGCGAATTCGCACATAGCGTGGCGCACATAATAAAAGTAGGCATAACACGGGGCGTCACACGCAGAATGGGGAACAACTCGTGAAAATGTGGGCGTCACGGGGGAAGCACAGGAGGCAAGTGCGCAAAACGCCCACACGCTCGCCTACAACACGTATTCATGGAATCGAATAGGGAAAAACAGCGCACGGCCAAAGACGCGCACAGGCCCATACATGTCCGCCACACGAAAGCAGACGGTAGCGTCCCTGCGCAGGAAAAAAATGTGCGCCAAAGTCCTACACGCGATCGGGCCTGGGGCAGCGTGTGCGTGTATTTCAGGGGCACGTGAAGTTTCTCACACGCGATTGGCCTGGGCGTGTGTATTTCAGGGGTGCGCGGGTGTTTTCACACGCGATCGGGCCTGGGGGAGCGGGGTACGTGTATTCCAGGGGTTTGCGTGAAGTTTTTCACGCGATCGGGCCTGGGGGGGAGCGGGGTACCACTCACCGTCTGCCTTGCGTGTAGAAGAACGCGTAGCCAACACCCCCTGTGAAGTAATAGCGTGTTAACCCCAATGGATGGAAAACACGCGCACCGCATGAAAAGCACGTACAGAGCAGTGTAAAGGCACGCGGGATCTCCAAGCCCTGCCAGGGCAACACCCGTGCGCGAAACGTCACAGACGCGCTTACGCTGTAAGGGCCTTTGGTCCAATGAAATCGCGTACGCGTGCTGACGCGCTTACGCGCTAAGGCCCTTTCCTCGAATTTCACGCTGACGTGCAGGATTTTCACGCCCAGAAGAGGCCGAATTGCTGCCCCCCAGTGCCCTGAGCAGCCTCCCACGTGCCATCTGCTGCTGCTGCCTGCCTGCTGCCACCGTGCCCTGCCATTTGGTGCCTGCACATCAGCCATCTGCAGGGGTCCAGTTGCTGTGTCCACCCCTGCTGGAACAGAAGACTCCCGACTCGGATAACATCGCTCCACAGCCCAGCCCCAGGACCCAGTTGCCCACCCACTCCTGCCCCTGGGGTTGCCATGTCGGGCACATCAACATCTGGCACCAGTGGCAACTCCCGGCCAGAGGGGCAGCGGGGCACCAGCTTCACTGCCACCGAAGTTGGTGTCCTGGTGAAGCAAGTCCTGGGGCAGTATGATGCCCTCTTCTATTCGTCGCGCGCCAACAAGGAAGGACGGGAGAGGATCTGGGCCGACTGTGTGGTTGCCATCAACGCGGAGGGGGTGGCAACCCGCACCATCCAGAAGGTCAAGAAGCGCTGGGAGGACTTGAGGTCCAGGACCCTCATAAAGGCCCGGCGCCTCGTGGAGGGGGGCTGGGGCCGCATGAGTTCCATCCAGATGAGGGTCCTGGAACGCGTACACCCAGCGCTCCACGCCCAGGTCCTTGAGAGGGAGACCCGTCTGGAGTTGAGCGGTAAGTGGCCAAGCATTGCTGTGTGAGACAGGGCATGTTGCAGTGTGCTGGTTGTCTGATACTTGTCTGTATGTGGGACATAGGCCATGTACGCATGTATGTGTGCAGGGACATCATGGTAATGCATGTGCGACCAGTAATGTGTGAACCGCACGGTTGTTGCATGTGTTTAAATGCGACATGGGGAGCCCTATGCAGATTGTACACATGAGAGCATGGCAGTCTCTCATTCTCTGTTCCTGGACATGGGTGGGGGTGAGGGATGGGTGCTGATGCCAGGTACATATATGGTATCCATGTCTGTGTGCCTGACCTGCGTGTCTGTGACTTGTGAATGCCATGGATGCATGACACATGTCTGTGACAATTTACAGATTCACTGATGCAGCCTAGTCATCCTTCTATCCACTGTGATTGGGGTGTACGGGGCCAGATGGATGTGACTGAGGTGAAGTGTGTTCATGTGATAGGCATGACCCATGATGCATGTGAGTTCCATTACATTGTATGTTTCGAGAGTCCATTGGACATGTATGGAAATGTCCATGGCATGCACCATGACTGTCACTGTGTGTGTTTTGCCTGGACTGACACATGTGTTGTGGAGGGATATGATGGAAGTGTACTTTGACAGTGGCACTCATCTGCTATTGCTTCCTGTCTAGGGGACCATTGTACAGTACCCTGATGCTTGTCTTGTATGTCTCCCTCTACGCAGCGGCTAGTGAAGAAGAGGGCGGAGACGGCGCTGTGGAGCAAGGCGGCGGGGATGCCCCCACAGCTGCAGCGGAAGGGGTGGGTGAGCCCCCACAGGGGCCTGCAACGGCGGAAGACGGTGAGGAGCCATCCAGGTTGGTGGTTTCCACAGAGGAGGAGGAGGCCGCCACTGAGGCGCACATGGGGCCTGGTGGGGGCATCCCTGCTGGTGCAAGTGGTGCAGTCCTGGGGCAGGGGCAGGAGGCAGCACAGGTCATCGTGGAGGGGCCTGTGCATGTCGCTGTCCCTGACCCTGTGGGTGCACCACCATGCACCAGCAGGGATGCCCCGTCCCAGGCCCGTCTGCAGGTAGAGGGGATGTCCATGTCATCCGACTCCCCTCCACCTGCGGACGAGGGGACCCCTGGCCGTATGGAGAAGGTCCTGATTGGGGTCGCGATGCGCACGGCTGTGATTCGTGATGCCGTGCGTGCTTCCCAGGAGGAGCACGCACGTCATCACGAAGAGCACCGTGCCGACATGGCCCAATTGGGATCGTCCATGTTCGGGGGTTTCCTGCATGTGTCGTCCAATCTGGCGGCCCTCTCCTCCTCTGTGGAGACTATACGCCAGTCGTTCTCCTTGCCGTCTTCTGGCCCAGATGCCACCAGGGCCCCCTGTGGTCCTGCCCTGACCAATGCAGCCAGCTCGGTGGGGATCCCATCCCTGCCACAGTCGGGAGTCAGAGGTCCAGCAGGGGTGGACACCACAGCAACTGTACCCCAGCAGATGGAGGATGTGCCGGCATCATCAGGCAGGGCACGTGCACGACGGCGTCGGTGGATTCCATCAGCCTGGATGCCGTTGTGCTGGCAGAGGCAGTGGCGTCGGAGGCAGCGGCGTCGGAGGCAGCAGCGGAGTCAACGTGGGAGGCATCATGGCTCGGGGCCATCAACATCGGAGGGGCAGGCATCGGCCGGAGGGCAGGAGGACCCAGGACGGGAAGTGTCTTCCGTGTGGCAGCGGTTGGGCCAGCATATAGGTGCGGAGCGGCGGCAGGCGGAAGAGGCGCGGCTCACAATGGTCAGGGCGGAGAACTCCATGCGGAGGGCCCTGAGGCGGGCCGAGTGCCTCGAGGCAATCCGCAGGGGGTTGGAGGAGGAGACGGCGTTGTCCCTGCGGACCCTCGGGGCCATGGAACAGGACCGCCTCCGGGACATCGAACAGGAGTTCGATGATGCCCTGGCCCGGAACACCATGGAGTAAGCCGCTGGACTTGCCTGCCGCCTTTGTATATAGTTATATAGTTAGTGTTAGGTTTCCTTTAATTTTTTTTTTATTTGGTTGCGATTGGACAATGCGCCACATTTTAGTATATACTTCAGTTTTTAGTTAGTTGTCATAGTTAGGTTTCATTTGGTTGGGCTCATGGACCCGGGATTATCTTGTAAATAGTTCTTCAATGGATTCTTTTATTTTTTGGATTTTTTTCATCGCCATGGAGCAATGGTTTTTGTTTATCATTTACACTTGGATTACTTTTCTGACTGTGACTTTGGACACCATTCATTTTGATTGTGCTGTGTGTTTTTGACTTTTTTCATGGACATTCATCTTCTTTTGGTTGTTTTGCTTTGTGGTTTTTCTCATTACATTTCCATTCTAGTTGATTTTCAATACATTTTTATTTTCATCCTTAAATGTGTTGTATCATCTCATTGCTTTCATGCATGTCATGTTGGGTGTTTTAACATTCACTTGCAGCCATTGTGTGTGACA
Organism: Ambystoma mexicanum; assembly: GCF_040938575.1. Lineage (NCBI taxonomy): Eukaryota > Metazoa > Chordata > Amphibia > Caudata > Ambystomatidae > Ambystoma > Ambystoma mexicanum. The sequence goes on along the minus strand of NC_090932.1, from coordinate 258,531,730 downwards.
GACATGTGTTCATTTGCATTATTTACATTGGGTGTGTAACATGTAATTGCCTTTGATATGTGGGTGGATGTGATAGTTGGTTGGGCCTTTTGGCAGGGGAGGATGGCCATTACGGACATGATTGGGGATTGTTGGGACCCAGGTGCAGGGGGGCATGGATGGGACATGGGCAAGGGCCTGGTGGAGGGTGCCCCTGCTCTGCTGGGGGGTGGGGGGGTGGGGAACATGAGTTGGACATGGGTGGGGGCCTGCTGGCAGGTGCCCCACAGTGCTGGGGGGTGGTGGGGTGGGAGACATGAGTTGGACATGGGTGGGGGCCTGCTGGCAGGTGCCCCACAGTGCTGGGGGGTGGGAGACATGAGTTGGACATGGGTGGGGGCCTGCTGGCAGGTGCCCCACAGTGCTGGGGGGTGGGGGGGGTGGGAGACATGGGTGGGGGCCTGCTGGCAGGTGCCCCACAGTGCTGGGGGGTGGGGGGGGTGGGAGACATGGGTGGGGGCCTGGTGGAGGGTGCCCCTGGTGGCTGGGGGTGCAGGGGGACATGCGTTGGTGGGCAGTAGTGCAAGTTGACATGTGGGTTGGCTGGGGGGCATGGCCATGGTGGATGGGGTGCCTGCAGGACATGTGCAGGGTAGGCCCCTGTGGTGTGAGCCACCTGCAGGGGCCGTGGAGGGTGTAGAGGGAACACCTTGGAGGACCCACACGTGCAATTCCCGTGTGGTGCTCCCCGCGCACCCCTGTAATACACGTACCCTGATGAAATCGCGTGTGGTGCTCCACGCGCACCCCTGTAATACACGTACCCTGATGGAATCGCGTGTGGAACTTCCTGCGCACCCCTGAAATTCCCGCACGCAGCCCAATCGCGTGAGAAACTTCCCACGCACCCCTGAAATTCCCGCACGCAGCCCAATCGCGTGTGAAACTTCCCGCGCATCCCTGAAATACACGCACACAGCCCAATCGCGTGTGAAACTTCCCGCGCACCCCTGAAATTCCCGCACGCAGCCCAATTGCATGTGAAACTTTCCACGCATCCCTGAAATACACGCACGCAGCCCAATCGCGTGTGAAACTTCCCGCGCACCCCTGTAATACACGCGCCCAGGGCAATCGCGTGTGAAACTTCCCGCGCACCCCTGTAATACACGCGCCCAGGGCAATCGCGTGTGGAACTTCCTGCGCACCCCTGAAATACACGCACCCAGGCCATTCGCGTGTAGAACTTCTCGCGCAACCCTGAAATACACGCACACGCTCCCCCTGGCCCGATCGCGTGTGAATCTTCTCGCGCACGCGTGTTCCCGACACCCGTAATACGCGTTCCCCGCTTTTGCCAGTCCGGTAAACTGGTACAGTGTTGGCGCAGCCCTTTGCGATGGTTTTGCGATCTTGATGGCTTTTCCTTGCGCGAGGGCGTTCTTGGGGGCGTAACTGGCGCTGCTGCAGGGTCGCTGCGCCACGTCTGCTTTTGGAGGCGAGAATCCATGAATACGCTGTGCGCGGGAATTGATTTTATCGCACGCGGCTGGTGCAGACATTCGCACGGGCACGCTGTGCGCCAGCCGCGTGCGACACTTTTGAGAGGAATTACATGAAGCGGCCTGAAAATTTTCTTTTTCTTCTTTTAGTATAATTACATGTATTTCTTTTTTTCATGTTCTTATATGTGAAAGGTTTTTACACTTGTATTTACTGTAACACAATTAAAAAAAGGAATCAATTTTAACAATACATACCCCAGAAGGCTAGAGAAAACCCGTCCACAAAACAGTCCTAAACATCTCTTCTCAAGCCAACTCACAAACACCTCTACTAACTTCAAACACCCGACAATTCAAACACTGGATGTCTCCCCTCTGAAATCAATACGCCACCAGTGTACAAAACAGAATGCACCTAGAAAACATGCATCATTTACTTCTTTTTCTACACAGATGAACTTCTGATAACAACGCCTGTCTTTTCCATCTTTCCACCCTAACCAACCTACCCCACTTTGCCTTTCAGAACCATGAGAGCATCTGGAGACCATAAAAATGGCGGCAGTGTGCGTTATAAATCAACATAACATTGTAGTACATGCTTTCTGTGGTGCAACGGGCTCAAGATAATCTTATTTTGTGTTTGTTTAGATGCAGAAATGCAATGAAATCTCATCTCGGTTTAGTTCTATGTGGACGTAGGATTATGGAATTTCTATTTTGTGATCTGTATTTCTCTCCCTTATTAACAGCATCCACTTTTTTTTATTTTCCGTTTTTAGACAATCTGTGCCTGTTCAGTTCCAGTACTTTCTACCAACATACCCCCAATCTGCATATCCACTTTCTGCTCACACTTACACTCCAATCACCAGCTCTGTGTCCACCATCCGGCAGTATCCAGGTAAGGGGAACTGTGGGAGTAGAAGTGGTATAGGATGTCGCATGTGTATCCCTTCAGTAAGGGATGTGCTTGTTGTAGACTAAAAAAGTACTTTGCTTTCTGCCCATAAAAACAGCTCATCAAAACTCGTAAATTATTTTGAACTGAAGGTAAAACCATCTGAGCTTTAGTTGATCTGCGTTACTCATGGTTTCTGCAAACGATCTCCATCTGACCCTTCAGCCATATCCTTCTCCTTCTGAAATCTCAAAGCCTTCCACTTAGCCTGAACATTGCTTTGTATATGTTTTTAAAACGTTGTTTTCTCTTAGTTTCTGCTCAGGCACAGAATACAGCCATCAATGCGCAGACAGGTGTTGGAGTAGCATCCACGGTCCACCTTAATCCGATGCAGTTGATGACCGTTGATACTTCCCATGCACGCCATATTCAGGGAATTCAGCCAGCACCACTTGGCGCACAGGGGATCCAACCAGCGCCAATGAGCACTCAGGGGATCTCGCCATCACAAATTGGCACACAAGGAATCCAGCCAGCACCCATCGGAGCTCAAGGTCTTCACCCAGCAACAGCAATGGCGACCCAAGGACTACAAACAGCACAAATTGCCTCACAGCAGTCGCAGACGGAAGCCAAAAGCTCAGGTGAGTTATCTCAAACCTATATCATTGGGACTTATGAGTTCATGAAGGGAAGGAAGGGCCAGCAAGCTGCCCAAGAGGTTAAAGGCAGGAGCTGAATGTCCAGATGACTGATGGGTTGGTATTAGTTTGCTTTGCCCAGCTGCTTTTGAAGTCAAAACTTTAAATCTTGCTACGCTACTATCATTCTTGGTGTGTGTGTTTCAACTGTTTCTTATGTTAAATGTCTTTCTGGGAATGTGGAAATAGCTAAAACTTTGAGTTTATAGGATGTTTGGTAAAGGGATATCGAATGTGGGCAGGGGGAAATACTACAGAGAAGCAGATTTTGCTGTTGGGCATCGCTGATTCTTAAATACACTAGACCTTTAGATCTAGTTACTTAGTTTCCTACTCAATAAAAAAAATTGCGCTCGCCCCATTGTAAGGTAAACATTTTGTTAACAGTGCTTTCGGTTAAATGGAACATTTCAGCACAAGTCCTTTTCATATTTGGCACAATGATGCCTGTTTGGGAAAATTCTCCTTTCTGTGCTATTTCCCTTCAACCTTGGAGACCCCCAGCTCTTTTGCTGGACTTTAGGACTTTTTGATTTTAACCCTGGAGTGAGTGAGTGTGTTTTGATCTGATTTGTATTACATATTTCCTTTTGTTTTTGGAGTCTGACAAACACCATAGGTATCTACTTTGGTGACGCACAGCAACGTCAGTGCAGTGTCACAGAGAAATCCTTTAGATTTCTCCTAAGGTTTAAATACCTTTTCTTGTCTGAACTACCGTTCCCAAGAATAGTAAAGTGAAATTGACTTTACTTGCCTTTTCTCTTTGTAGGTCCAGCACACACCATCTTATGTGGAGTACTGGGGGGGCGAGGGGTTACCTAGTAGTGCCTGATCCTACATTCTCATGTAACATTTTTTTATGTTACCCTCACTACTTTAAATGGCTGGTGGCAGTGGTTTAATTTTCCCACCATTTGCGCTTTTCTACCGCAGGCTGAATCCTCAGCTGCAGTATTATAGCACACATGGGTGACCATTTTTTTCCAAAATGGCCCGGTCTTCTTTTTCTTCCATTTTCTGTTTGTGAGGTCTTTCTTGGGTTTTACTTTGTCCGTTGAGGCTGAGTTGAGCCCTTTGTTCATTTTGCCTTTGGCCCTGAAGCCCGCCTCTGGCTCCATTGTGTCTGGAATGGTAGGATGTGAGGGATGTTCCCAAAACACTCCCCTGCCTTTTGTCTGTGTAGAATGCCTCAATGCAACCAGTCTTGATTGGCTGGCTGGCTGTCCTTTCACCCTGCTGTGTGATTGACAGCCTAGGCTGTTCATGAATGGGAGAAACCTGCTTAAAAGGGGAGAGTTTGGGGACTACAGGCAGAGCCGACCACTGGGAGAAACACCAGACGATGAAACCGTGAACAAAGCTTGTTGCATCCTTTGGGACATTTTCCCTGTGAAGCCCTGCTACTGTACTTAAACTCTTTTTTCTGATCGACAAGTGAAGCTCCGCAAGGGACGACTTCTTCCCTTGGGTTAGTGGGACCAATTAACCCTGAGACGAACTCCACTGGACCATCTTCCCTGGTTGGCTGTACTTCGCTGCTGCAAGAACCGAGTGCCCAGGGTCGAGAAATCCATAGTCTAGTGCAACGTTTGCAATCCGGCCAGAAGCTCCAGGAGTCCTAAGGACCCTCCATAAACGGGATGACCAGAGCTCGATTCCCCTCACCAGAGTGCAGGACCCAAGGAGTGAAGGAAGCCCAAACAAGATCCGTGGTGGTTCTGTGTACCGAGCGCTGAAACCGTGAAGTGCCACTGATCTGAAAAGAGCTGTAGCTGCCGACGTCACCTAAATTGCTGCTGCAGGGGCCCTCCAGACATCCTCCCTCTCATCCCCACGACTGACGGTCAGGAACCCAGTGTCTGCACCGCTGCAACAGCACAGAATCTGGCTGGACCACTCTTCAAACCAGAGGTACTGTTTAGAATGTGGGTACTTAACTCAGTGTCTTTTGGCTGTGCTGTCTCAATTGAGACTTGCAGTGGCTTACCTTAGAGTTGATGATTCCAACTTTGCTTTTCACAGGCTTAACAACTTGTGACCCAACAAGTGATTTCTTCAAAATTCTCCAGTTTAGTGCAAAACATGTTTTAAACTACCAAGTGCCTCAGCTCCATAGACTGTGCTCCAATGGACTTTGGCTGTCCTGGCTCCCTGCAGACTCTTCTAGTCCATTGACTTTGATATTTCCGTCGCTCATAGGCAGTAACTTGTTTTAGACGGTTATTGCTGGGAAAGGCTTGTCTAGACTTCATTGGAAGATTTAAGTATGCTCACATGCCCTGAGAACCTGTTAACCTTTTTTCCTTCCTTTAACATTTTCTTTCTGCAAAATAGAACTAGTGATATATAAATATCATTACTGTCCTTGTGAATGAAGTCACCTCCGAGTGTAAAAAGCATATCTAAAGAGTATCCACTAACTTGTTCTGATTCTGGAAAAGTATTTTTAAAGTATATTTGATTGTTACATATCTTGCCCTTTTAAAAGAACGCTTATTTAAAAATTGATGTTTAATAAATAACTATTTATAACTGAAACCTTGAGTAGAAGTGTTACTTGGCTATTGTATTTGCGAATTTCATTGCTACAACTTGTTAGACAGAATTGCATGCAGTACCCTCTGGGACCACCACATACAATTAGGACTAAGCAAAACCAACCTTTGGTATAAGTCTGTACTACACAGTTTTGTGGTAGCGGGCTGAGCAGCCAGGCTGATCTCAAGAAGGAATGTGAGCAGCAAAAGAGGTTACACAGAGGTCTTCCAATCACAGTGGTTCACGCAGACACTTGCACTCAAGGTTTCTTGGTAAAACACTTACTCATTTATTACACAGCCATTTAGAAAACCTTCACTGGAATGAGGCAACCTATTATCATACACAAATACACGTCAGTACCAAACCAATAAGTTTCTAAGTAAATTAGGCTCCCCTGAAATGGAAGCAAAATGGCATTTCAGTCACTTTAAATGGAACGACAAAGGCACAAGTTGGCAGAATAGATCACAAATACATTCTTAGGCAGTGCAAATAGTGTTAGTTCACTAGAGGATTCAGTTCAATAGGCCTGGGCCAAAGTAAATGGACTAGTGTCTTGAATAGGAAAGCAGTTCTTGAAGTAAACAGTAAAGTCTTTGCCAAAGTTCTCAGAAGTAATTTGTACGAAAAAGAATCATATGTTGGGTCACAAGCTGATTAGGCCTGCAAGTTGGGAAAGTTCCACAAACTTTCACTGCGTTAGGTAAGTTCTCTCAATCGGGTTGGCACAGTACCTTAATATGAAGAACAAGATGCAGCAGAAGACGTTGGTTCCTGGCAGTTCCTGCAGATCTCACTGTTCCTGAGCCTCGGTCGTGGGGACAAGAGGACTCCTGCACTGCATGAGATTGTCGAAAAACGCTGACAAAATGGTGTCCCTTAAGTTCCTGTAATTCAAGCACACAAGCTGCTGTCCTTATCCCCCCCCCCCGGTTAATCCTAACCAGCTTCGAGAATGGTATCCAGGTGGTTTATGAGTTGATTGGTCCCACCAACTCAAAGGAAGATGTCACCCTTGAAGGGGCTTCTCTGTCGAGTTGAACTTGGCAATTCGGACCTGCAGCAAGGCTTCACCGGGCAAACCAACAGTCCAGGAGTTGCAGCAGCCGTCCTCTTCCAGCTCGTCTTCGGTTCTTTCGTTCCAGTGGTCGATTCTGCTTTCCAGTCCAAGACACTCGCCTTTTAAACAGTTTTTTCCCTTTCATTCCAGCCTAGCTGCCACTCACCCAGCAGGGTGGCTGTCCTTGATGGACAGTCAGCCAGTCAATCACGCCAGAGTGCATTTGGGTCTCCTAGGAGACTAAGCACATCGCGTTTCGGGCACCTCCCTCACTTCCTGCCCAACCCAGACACTCAGACGTCAGAGGTGGTCAGCAGTCCTGAAGCATGCCAAAGGCATAGAAACAAAGGGACCAAACCTAGTTTGGCACGCAGAGACTAACACTAGAAGGACCTTTTCCAAAAGGAAATGGTGAAAAAAGACCGGGACCTTTTTAAAGAAAAGGGGCTTATGGCGCCATCTTGAAAAACATGGCTCCCGTGAATTTTAGCTACCGGTTGTCGCGGTCGGGAAAAATTATGGTAGTTAGTTGTAAAACCACTGCCACCAGCCATTTCGATAGAAAAGGGTAGCATTACATAGAGCATTCATTACTCCGGCTAAATTAGCGAAGACTAACCCGAACTACAACGCTAAATGTTGGTCGTGTGGCCTATCTCCTGCCACTTATATGGATATGTTCTTTGAATGTTCATATATTGTCAAATTTTGGTACGATATTTGGAAATGTATTCAGCGCATCTTCTCTGTAGATGTTCCGTTTTCTTCTTTAAGCATATTTTTGGGAAGCGTAGCCATTGCAAAATATATTCCACCGGACTCTGCTAGATTATACGACCTACTCATATGCATAGCATTAAAATGTATTACAGCAAACTGGAAAGACTTTCAATCGCTCTCTACCAGAGCATGGTGGAATGCTTTATGTCAAACTCACAAATTGGAAATTTGCATGGCTAAAAATCTTAATACAATCCCTAAATACAACGCTAAATGGCACTATTTCACGTTATCTCAACTGTTTCAATGCAACTGCTCATGGCTCCTGAATATACATTCCTATGCTTACTTTACTAATCGAATGATTATATTTATATAAAAATGCTTGTTTTTAATTATCACTGAAATAGAAGAATCAGTTTTATGCAATAATCTGTTATACCCATCTTCCCCCCCTCCACCTCGCTCCCTTCTGTATCTGGTATGTTAGCTGTCTGTTTCCCTGTTTTGTCTCCCCATCTCTCTACTCATATCTCCATATCAGTTACTCATTACAGATATGTATTATGTTAATCAAGGTTTAATCAGCACTATTCTACTCCATTCTTGTTCAATTTAATGCATTAAAATTTATATATCCAATACGGTTATACCCTTCCTTGTTAAAAATTGTTATCTCTGTTCATTCTTTGTTTACCATATCTACTCAAAGTCTGTAATGTGCTAACACATGTAATAATATCTGTATCTTGAACAATAAAAATTATTAAAATAAAAAAAAGGGTAGCATTTGACTGCTACATGAGTTTCTAGACACGGGATACTAGGTAACCCCTCCAGCACTCTATAGGAAGATAGTGCATGCTGGGTCTAAGACTAGTGAAGTCAATTTAACCTTACATTCTCTGGGAAACGGTTGTTTATCCCAGATAAGGTATTTAAACTTTTGAGAAGTCTAAAAAGACATCCCTGTATCACTGCACTGAGGGTGCTGTGTAACACACATGGAAAGAGGCCTATGGAGTTATCTTAAAACTCCATAATCAAAGAACACAAGAGTAAAACATACATCAAAATACATGAAAGAGTTGGGGGGAGGGGGGGGGGGGGGGAGGCCCACACACTTTCCAGGTAAAAACAAATCCAGTCCTCAAAATCCAGCAAAGTTGCTGGTGGTCTCTAAGGTGAAGGGAATGAGCACATTTATGAGAATTCTCCCTAACACAGCTCACTTTTACCCCTTTTGCGATGGGCCTGGCTGCTCAGTCACACTACCAACTTGGTGTAGTACAGACCCTTAACAAAGGGTGGGGTTACCTAATAGCAAGCAGATAACTCTTGTGTAGTCTCACCCAGTGTTACTACACCAATTCACACATAACAATGCCACCCAGATGCACACAGTGCAACATTGGCTATTTACTTTTGTTTGCAGTAAATGGCTAATTAAAGTTTCAAACATCCCTATACTTGCCACGAAGTAAGAGGGCGAGGCAAATGGTGCCCAACCTTCATGGGAGTGGGTGAGGAGATTTTGCAAACCCCTGTGCATGTTGATGGGGAAATAATGGGCACCCATGCTCTTACTGGTATAATTGTATAAAAGTGGTCTGGTGAAGGCTTGGGAAAGCCAATCTGTACCGATGGACTAGGTTTCCACAAAGTTAGTTCTGACTATTCTGTGCTAGTGTGACTGAGCAGTCTGACTTCACTGTTAGGAATGAAGAGGGATTGTCCTAAAGTACAGCTTACATCCACATACAATACATTATTATCCACTATGGATACTTGCTGAAAATAACATCTATTTATGTAAAGTTGTCCTAGGGCAGAATTTCATTTTGTAATGTTCCGTTGTCTCTTTTCAGTGACTCCTAAACATTTGTTTTTCAGCCCCATCATTTTTTATTATCTGACCTATTTTTATGGGTAGTATATGGTAGCCCATATAGTAGGCAGCCCATATGTGCCCTAGGTTGGCTATATCGCCCTCCATTGACTTTAACGGTAGGCTGGTGACAGATGTGATTTGGCTTTGGCATTGAAGCCAAATTTCCTTTTTTTGTAGTCCTTGGGATAATAATGTATTTAAGTCCTGCTCTCAGCCATTGTGTTTTGGTGATATTTCTGCTGTGTCTAGGGAGACATTAGAGTTGATCAAAAATGGACGCTGTGCACACACAAGCTCACTTTGAGCACAAATCTGCTAACTCTATAGCTACTCTAACTGTTCTAGACCAGAACCTGGTCCTGGGCTGGCATTACACACCCTGTGGGTGGAGTCCTCGATGTTTGGCGTTTTTGGGTCATGCTGATTGGCTTGCTGCCAAAACCTTAACGGTGAGCTGTCTTAGTGTATATGGGATTTCAAATGGACTGTGTCCTCCCACATATTCCTTAACTTTGATATTTCCCAATATCCAGCTTGCTGCTTCGGAAAAAAAAGAATTCCCATTAGAGGGCGATTATCGATGCCTGTCGAGTCGATGTCCCTCGGAGGCCTCCATGCCATGTCAACGTGATCACAGGGAAAAGTAGCGCACGCAGTGTCTGTTGCTCAGTGCAGTTTGTGGACGCAGCGCTCGGTTCTGTGAGAACATCAAAATCCTTTGATTTTCAGTGACATATCTGCAAAACTTCGATAAATATGGCCTCCTCATCGAATCCGTCTATGCCCCGGTCCGGTTGAAAAAGAATGCTGAGACTGTGGGGCTAAGATGTCCATGACGGACCCACACAGGGTCTGTCTCTGGTGCCTTGGGGCAGAGCATCCATGTTCTGAATGCGAAAAGTGTATGTACATGTTTTGAGGTAGCGCAGAGGGAAGCTGGAGCGAGGTAGGCCGCAAAAGTCCATTACCCCAACTAAACTTACTTCAGACGAGTCGAGGCCTTTGTCTCCTCCTCACAAAAAACACTCCTGGTCACGCTCTCAAAGTGGATTACATCATTCTTCCTCTTCGAAACACAGTAAGAAAAGGTGCCGTAGGTTGCCGTCCACCTCATCCTCCAGTTCTCCTTTTATTTGTCCAATGAAAAACAGTACCATGGCACAGTGGGAGGATTCCGCAAAAGCATGTTAAAGGTGTTTGAGAACAGTCTTGCTCCCCTCGAAGGCACCTAGAGGTGATACCCCTGAAAAAACACACAGAAGCCGTGAGTCTTTGACCTCGGCTGGGGAGAATCCTCGAGCGTGAAAAACCGGTATCGAGAAAAAGCCTCTGTGACACACAAGAAGTCGTCACTATGGACTCATAAGGTTAAGTCGAAGAGTGTGTCATCGACACCCTCAGCACCTCCGTCGAAAGAGAAGTCACTGACCCCTCGTGTGTCGAATTCCTCGATGCAGCACAAGACTATACCTTAGATGATCTCGTCGAAGACGTCAACATTTCTCGACAACCTCAAAGCCTTTCACAGTTTCATCGAAGCCGCTGACGTCATCGACGATTTCGATCATTTTGGCGCCAATAACTACATCCATACGCCTTCTGCTTCTACTTTTGAAAAAAACTACACACCACAACCTCATTCAGATTGTTTTTTTTTTTAAGGCCCTATCCTCAATCTATGAAGAGGCAGAGACATCTGAAGAAGAAAGACCCTTTGGTCTTGAGTATGTAACGCCCTTGGTGCCAGGAAAACTGGTATCAGAGGAATCGAGATTGAAACATCTGTAGAAATCCTTGCATGAAGCAAGTGGAATTGATGCTTCCCCGGGAGTTGATTTTGGAAGGCCGGATCCAGGAGATCCCGCTGAAAGCAATTACAGGTTGCTTATGTCTAGGGTGATGGAGTATATGGGGTGGTCTAGGCCCACACCTGTGTTCGAACAAGATGATCTGACAGATAAACTCAACAAGGTACCACAGGAGGACCCTATTGTCTCTTTTCACAAGGCTTTACATAAGAGGGTATCTACAAACTGGGAAACGCCAGAGGTGGTCCGTGCAGTTAACAAGAGATTGACGGCTAAATATAGAGCAGCAGTTTCAGATCCTCTATATCGCTCAAGGCACCCAACTCCAGAAAGTCTGGTTGTACAGGCTGCAACTTCTTCTGGAAAGCAAAAAGCATACCTTACAATCCCTGAAGATCGTGATAACAAGAAATTTGATGCCATGGCCAAGAAAGTTTTCTCAGCATGCAGCATGGCACTAAAGTCTGCTAATGCCACATTGTTGGGCAGAGTTTGTATGCAGTACCCTTTGGGACCACTACACACAACTATGACTACAGGTGTAAGCAATACCAACCTTTGGTATAAGTCTGTACTACAGTTTTTGGTAGCCGACCTGAGCAGCCAGGCTTATCTCAAGAAGAGGGAATGTGAACAGTAATGCTGTTACACAGAGGTCTACAATCACAGGTGTTCAAATAAACTTACACCCAAGGTTTCTTGGTTAAACCCTCCTTCATTTATTCAACAGTCAGTTATAAAACCTTCACTAGAAGGAGGCAGTTAAATATCACACCAATATATTTCAGTACTATACTCGTTAAGTTTTGGAGGCATTCAAACTACTTTGAAGGAGCAAAATGGCTTTCGGCATTCTTTGAAGGAGGAGCAAAAAGGAATAGGTTCGGAACATAAAAGGATTACAATTTCTCAGACGGTGCAGATACTTTGAGTTCATCAGAAGAGTCAATTCAAATCGATAGGCTAGGCCAAAGTCAATGGGCTAAAGTCTTGGATAGGATAAAACGGTTCAGGAAAGTACACAGTAAATTATCTGTAGCAGTTCTTATAAGTAGTTTGTAAAACGAATAATTATACGATGGGTCACAAGCTGATTAGGCCTGCTAGTTGCGAGTTTCAAGCACTTTCACCGTGAGAGGTAAGTACTCTGTCTCGTTTCACAGTACCTTACGAATTTAAAAAGATGCAGCTGTAGACTTCTGTTCCTGCAGATCTCGGTGTTCCTGAGCCTCAGTCGTGGGGACAATAGGGAGGACTTTGGGGGACTCCTGCACTGTGTTGGCACTGTCAAAGCTGGCAACCGGCAAACTTTACTTCCAGTGGCTGTTTTGCGTTTCAGCTCCTTGCGGTATAGCAAATAGCAAGAAGCGCGGTTCCTTGCTGTCAAGGTGGACTATCCTCACGTCTGAGGCCCCGCACTCAAGTGAGAGGGGTCAGGCTTGGTCAGTCCTGCTTTGTGGGGTCCGGAGGATCTTCCAAAGGCTTTAGGCCAGCTTACAAGCAATGCGCATAATCTGGTGTCCCTCTCCCTGGCTCTACGGTTTCCTGCAGCACTCTGAGGAAATACAACCAGCTCCGAGATGGGTGTCCAGGTGGCTTACTTGGGAGTTGATTGGTCCCACCAACTCAAAGGGAGAAGTCGTCCTGCAGGGCTTCTCTGTCGATGCGAACTTGGCGATTCTGACCTGCAGCAGGGCTTCACCGGGCAAACCAACAGTCCAGGAGTTGCAGCAGCTGTCCTCTTCAAGCTCTTCTTCGGTTCCTACATCCAGTGCTCAACTCTGCCTTCCAAGCCAAGAGACTCTCCTTTTATTCAGTTCTCTCCCATTCATTCCAGCCTAGCTGCCACTCACCCAGCAGGGTGGCTGTCCTTGCCGGACAGTCAGCCAGCCAATCGTCACAAAGTGCATTTGGGTCTCCTAAGAGAATAAGCACAGGGAGTTTCGGGCTCCTCCCTCACTTACTGCCTACCCCAGACGCTCTGAAGCCAGAGGCGGGTTTCACTCCTGTAGCCCACCAAAGGCGAATGAACAAAGAGACAAAACGTGGTTTGGCGCACAGAGAAAAAATTGAGGGACCTTTCCACAAAGAAATGGCAAAAAAAAGACTGGGGACCATTTTAACTAAGGAGCTCAGGCGCCATTTTGGAAAACATGGCTCCCGCGATTTAACATTACCAGAGCTGCGAACAGTTTGCGGTTCGGGTAAATCATGGTAGTTCATTGTAAAACCACTGCCACCAGCCATTCTGAGAGGAAACGGTAACACATGAATGCTACATGAGTAACTAGACACAGGGGATACTAAGTAACCCCTCCAGTAGTACTATATAGGAAGCTAGTGTGTGCTGGGTCTAGAATTGTATAGGCTAAGAAGTCAATTTCACTCCACTGCTCTGGGAAACCGTAGTTGACACCCAGAGAAGGTATTTAAACCTTGGGAAATCTAAAATATTTCCCTGTGTCACTGCACTGAAGGTGCTGTGTGACACAATTGAAAAGATGATGCCTATGGAGTTTGTTAGACTCCATAACCAAAAGAAACGAACACAGAAAACACATTGAATTGAAAAGTTCATAGTCCCAAAATTTAGAAAAAGAGCTGGAGGGCTCTAAGGTGGGAGGAATTGCCACATTTATGAGAATTCTCCTTAACACTCGTCCTCCCCAGACTAAGGGACAGGAGGATCTAATCCCCACCACGATGGATCTCCTGTAGCAAGTCGGTTAAATGGCCTGCTGAGTACACCAGCAACTTTCTGTAACCCTTGCTATGGCACTTTTTATCAGTTGTTTCCATTTGTAAGCTATATGACCTACAAACCCTGTATGGTACATCTCTTTTATTTAAGGTATAGGGGATCTGATCTAACAGTCCCTTAGTTGTGACAACCTCTGAACCTACAATAGGCTTTTTCAAGGGGTCCTTGGAAAGGAATCCCTTAGACTTAGAGGGGCCTCCATGGTTCCTCACCACCTCTCACAAGAGCAGGTTGGGTCTCGGGCATCCTGGCTGGAGGGGCTGTGGTTAAGCAAGGTACATGCTTCCACTTCCTTTGAGATCTGGCTTTACCTGGTTTGGAAGTTGCCCTCCCTAACACTAGACTTTACACTAGAGTCTTCAGTAGAATATCCAACAGTCTTAAGGTGTTTAGCCTTAGACCCATCTTTCCTGGTTTTCCACCAGCTTTGAGAATTACCAGTTCTCACAGGTCTGGAGAGGGGTCCAATTTGTCTATCAACCTCTTCGTTAGAAGCAGGGTGGGTGAGAGACTCGATGGGCAATGATGGAGCTTGGTTGGGGCTCCCATTTCCCCAACATTCTAGCTTCAGATTTTCCTCGATTAGAGGTCAACTTACTAACACAAGGGCTTACAGTGGGGGTCTGTGTAGAGGGTCTCACAGCCTCAGAGTGGTCTCTTAAGGTTGCCTCTCTAGCCAATTTGGTTTGGTTCCGTTTCCTCTTACTGGGAGGCCTGGGGGTACTGGACACTACTCCTAGAGGGTTTAAGTAATTCCCCAACAGGACTCTCCCAGGCTCCTCATTCTGAATACTGACAGGAATCCTCACTGTCATATTGTTACACTGAACGAGAGCTGGTAAAATTGGAACCAATTGGACAGCGCCTCCAGCAAATCTAGTGGCACCTTTTGGGTGCCTTGGCAACATCCTCAGGCTTGAAAAAGCTTTCATCCACAAATGTTCTGCTAGCCCCAGTGTCTCTCATGGCCGGGGTGTCGTGACTATTTACAAGAACACTGTCCATAGTATACCATTTGGAGTTAACTGCAATGGAGTTATACACATCCATATTTAGCTTCTTACCCAGACCCAGGGGCTCTAAGGATACACTGGCTTGAACACCCAAGGGTTCTTCAACCAATAGGTGAAAGTGGGCACTAGCCATTTGTACTCCTCCCTCAGGGATGAAGGCGAAGGAGGCAGTGCTGACCCCTGCAGGTTTCCCCTGGCATCTACTTTCAGATGGTCTACAGACCAACAGACATAGCATTTACCAAATGCTCTCTGGAGTGGGGGTTTCTGCTGACATCCCTCTGGTTGGGCACCAGAGGATTCACTAGACCTACCAGGTTTCCCAAGGGATCTACCCTTATGTGGTTTGGGGGCCTCTTCTGGTTGTTTGGAGTTCGAGATATCTTTATTCGCACCTTTGTGCTGCTTCCCCTAATCCTTTTTATGAGTGGACCTGTTGGCTACCCACGAGTCAGCTGCTCTTGCTAACTTTTTGGGATCAATCTCTTTGGAGTCAGCCAAGTGCTGTCTCCACTCAGAGCAGGCATCAAAAATAGATTCTAACAAAAACAGGTTCCTTCAGAAGAGTTCACTTTGTAACCCTTAACCTAACCATCTAAGTTTTTCCAACATTCACACACCCAGATAGCCCAAGGGGTACCATCAGTCTTTTGAGGGTCCTAAACCTCTTAAGGTACTGGGAAGGCGTTTTCTCAAATCTAACTATCAAAGCTAGCTTCACATTTTCATACTCCAATCTTTCAAGTTTCCCCCACCTCCATTACAGCATCAGTTGCAAACTGGGGAGCTTAGACAAAAGCCAAGGAATCAACTGATTCCATGTAAAACCCTGAAACCCATAGTTATATTCAAAAGCACCCAACCAATCCAAAATATCAAGTTTCACCTCATACATACTCACAGCTTCCTTAGGCATGCAAGGTCTCTTAGGACTCGAAGACTTAGAAGACTCTGGGATAGAAACATTCTCAAGAGACAATTTCTTAATTTGAAGAGCATGTTGTAATTCCATTTCCCTTAGTTTGAGATCATGATGTTTGACTTCAGCTTGGATTTGTAATCTTTTAAATTCTAACTCCAGTCTCATCTTTTCAAGAGAGCCACATTCCGGACTCAGTACTGGACCTGGTAGGGTCCCTCTGGCTAAAGCTTGAGGCCTAAGAGCTTGTTTAGGTAAAGAGGGGTTCTCTTCCTGAGACTCCTCTAACTCTTCTGACTCTTCAACAATATTAGAGTTAGACTCTGAATTATTATAATCCTCATCAATTTCCACATTTACTGCTATAGTAGGGGTGACAGACATACTAACCAGACTTTGCTTTTCTAACAATCTTGCAATAAGTTCATTTTTCTTTCCTTTAACGTGGAAATACCTGACTTTACACATTTCTTTCAGTTGCTCTACTGTCAAAATGATCAGGGCTTCCTGTCTGAAGTTATCCATATCTGGCATGTTACAATTGCTTTTCTAGTGGATCTTAGCCTTGTGAAGGTTACTTTTTGAACAAAGGTAAAGTAAACTCTAAATGTAGCAACCCTACAATATATCCTCACCGCCTGCCACCAGTGCTAGGCAAAGTTTGATTGCAGTACCCTCTGGGAACACTACAAACAACTATGACTACAGGTGTAAGCAATACCAACCTTTGGTATAAACTTGTATTACACAGTTTTGGTAGCGTGCTGAGCAGCCAGGCTTATCTCAAGAGGGGCAATGTGAGTTGTAGTGGAGTTAGACAAAGATTCACCATTCCAGGTATTCCAATAAACTCTTACACTCAAGGTTTCTTGCATAAACAATTAATATGTTATCAGTCAGTTATAAAGCCTTCTTAAGAAGGGAGCAATGGAATAGTAACACACAAATCTACTTCAGTACTGTACACTAGTTTCTGGATCAGACCAGGCCCTTTTGGGATGGCCCACAGACACAACCTACACCCACAGGTGACTTCAGTAATAAGGGTGCTGGGGACATTAATGCCTTACTGTTGGCATACAGAATACTCTTTATAGTTTGTAAAAGGCAAAGGGTATTAGAACACAAGAAATAAAAATTGTCTTAAGCAAGGCAAATACTTTCAGATAGCAAGAGAAGAGTCATTCAATTCAATAGGCTAAGCCAAAGTCAATGGGCAGAAGTCTTTGTATTGGATGCAGCACTTCAGGTAAGTAAATGGAAAAGTCTTTGCACAATTTCTTTGGAGTCTTTGATAAAAAGGAGGACCAAATGTAGGGCCACAAGCTGATTAGTTTAGTTAGTTTATTTTTAGAGCGCAGCCGAACCCTAGGGTAACTGGGTGCTACAATCTTTAAGATCAATAGTGGTTACAGAATGTTGCACATATGGGGGAGGTTGAAGATAAGGGCACCTGGCAGAGCCCTGAAAAACCCAGGTGGGTATGCTTAAATTAACAGAAACATCAGGGTGAGAGGTCACAGAGTTCCAACATTATAGCAAATATAACAGTCACTTCTTACTGCATTATTTTTCACACAATGTATTTAATGACATCTGGATAAAGTTGGTGGGGCATAGAGCACCCAGAGATGTTTAGAAAAAACAATACATAGAAGTATGATCCAGTAAGACAGGCTGGATCCCAATGCAATATTAACAATTAACTGCTACTATTGGTTGATCATTTCAATTGTGCAGTCACAAGAATAAACATAGAGCACTCGCTTTGACACCCGTGCAGAGCCTGTTAACGCAGGTTCGAATCCCGGCGGGGCCAAACTCAGCATTTCATCCTTCCGAGGTCGATAAATGAGCACCACACACCGTGGGTAATAATAAGCAGCGCTCAGATACCTGAGGGTTCGTGGCGCTATATAAATGCCTAATTATTATTATTATTATTATAAACCCACATCAATGGACATATATACAAAAAAGCACATTAACAATGCTTTAGATGTGCACTGTTCAAATGGTGATATCGTCGACACAATGGTGTTTCGGCCTCGAGGAGCTGTGTAGTGCAGCTTTTTGGGCAGGCCTTCATCAGGACGTTTGAATGGTCCCGGGGTCTGTATCTATGAACTACAAATGGGAAGGGGTAAGTGGAACAATGACCTCGTAAAATGATAATTCACAAGGCTCCTGTAGAATGCTTTATTAATAACAGGAGACTCCATGGTAGAGGAGCCTAGATCTTACCAAAAACTCATCCAGTGTAAGGGTAAGTAAGAAAATCCATCATAGGTATAGATATCTTAGAGGCATTCAATGCGTCTTTGAGGGAACAATTGTTTACCTGTAACAACATATACAGATCTGTAAGAGTTCTATACAGATCGTGGTGTCTTTATGTGAGTCAGGGAAAATTGGGTAAAATCTTACCTCAAATCGTAAGATGTCTTCTAGGTTCAGAATGGTGGAGACACCCACTGTAAATCGTGGTTCCTACCCCAGATTGTCCAAACGTGACAGTATCTGTGTGCAAGAAACGCGCATGAGTTAAGGAAACTAATCTGCGAGCCAAAATATAAGTCTGCAGGTATAGTGAGGACAAAGTACTGTATTGGGCACTGTTACGTGGCCTAGAATCAGAGCACATAGGATTTGCTTGCATTCGTACCTTCATGAGTTCATCTGGGCTAGGCGAGGGTGCGCAGCGTCTCTGGACCCGAGCGTCTCTGGACACGAGTGCCTTGAAAGTGAAACTGTAGCCATGACGACCTCGGGTAATCAAACCCCTCAGTCGTGTTGATTGGTTAGGAAGTGGCGCTCCCGTGGTAAGGCATCGTCCGTCCAGTAGCCAATCATACACAGCCACGGGGGCTCAAGGGGGCGGACTCTCTGGACGCCTCAACTAGGAGCGAACAAACTGTGTAAAGAGGCAAGCGTAGTGCGCGTTAAATGCACGTAAGTTGCAGGGTAAACGGGACAGCGAGTAAACGCCTAGATTTTAGCAGAAGTGATGTCATGGAATGGGCGGAGTTTGTGTGAAGCCGCCCAATGTTGTCAAGTGTGGCTTGCAATCTGTAATCAATCTAGACATGTAAATCACTAATGCATCATATTTCAGAGCAAACAATAATACAGATAGCGATATGTCCACGTTGATTCATGTGCGCAATGGGTAACATACAGTGCTTCTTGTGACAACCAACTATGTACAATGAAAATGACGTATGGATGGAAGGGTTGTTATTCCCCGGTGATATAATGTACTCGTGGTACCAGAAATTCTAAGATCTGTTGAGGTCATCATAGAAGTTAGGCCGTTCAATAAAATTCACTGGCTGTAGAAGTGTTTCGATTCTACAGATATATTTAAACCTGTTCTAAACGTGTCTAATTTATGGACTAACTGTTGCAACAGTTGGAACTCTGTGACCTCTCACCCTGAAGTTTCTGTACATACGGGGGAGGTGAATATAATACAGTACAGTGAATGGTTCAAGGGACCTGGTTACAGAATGGTCAAAGGTGAAGTGCAGTGGGTAGTGACGGGACCAGATTACAGTTTGGTTCGCTGCAATCATAGCATATATTTAAGCAAGGAAACAGATAACAGACTGACTTACAAAAGACTTAAATAAGGTCGATGCGAACTTGGTGATTCGGACTTGCAGCAGGGCTTTACCGGGCAAACCAGCGGTCCAGGAGTTGCAGCAGTCGTCCTCTTCAAGCTCTTCTTCGGTTCCTTCGTCCAGTGGTCGACACTGCCTTCCAAGCCAAGACACTCGCCTTTTATTCAGTTCTCTCCCATTCAGTCCAGCCTAGCTGCCACTCACCCAGCAGGGTGGCTGTCCTTGCCGGACAGCCAGTCAATCATCCGAGTGCATTTGGGTCTCCTAGGAGAATAAGCACAGGGTGTTTGGGGCACCTCCCTCACTTCCTGCCTACCCCAGACACTCTGGAGCCAGAGGCAGGTTTCACTCCGCCAAACGCGAATGAACAAAGAGACCAAACCTGGTTTGGCGCGCAGAGAAAAACACGAAGGACCTTTCCACAAAGAAATGGCAAAAAAGACGACCAGGGACAATTTTAACGAAGGAGGCTCAGGCACCATTTTGAAAAACATGGCTCCCGCGATTTAACGTTACCGGAGCTGTGAACAGTTCACTGTTGGGGTAAATCATGGTAGTTCATTGTAAAAACACTGCCACCAGCCATTCCGAGAGGAAAGGGTAACATATGAATGCTACATGAGTAGCTACATGAGTAACTAGACACAGGGGATATACTAAGTTACCCCTCCAGCACTCTATTGTAAGATAGGGTGTGCTGGGTGTAGAAATTTACAGGACTAAGTGAAGTCAGTTTCACTCCACTGCTCTGGGAAACAGTTGATCCCAGAGAAGGTATTTAAACCATGGGAAATCTAAAAGACTTCCCTGTGTCACTGCACTGAAAGTGCTGTGTGACACAATTGAAGAGATGATGCCTTTGGAGTATGTTAGACTCCATAACCAAAAGAAACAAACACAGAAAACACATTGAATTGAAAAGTTCAAAGTCCCAAAATTTAGAAAAAGAGCTGGAGGGCTCTAAGGTGGGAGGAATTGGCAAATTTTTGAGAATTCTCCCTAACTGATCCGCAGGTTTGCGTGGTTGCGGAAGTCAGGAATTTCCCCAGACGTACAGTCCAGACTTATCAACATGCCCTTTGATGGCACACACCTATTCAGAAGTAAAGCTGATGAAAGTTTGGAGAAGCTGCAAACTTCCAAGGCGGCAGCCAAATCCCTTGGAGCTGCGATAAGGCAAACTCCAAACCACCCCACAGGTGCACCCTGAAAGGGTAGGTCCTTTCGCTATTATTCCACATTTGGAAAAGGCAGAGGATCACCAACTCGGGGGCCAGAGACGATTCCCTCATGGTGGACGGGGTAGAAGTACTAAGAGCGCAACAGCAGGTGCTGCTTTACCCTCAGCATCTGCATCAGCTGCTCCAAAACCTCTCTGAGGTCTTCATCACAAAACAACGGTAGTAGGCAGATTAACTCAACATCTGACAGAATGGCAGGCTATTGCTTCAGATGCTTGGGTATTGGAGACAATCGCCCAAGGTTACTGTCTGCCTTTTCCAAACACCTCAGAGTCATCCACCGGGAGACAACTCTTTGAAGATTCCGGATCAGCTCCTCATGCAGGAGATTTTAACCCTGCTAGAGAAAGGTGCTACAGAACCGGTACCTGTAGCGGAGAGGAACAAGGGTTGGTACTCCCCGTATTTTCTAATACCGAAAAAGACTGAGGATTGAGACCCATCTTGGACTTGAAAAAGTTCCTCAGGAAGGACAAGTTCAAGATGGGACCCTTTCTCAAATCTCAAATCCTTCATGCCCTCCTGCTTCAGGATTGGTTGGCATCATTGGACCTTCAGGATGCTTTCTTCCATGTGCCTATCCATCACAAGCACAGAAAGTACCTGAGGTTCGCCATTGGCAATTTGCACTATCAGTTTCGGGTTCTGCCATTTGGGCTAACCTCCGCCCGAGGGTTTTCACCAAGTTAATGGTGGTTGTGGCAGCAAGTCTCCGGAGAGGGGGGGGATTCATGTCTACCCCTACCTAGACGTTGGTTGATCAGGGCAAATTCCCTGGAACAAGCCCTAGAACCAAATTACGCATGCCACTCCCTCCACAGACTTGGCTTGTCCCTCAAATTCAAGAAGTCCCACATACCATCACAAAGACTCCAGTTCATCGGAGCAGTCCTGGATACATCCCTGGGAAAAGCCTTGCCACCAGAGGGGAGTGCTCAAGACATTCTACAGATGGTGACAAAGTTCCAGAATGCCAAACATCTTCTGGCCTTTGACTTTCTGAGGTTGATTGACCTTATGGGATCCTGCATTTTTCTGGTGCCAGAGGCTCGCCTGAGAATGAGATCCCTCCAATGGGCTCTCAGGACACAATGGTCACAGTTCTCAGGAAGGATGTCAGATCTCCTACAAGTCCCACACAGTTGCACTGGATCCTCAGTGGTGGACCTGTCGTGAGAACATCTTGAGAGGAGAACCTTTTTGGCAACCATGGCCGGAGATAACGGTAGTGACGGATGCCTCACTCATGGGGTGAGGAGCTCATACCAGCGATTTGACCATCAGCGGCCGTTGGTCTCAATCGGAGTCCAAACTACATATCAACCTTTTAGATCTGAGAGCAATCAGTCTAGTACGGGGAAAGAATGTCCTGATAATGACGGACCACACAGTGGCCATGTTCTACCTCAACAAACGATAAGGTGTAGGGTCACTACCACTGTGCAGAGAGGCAATGCAGCTCTGGTTTTGGGCAATACAAGAAGGAATCTCTCTATCGGCAGTGCACCTAGCCGGAGAGAAGAACACGACGGTGGATGCTCTGAGCAGGCAGAGTGCAGTCTCCCATGAGCGGGAACTAGCTCAGAAAGTCCTCCAAGAGATCTTCACCCTTTGGTGAACCCCTCAAGTGGATCTGTTCGTGACCCATGCCAACAGGATGTGCAAACTGTACTGCTCCAGGGAATTTCCCCCGAGAGGAGCTCCAAGGGATGCGTTCATGGTGTACTGGGAATTTCCACTCCTCTACGCGTTTCCTCCAGTCCCCGTCATTCCTCATGGAGGTTGAGGAGTTTCAGTAAAACCATAATTCTAATGGTTCCATGTCATTTCATCGCGGGATGTTTTTTCGCGGGGATTTTTACCAAAAAATTCAATGCGTTTTTTCTAACACCCTGTGAAAAAACATCCCGCGACGAAAGGACGTCGTACCATTCTAATTGCCCCGGATTGGGTCAGGAGAACCTGGTAACCGGACCTTCTAGACGTGTCCATCTGTCCTCCAATTCGTTATTCACAAAGAGAGGATCTACTCTCACAAGAGGAGGTTCCGGTTCTCCATCCGGATATCAGGACTCTCCGCTTTCACTCATGGTTTCTGAGAGGCTGAGATGCAAAGATTGGGTCCTCCAAGATGACTTAATGGAGGTGTTGCTTTCGGCCAAAAGGCCAGCAACAAAATTCTTATACTGCTGCGTTGGAATAAGTTCTGCAGCTGGTGTAGAGATAAGAATGTTGACCCTTTTTCATGAAATACACTGATGGTGTTCTCTTTTCTGTTGCACTTAGCAAATCTGGGACTCCAGATTGGTACGATCAAGGGTTACCTAGCAGCGCTTTCCATTTTCAAGCGTACTTCTGAGGAAGTCTCCTACTTTAAAATAGCTCTGGTAGGGGGCGCTGTGGAGCAGCCTGCAAGATGGCTGCTTAGCTTCTAGCTCCGTGCCCAACTGCCTAATATCCGTTAAGTTCACCGGGTTCTTAAGTAATCCGGCGACTGGAACCACCGTGCTGTTTGGGCGAACTTTTGGGCAGCTGATAGACGCATTCCCGAGCGAATACGGTGTGAATCGGCTGCGCTGCGGCTCTTACCCATCTGCCTGGCGGACTGCCTCCTCTGCTGCTGCGGCTTGTCGGGCTGCGTGCTGCTGCCGTGAGCCCGGCTCTCTGCCGAGCCCAGCTCCTTTTACGCCGGATCCTATACTCCTCACGGCGCAGGGTGCCTGAGCCCTGCCGCGACACTGGACTTCTCTCCCCCGCCTGGGTCCCCAGAGACGACGTCTTCGGTGTGGCTGGAGCCACCTGGACTGGTGCCTTTGCGGCCCCATGCTGCATTGCGGGAGCCGCTGGAGCTGCGACTCCCACACGGGGATGTGTGCGGCTCTCTGTCCCTCCGCTCAGCCGATTACTCTCCTGCCCTGCGGGGCGCTGCCTGATTGGTGGGCCGGGGGACTCCGGGCCGCGGCACCAACTGACATCTGCCGTGGCCCCCAGTCTTGGACGGTTGGTGTGGTGCTCTCGGTGGGGTGGCTGTGCGTGGGCGGCTGGGGGCCGGCTCGCAGCACATCCTTCGCCCCTGCTGTGCCCGGCCCCGGCGGTCCCTGTGGATCCTGCGGCTGGGGCTGGACCCCACACCCATCTTTTCGGCACGGGGCCCACGTCCATCGAGGATCCTCCTGCTGCGGGGGTTGCCCTAGTGCTATGCGTGCTGCCGGGCGGTGAGACCTCAGTGGCGGCGCTCCTCCTCCATCGAGCCCCACTGGACTGCGCTGTGGCATTAGGGACACCGTAATCATCTGCACATCTGGAGTGAGCGGAGGCACGCCCCCCCCCCCCCATTGCCCTTGGCTGCACTGCTTGACGTGCATTTTACCCCCCCTCTCCTCTTGTGGCCTCCCCGGGTGCCTCAGCGTTGTATTACTCCTCTCCATTATTCCACCGGCTGCCTGGGGCTGTATTACCTGTCACTGCAGAGCACTGTATCCCACATGGCGCCCCCCCCGGTCTTCTCCTCGACGGGTTCATGATATCTTCAAGAAAACTGCCAAAATAACCCACTCTGAGCAGTATATCGGGTACTTCAGAACGGGGCCACCTGTTGCCAACCCCTCCTGCGCTCTACGCGGCCACTGGTGAGACAGTGTGTTCCCTTCTCAACTGATTTGGTGTTGGCTTCGCTGTGGAACCTTTGGGCTGCCGACCATACACCTTGCTGACCTCAACTCTGGTTGCTCCATTGAACAATATGCCAAATAGGTCACGTGGTGCTAATAAAGCGGGAGCAATGGATAAGTACGCCAAGTCGATCCTCAGGCAGGAGCAGGGCGAGTCTGCTTTGAATCGTGATGACTCTAGTCCGCCATCTGACCCCCCCTCAACCTGATTTGGCAACGCTAATGGAGGCCATGGCAAAGAATTTTGCTTCATTGCATGAGAAATTAGATGATATCAACGCAAGTATGGCCTCCATGAGGACCAAGTTAGACCAACATGGGTCTCGACTAACGGAGGCGGAGACTAGAATTGGTGCGAATGAAGACAAGGTTCACTCTATCCGGAGCACTGTCTCTAATCTGGTGCGGGATATGAAGCAAGTTAAGGAGAAATGTGACGACTTGGAGTCTAGATCCCGAAGAAACAATATCCGCATTGTGGGTGTTCGGGAGTTGGCCCTTAAAGGAAGAATGGAGCAGGCAGTTGAAAGTCTTCTTAGAGTCCTCCTTGACAACCCTCAACTTTCACCGTTTTTCCCGATTGAACGCGCTCACCATGTGCTCGTCCCTCGCCCCAAACAGGGTGACTTTCCCAGAGCAATTATTGCGAAGGTCTTCAGTTACAGGAGAGGGACCACATACTACGCCTTGCCCGTGAGAAGGGTGAACTGAGACTGGAGTCGCATATCATCTGAATTTTCCCAGATTTCTCTGTCAGCGTGCAGATGGAGCGCAGGCAATTCAATGGTGTGAAAAAAATGCTCAAGGAAAGGAAAATTGAATACGCCATGCTCTTCCCGGCGCGCTTGAAATTCACCCATCGCAATAAACTATACTTTTTCACAGTCCCTGGTGAGGCAGTGAAGTTTATCGAATCTCATGTTCCACTCCCCGATCTGGTGGACAAACCAGTAGATAATGCCTGAGGTGGCGCTTGCTTGTCGCTTTGGGTGGGCTGCCCGGACACCACCAGATGCACTTCTATTCTCCCCTGTCGGGTGGGGGACTCTTAGCTGCATGGGGGGGACCGCGCTTGGCGGCGGTGTGGCTGCACAGTCCTCTCTTGCTCCTACTTTAGCCCTCGCTGTAACTCATTGCTTTGTGCATCCTAATTTTCTCTTGTTTGTTACAATTCATCAAAGTGGTCTCTCTGTAATTGAGATGTTGTTTACCGCTACATGATCTTCAGTCCAATTGCTCAATATTTCTAGCGCAGTTGGGTAAACGGCAGTGGCGAACCCCGCTGCAGCTGCAATGCCAAGGTTGGCAGATTGTTTCCTCTGGTTTTGCCCCTGTTGGGCATACAGGCTGGCGCTGCGCTTTTGGGTTTGGCACGCCTTTGCCTGGTTCTTGGGTGGGTACTGGTGCACTGCTGAGTTGGGGTGGGCAGTGAGGGTGGTGAGGGGTGAAGGGGAGGGGTGTTATGCAAAAATGTAAAGGAACTGTGGCTGGTGAAGCGGGTGGATGCATCGAAATATCAGCAGCTCCTACACGGTCTTAGAGCGATGCTGTGCGGTGCTGCAATACCTTATAAAATTATAGTATGGCCGTCAAGCTAATGACATGGAACATACAGGGGCTAAGCAACTTCACTAAGGCTCGTAGGATAGTTGCATATGCCCAGAGACATGGGATCAAAATACTTCTCCTGCAAGAAACCCATGCTCTTATCCGCCTCTCATCCTCGCTAGCTCCGGCATGGGGCACCAATACATTTTACACTACCTACTCTTCTCAGTCCAGTGGGGTCTTAACCTTGATCCACAAATCTGTGGTTTCTCCTTGCATACAAGCCACATAGACCCTGGGGGTAGATATGTGATTCTTCATTGCCTGATATACAAAACTTAATGTCTTCTGGTGAACACATATGCTCCAAACACAGATGCCCCTGAATTATTTGATGGGGTAATGGCTCTGCTGGCGAGATATATTGGGAGTCCAATCATTTGGGGGGCGGAGGGGGGGCATAAACCTTATTCTAGATAATGTGCTAGACAGATCAGGCACCGAAGCTACAAATTTGTCTAGGGCCGCCCATCGGCTCCACCCTCACATGGGTTCTGTTGTCCTGTGTGATGCCTGGAGAGTGCTCCATCCACACACTAGGGAGTATACTTCTATTCTTCTGTGCATGACAGCCACTCTAGGATAGACCTATTCCTTATATCAACTGGGGAAAACCTCTGGCATGCAGATACTACCATGCACGCTTTAGGATCACTCCCCGGTGATACTTAAGATCACATTGCGGCCTGCCCGCCCCCCATATTCCAATTGGCGTTTCAAATCGGTGGCACTCAAGGACATAGTCTTTAAAGCTGACATCCTAGCGAATATCAATTCTTTTTTTGACAATAATTACCGTCACGACACATCTGATGGGATCCGCTGGGAGGAATTCAAGGTCTATATCAGGGGGATGTGTATTTCTAGAGAGGCTGGGGCCTTGAAGGACATCAGAAATTCCCTACAACGTTCTGAGACTAAACTTAAGGAACTCGAGCAGGAATATATCTCCGCCCCCACCTCTTCCTTATTGGTGCAGATTCGGTTGGAACTAGAATCTTTTGAGTCGCTTGCTCTCAGGGAGGTACGTTACTACGCCTGACCCACTGCGGCACGAAAATATGGGGAGGGGGATAGACCGGGTCGTACTTTGGCCAGGCTGGTCCGTATTGAGGGGGACAGAGCTCGAATAGTTAGTATCAGGGACGAGTGCGGTGTGCAGCTCTGGTCTGACAAATCCATTCTTGAGAACTTTGCGAAGTTATACCCTGCCCTGTACGGTCCACAGCGTGAGCATAATCCACAGGACCTCAATCCCCTGCTGGATCAAATTCCCATGACCTTGTATATCTCCCTCCACTAGAGAACAACTAGATGCCCAACACTCTCGACGAAATAACCAAGGCCATCTCGGCCCTCCCTAAGGGTAAGGCTCCCGGGCCCGATGGACTTACTGCTGAATTTTACCAAGAGCATGTCGCCTTACTGGCCCCGCGTTTGCATGAAGTCTGGACGGAATCACTCTGCCTAGCCACCTTTTCCCAATCCCTTCGGGAGGCCGTAATAACTGTTCTACTCAAGCCGGTCAAACCCCCGGACAAATGTGGCTGCTGTAGACCCCTCTCCCTTATAGATACAGATACCAACATTTTCGCTAAGGTTATTGCTAACAGGTTCCTCCCCATAATGCCATACCTTTTACGCCCAGACCAGAGCGGCTTTGTCCCTGGCCGCTCCACCGCCTTAAATATCCGCCGATTATTTAACGTCATCTCGAGAATTGACCCTAAAATTAACGCTGTGGCAGTCACACTTGATGCCCAAAAGGCATTTGATATGGTCTCTTGGCAGTACATGTGGGCGGTACTGGAGAAAATGGGTATTGGTCCGTGCATGCTTTCCTATATCAAACTGCTATATACGGATCCGGTGGCCAGAGTTCTGGTTAATTCTTATACATCGGCTTCTATCACCCTACATAGAGGTACGCGCCAGGGATGCCCATTCTTTCCTTTATTATTTGTAATGGCCATTGAGCCTATGGCGGATAGTGTGTGAGGCAAGTATGCCCGCATGGGAATACGCTTGGTGACACGCCTGAAATTATATCGTTATATGCTGACGATATACTTCTCTGTCAGAACCCCTCCATTCACCTAGACCCTATCATTCGTGAGATAACTAAGATTGGTACATTTTCGGGCTTTACTATAAATTACACTAAGTCGGATATCTTTCCTCTTACCACTGCAACTCCCCAACCGAAATGCGAATTCCCACTCCGCTGGTCCCCAGGGGGCATTAAATACCTTGGAGTTCACGTATCTTTACTGGGATCCTCTTTACTGGCTGACAACTATTTATTTTTGAATTTGTTTATTGGCATTTTTGGTAATATCACTTACAAGTTTTGCAAATGCGTCTTGTGCATACTCTTTTACAGTGCTTTTCGGTTTAGCCTTAACAATATACCAAACAACAAATAACGAGTAACAGTAACTGTCTCCTTGCCATGTCCATGTGTTTCAGCATCTCTTGTTTCGGGGAGGAGGGGTATAGGGAAGTTGGGTAGCATACTCAGGGAGGGTACAGGGGTGATACCTTCCCAGGACCATCCTAGTTTCCAGTCATCCATCCGGGGTTGCCCTTTCTTGTCTTGTAGGTGAGTTCGTTTCGGGTCATGGGCTCATGGGGGCTTGTCATCCGAGGGGAGGAACATATGCCTAGTGAGTTCTTTCCATGCCTCGAGAGCTCTGCTGGACTCATCCGTAGATCTAGTGACACTTTCTTCCCAGGCCTTGGTCTCAGCCGACACCCATCGCTCTGCTTCACTATGCCATGCTTTGTATTGCGGTCCTGCAGGTCTTTTCCAGGTCATGGCTATGGTTCTTTTGGCCAGGATGCACGCTATGTCCATGAGTCTGACTATGTGTTTCAGTTTGGCTAGCCTAGGGTAGGTTCCGAGTAGGCATTCCTCAGGTGCCCATTTGTAGTTGGTCATGCCTGTTTTCTCACATGTATGTTTTACCCTATCCCACAGTGTCCTGGACTTGGGGCATTCCCACATCATGTGGATTAGATCCGCTTCCTCCCTCATGCACCAGGTGCAGTGTGACTGCGATTGTTTGTTAAACTTAGCTATTCGTTTCGGGGTTAGGTAGGTTCGGTGCAACACATTCATCTGTATTTGTCGAAATCTATGATTCCTGGACACCTCTTTTGGGAATGCAAGTGCCCTATTCCACTCCCCCTCTGTCATTTCTCTGCCTACGTCTATTTCCCATTTACCCTTCATTTCCACGCTCCGGGGGTTGGGTATGTCGCTCAGGTGTCTATATATTTGAGATATTGGTCTACTGCCCTCCCCCATATTGTATAACAGCGTGAGTAGTGGTTCCGGGTCCGGTTCCTCAGGCCACGCTTCCCATTTACTTTGTGCTGTGGAGCGGACCTTCTGGTACCAGAGGAACTGGCCCGTGTGGATGCCCTCTCTGTCCTGTAGTGTGGCAAATTCTTTAAAGATGCCCTCTTCATAAAGATCTCCCCAGGTGTAAACCCCTCCGTTTTCCCATAATCTGAGTTGTTTTAGATCAGTGACCGTTGTGTACAGGTCTGCGAGCAGGGGTATTTCCGGTGCATAAGCGTTCTGCGTGCGGGTGAGTGTCCTTGTTCTACGCCAGATCTCCCTCCCCAAGGTGACTATGAGGGGTGTCGCTCCTAGCAGTTTCATAGGTACCCAGACCAGTTCCTTCAGAGTGAATGGGAGGCTCGTGGTCTGTAGCAGGGGTGTTTCATCTGTGGGCTCATCGGATAACCATTTAATTACAAAGCTAAGCTGAGCTGCTAGGTAGTACTTTTCTAGATTTGGGAGTTGGATGCCGCCTTGTGTGTATGGCAGGGTCAGTGTCGACAGCGCTATCTTATGTCTGTTTTCCCCCCAAATGAACTCTCTTATTAGCGTCTCGAGCAGCCGGAAGAAGGGTTTATTGATATAGTAATGTACATTCTGGAACCCATATAGGAATCGCGGTAAAACAATCATTTTAATTATGGATGCCCTTCCCATCATAGATAAGGGGAGTCTCGACCAAAAGTTCATGGATCTGCGCAGAGCCAGGAGCGCTGCTTTTGTACTGGCTGACAACTATACCGCTGCCGCGCAATATGCAGAATCCAAGATGTTGAGGTGGCGCGACCTTCCACTGTCCCTCTCGGGAAAACTCTCCCTGATTAAAATGATAATAGTTCCAAAGCTTCTATATATATATTTGCTAATGTTCCACTCTGGCCTGGGAAGCGGTACTTTACTAATTTACACGCTGAGTGTGCCCAGTTCCTGTGGCACCCTGGTGCTGTCCGTAAGAAGTGGCAGTACATGACTCTTCCCTGCGAGACAGGGGGGATTCAATGCCCCGGACTTTGCTGGCTACTGGGTTGCTGCACAAGCCCAACACGCTACACATTGGTATAAATCACTAGATCCTCCCCCATGTAAAACTTGAGATGCTAGCGACCAAGGTGAACGTTATGTCCCTGATCCTCTACCAATCGTACCAAACTGATGCCCCGGCTGACCCACTGGCTACTATAATTAGGGCATGGAGATCGCTCTTACTATCCCAGCCTGCACGCTGCCCATACTATAAGTGGCTTCCCATATGGTCATTCCCAGGTCTCGCCCCCATACATGATAAACCTCTCATGCAACATTGGTTGGATCTGCGGTATCAGGTGTTCTCTGATCTGTTGCCCAAAGGGAAATTCATCACTCCACAGACATGGCGACCAGGACACTCAGAGTCACCACTTGAGCTACTACAATACTTCAGACTCAGAGCGGCAGTGCGCGCAATGTGGCCCTCATACCCAGACGAAGCCCCTGAATCCCTTGAGATCTGCTTCATAGCTAACTCGTTGGGAGGCAAGGGCATAACCTCTGCTCTGTATAAAATGTTTATTGTAAAATCGGCAGACTCATCTCACAGGCTTCGGGATGCCAGGAGCAATGAATTGGGGCTGGCAATTACTGATATCATGTGGGTAAAAATGTGCATACATACACGTATGGTCTCCCTCAATTCTAGACTCTGGTGCATGCAATACAAGCTCCTCAACCGTCTGTACTACACCCCTCATAGAATTGGGAAACTCACGCACAACCCACCCCCTGTTTGCCCGAAATGTAGATCTGACGAAGCTGACCATGCCCACATGTTTTGGTCCTGCAGGGCATTGGCCCCATTCTGGGAAGCTGTACTGGAGGCCTTCTCGGAAATTGTGGGGCTCTGGATTGCTCCTGACCCCCTTGCTATACTGTTTGGGCTATGGGAGGATATGGAGGTGAAAAGTTGCCAAGTTTTTGAATGTTGGGGTTATGGTAGCCAAGAGATGTATTTTACAATACTGGAAACGTCGCTCCCCCCCTACATTTGGGAGGTGGTTGAAGGCCCTCGCCTGGACACAAAGGTGTGAGGAGGACTACATCAATTCTCTACCCATGAATGCTCGCCCTAAAAATAGATGGACAGAGTTTTGTAGTTATTTGAACAATAAACTTGACTTAGAGCTTCTATCCTCGCCTCCGTTGCCACACCAGGTGGATGCGCAGCTCGGACTTTGAGCGGCCAGACTAAATCTGATGTGTTCCTTGTCAATATTCCTAATTACTACTTATGCATTGCTTATACCAAATGGTCTAAATGTAGAATGTAAATTGCTGATTTGATGCACTCTGCACTCGCTGCTGTTCCTTGCCAATAAAGAAAAGTTTTAAAAAAAATACTTCTGGTAATACAATTCGGTATCGGGTAATAAAATTGCGGCAAACATTTCGCAGGTAAAAAAAATTGCTGCAAAAATGCTGTGGTTTTACCCGGTAAAGGTGTACCCCATTATACCATTTAAGGGGAGCGGGGTTTGCAGGGGTGTCCCACGCTCCCCTTAAATGGTATAATGGGTCCAGGGGTTGCAGGGGTGTCCCCCGTATCCTTTATATGATTGTGGCGGCAAAACCACAGCGTTTTTGCCGTGATGTTTTGTATCCACGGCCATTTTTGCACTGATTTTAAGACATGGAACCTACAATTCTTGAAGGGGTTAACTAATCTTTATCCCCCCAACTCCTTTTCAGGTGCCCCTGTGGGATCTAACTTTAGCCTTAAACTTTTTAATGGGTACTCCCTTTGAACCTCTTCATTCGTGCCCATTGAGACTACTTACCTTCAAAACAATCTTTTTGGTGGCAATAATCTTCCTGAAGGGTGAGTGAGTTACAAGCCTGGTCTTGCAAGCCTCCTCACACTGTCTTTCACAAGGACAGAGTAGTATTAAGACTGAAGCCTAATTTCCTTCCCAAGGTGGTATCTGAGTTCCACATTACTCAGAGGATAACCTTATCTTCTTTTTGCCCTCCTCCGCATCCAAAGAAGGAGGAAGAAAGGCTGCACAGACTCGATCCAAAGCGTGCCTTGAGTTTTTACATGAGCAGACTTGCTATCCTGAGACAAACTGACCAATTATTTGTGGGTTACACAGGTCATAAGTTGGGTGTAGCCATCAGCAAACAAAACATCTCTAGGTGCATCATTTTAACATTTTCAGAATGTTATAAATTGGCTGGTAAATTCCTTCCAGAACACAGAAGGGCCCATTTAACCAGGGGTATCGCAGCTTCGTCAGCTGAGTTCTATGAAAGGATATTGTGCGGCTGCCACATGGTCGTCTGCACACACCTTTACAAAAGTCTATAGCCTCTATATTCCTCCACTAGCCGAGAATCAAAATTCGGAAAGGCGCAGTACTGCACTCTGTGCATACTAAATTACTCTATTTTTACTCCCTCCTCCTGATTTTATTACTGCTTTGGGAGAGTATCAAAGATGAGGAGGAAGACGTGGGAGGACACAATCCATTTGAAGAACAAGTTAATTACCCCTGGTAACATTCTTTCGATTGGATGTTCCCCCTCCCTACCTACCCCGCAGTAAAACTTCCCTTGTGGTTAGTCTGTGCTCCCTCAAGGGTTGTAACCGTCTAATTTAAGACGCTCCTTCACTTCAAAACGGAACTGAGCAACGGACGCTGCGCACGCTACTTATACCTGTGATGTCGACATTGGCACGGAGGTCCCCGAGGGACATCGACTCGACAGGCATCGACGCACAGCGCCCTCTACTGGAAAAAAATAATTCCGACGCAGCAAGCTGGATATTGGGAAATATCAAAGATAAGGATGGGAGGAACATCCAACCGAAAGAACGTTACCAGGGGTAAGTAACTTGTTCATCTAGGGGAGACGCTGTTCCGGCTCTCAAATCTGTTCACCTTTTTGAGATGGCTGGACGTTTCCTTACCTGTCGAAACATATTTGCTGTTTTGAAGCCATTGCTGCATTTGAAGGACCAGAATTGGCACTACAGGCTGGGCCCTGTATCATAGGCTTGACTCTGATACATATTATCGGTTGCTGGGAGGGTCTACTTGCCCCTCCTAGTAGTTGAGGTGGATTTCCAGAACCAGCCCTGTGGGAGGGTTCCTAGATGCCACCTTAGTTGATGAATAGAGTAATTTAAACGTGTCTAGCCAACCCCCTACCAAGGTGTAGTGTAGCAGAGCAGTAAGGGAAGACTTCATGGATAAAACACGTCCACTGCCACCAGCCATAACTAGGAGGTTGTCTGTGTCTAAAAAGTCACAGGAGCAGAGGGAAGGGGGATACTAAGTATCCCTTTGGCACTCCACATAGGTGGTGTGCACCAATCTCTCAAGACTCTTAAGTCATTAAGAACTGTAGTTAATTGAGGATATAGGAAAATAATCTTAAAGGAGGACCTTAAGGGTCCCCAGCAACACTTCCCATAAGGAGCTGTGTGCTGCCATAGTAAAATACAGATGCCTTTTAATAGTTATGGAGTAGATAGACTCCATAGTACAGGTAGAATACACAGAATAGAGTCCCAAAAGACAGAACTCAAAAGAATGAATGAGTGGCACAAGGCTCAGCTCATTGTGGGTTTAAAGAAAAGGGTCCAGAAGTCCAGTAAAAAGTGATGGGGGTCTCACTGAAGAGGGAATGAAGCATAAAAATGATAAATCTCCCTAACGGACAATCCATTGAACTACCTACTTTTATCCAAAATCCATCTACCTCGGATGAAAGAAGTCTTCATACATTAGATCTAAGGAAGGCGATATTGTACTACGTGAACAAAATAAAACCTCGAAGGAAAACAGATAAGCTCTTTGTTTCCATAGCACCTGGTAGAGAAGGTGATCACATCTCTAAAAATGCCATCTCCAGATGGATAGTCAAATGCATACAGCTGTGCTATTCACTATCCAAAAATACCCTACCTGTCACTCCTAGAGCTCACTCTACCAGAGCCACAGGAGCTACTCCAGCATTTATTGCAAATGTCCTTCTAGATGCTATTTGCAAAGCAGCTACTTGGAGTTCCATTCATACCTTTAGGCAGCATAACTGCTTTGACAGATTCACAGTTGGGACAAGCAGTGCTAAAACATATATTTGCCGCTGTACCTTCTCACAAACCACCTCCTTCTCCAGATACTGCTCACTAATCTATGCATAGCATGATCTAAGCAGATCCACAAGCCTCAGAAGGCATACATTACTCACCGTAATCATATACTGATGCTTGCATCTGCTTAGATTCACATGCGGCCACGCTGTGTCCCCTCCTCGAGTCGAAGGTGCATAGATGTTTCTTGCTCTATCGCTATTTTCTGCTTTATTACATCTGTACTCGCGCTACACTTCATGCAACCGTATGTCAGAAACAAAATAATATGAGGGACCTTGATGTGTGAAGGACCATGGGTACAGTAGACATCACACTGGGGATAGTATTACTAACGTGCCCATTCGATATCCCTTTTTTGAGTAAATCATGTAATACTAGATGTAGGACAATGCACACCATGTGAATCTAAGCATCAGAAATACAATTACAGTGAGTAATGTATGCCATGTGCTCTCGCACCCACCTGAGTCTAAGCCCACTGCTCTGCTGCTGTACCTTGATTGGGTTTGGCTAAAGAGAGAAGGATCTTTCCTGTTCACCATAATAGTTTGGCCTCTCAGGATCCCTCCTCCTTCCCCGCAACCTCCCTGAGTGGATTATGAAAATCCATCTGAACACCAACTAGCAGCACTTTTCAATTGAGGGCATCAGTGCACCATTCATCATAGTACTTCTTTGGGTGAATTCGGTACCTTCTGCAATGATTGTCCTTATTATTCAATCTTCCTCTCAAATTCCTCAACCACCCACCCCTATTTAACCCCATCTATTTGTATTGCACTGCTCGCATTTGGCATAATTAGAACATGGATGAGTGGAAATGATGTATGGATGAAGTGCAGAGATGTTTGATCATATCTGGAGCGCCTGACAACACAGTGACTGTGCTGTCCATAGAGGTGTACAAAGCACAGAGGTAGTCATTAAAGATTTAAAGATAAGTGTGCATCTGAATCGAGGGGATCTGTGGGGAAAGAATGGATCAATCAGAAAAGTCATTAAAAAAAGCCAAGTCGTTTTTTGCTTTACACTTTCCTTGGTCTCTTCCTTGCTGTTTTCTTAATCTGATTTCACGTCAGCCTCTCTTTCAGCAGTGGTCTTGACAGAAGGAGCAGCCATTGTAGCCAACCCCATGAACAGTGCGTTTTCTGCAGCATCCATGATACCGTCCCACAACCAGACCAACAGCAACAACACTCCAGCTCAGGGTTCCTCACCACGGCCCAGTATCCTCCGCAAGAAACCTACCACTGATGGGTGAATACTTGCAAATGCTCCATGCAAATATGTTCTCCTTGAAAGTGATCTTGTTCATTGCTGAGTTCTTGGGAAGAGGGGACGGGCAGTGTATTTCTAATATTGTCATCCATTAACATTCTTTGAATAGATTTGAACTATTTGTACTTACTAGAACATGCTTGTCCATGTAAAAAGCAAATGACTACATCTCCTACCATGCTCTGAGTGATGGCTGGGAAATCTTTTCTTTTCACAGCTTCGAAGACCATGTAATGAAAGTTTGCTCACACTCTTGAATAAGAGCTGTACAATTTATACTTATTTTGAGAAAAGCAGAAGGATCCAAGTTAGGAAATCTGCAATCAAAGAAGCACTCGTGTTACTTGCACCAGCATGTCGAAAAACAATCTTTTGAATAAAGTTCCAAGTTTATTTCAGAAATGGGGGAAGGATTCATTCACATGCGTAATATGGCTAACATATGGTTTAACACTTTAACCCCAATGACATGTTTTGGGACAGATTTCTTTTTTAGGCAACTTTACCTCCATATTCTATTGACCCTCACACTTTTGCTTCTGTTATGTTTCTGAACCTGTCCTGGCTTCTTACAGGGAACTGCAACCTTCATCTTCACTCTCCTGGCATTTTGCTCATTTGTCATGGGAAGACTAACCAGTTTTTCAGACTAGCCATACTGGAAAACGGTTTCCCTTTTCTCTTTTTACCTCTTTGGGTAACTTTTAACAATGCACATAACATCTTCAAACTGCAGTGCACTGGGGATATTTTTGTATCAACCTAGTTTTTTTACACAGGGGATTTCTGGTTATTTTGATATGTGCCTAAAGACAAGCTGGTGACAGCAGATACATTTTTAGCATGCACTTTCGCGTTGACCGCGTCCGGCTATTGAATGTGGCTAGTGCCCTAAAATGGCTGTGCCACGAAACTTTTTGGTTCTTTTGGCCATATTGTTTCTTGGC
Organism: Ambystoma mexicanum; assembly: GCF_040938575.1. Lineage (NCBI taxonomy): Eukaryota > Metazoa > Chordata > Amphibia > Caudata > Ambystomatidae > Ambystoma > Ambystoma mexicanum. The sequence goes on along the minus strand of NC_090932.1, from coordinate 258,495,074 downwards.
CGCCTTCTGCCTTTGACTGTGATGAAAGCCCTTATATGGTTATGCATTCACCCGGGGCCAGTGGATGAAATGTTTGTGTTAATCCAGGAAGTGAGTGGGACTGTCCTGTCCCACTCCACGTCCGTGGTGCCAGAGAATCTGGGAGGTGTGCATGAGTGAAACCCACAGTGTTTTCTGATTGGACCACTGCTGAAAGTTGGAATGATGCAGATCCTTACCATTGGTGGGCTTGGACTTGCCTCCAGCCAGGATTTTCTATATAAGAGGACTTGTGCAGCAATTTCTTTAGATCAGCGTTGGAGCAAAGTATCTTGTGCAGCAGAGCAGACAACTGAAGATCTGTGGACGACTCCTGAAGAGGCCTGGCATCCCTTTCTGTGTTTGGCCATGTCAAATCCTAATGGGCTGCCTGATCTGTAGAGACCCTCTGCAGTGCTTCAACCCGTGGACTGGTGGGACCAACCAGTCTGAACACCTTCTTGAGATCCAGCCGTCCTGGGCCCTCTGAATCATCCCTTGACCACCCAGAGTACCAACCAGCTCTCTAGTGGGCTACCTCAACAGAAGTGTCGCCGTTCTGCATTTTCGTCCGGAACTTCGGTGGTTGCCAGCCTGTGCTACAAGTTGCCTTCCTGCCTCATTTCGGCTTCCCAGTATCAAGAGATCCTGTCCATGAAGGTCTTTGAGCGCAACTGGAGAGACGCCTGCTGTCGCCCGTGTACAGTGACAGTCGCTTGAACCAGCTTCCCTCCATCTGGTTGATTGTCCTGAAGAGGCAAGCATCAGTGCCTGCTGCATTTCTTCGACAAACAGTTCACAGCTCCTGGACCTGACCAGAATCATCTCTGCACCTGCAGCTCTTGGGCATCTTCTACTGGATCTAACGGTGGGAAAAACTGCTTCTAGCGACTCCCAGTCAACTTGCCTAGTCACTTGGAAAGTCGGAGTAAGGGGGGGTGAGTACTTGCAATACAATCAGCTGTTCCGGTCCCTGTAACAAATCTTATAATAAACTTTGGTTTATTCCATTTCATTGCCTTTTGAAAGTTTGTTCTAAAAGCTGTTCTAAAGGAGAGGAAAATAATCTTAGTTACCAGTGATATTGTTGACAAGTCTTCTGGAACATTTTTCACTACCACAGCAACTCTTCCTACATTTGTCCCCTCTCCTAGAAGAATCTTTTACCTTTGGGCACAAGGCCTCGTTCATCATAGAGATTAGATTCATAAAGTTACATGATTTTTTTTTTGTGCACTGGTTTACCTTAGCATAGGGTCTGTCAGGGATTGACATGCTCATGAATATTCCTCGTTGTCAGGATGGGAATCCTCTGTAAAAGATTTTGCTTTGGCCCGTAAACTGTATTTTACGCTATAACCAATCACTGCCCTTTGGGTCATAGTGCCCCCATCCAATGACAGTTATCTCCCTAAACTTCCCGGGGGGCCATCTTCAGATTTGAGATTTGGTAGAGCATGTAAAGTGGCAGTGTGAACCAAGAAGTGTCACAGAGGGGAAGGATGGAGGGTTTGCATGTGAATCCATACCAGACCCATGCTGGAGAAAAGGAGTAACGGGTAAGTAACTTCTTCCTTCTCCAGAATGGGGTCTAGCATAGATTCACATGCTCATGAAAAAGATTATAATGCAGCACACATCCACAACCATGGGAGTTGGTATGGCTCAACAGAAGCAATACAGCACTTCTTGGCTGACCCGGGACTCCTCCCTGGAATCTGTCAACGCAGTAGCATCTCGTGGAGGTGTGGGTGGACCTCCACGTAGCAGCCCTGCAGATGTAGAGCAGTTGAACTCCAGAGAGAAACGTTGCTGTGATGGCTATGATGGAATGAGCTCTCGGCAGGCCTGAAGGGATCCGTTAGCCAGACGAGGACAATGCATGATGCAGCCATAGAGCCACCTGGATATTGAAGCCTTAGATGGGGCCTTTCCGTGATTCACAGGTCCAAAACAAACAAGTTGAGAGTCTGTTGTGTGTGTGTGACATAACTTCAAGGTGCGCGCAAGGCCCCCGAATGCAACGTCCTTTCCGCCGGCTTATAAGGATCCGGGAAGAGTACTGGGAGCACCAAAGGCTCGTTGAGTTGGAATTCTGAAGGCACCTTCAGCATAAAGGTGGAGTGGGTCCGACGCACCACCCATGTAGCGTGGAAAGACGAGTACGGCTTCTTGCAAGAGAGGCCCTGACCCGCCTGGCCGAGGTGATGGCCACCAAAAAAAGCAGTCTTCCATGATAGAAACTTCAAAGGGGCCTGATGCATTGGTTCAAAAGGGGCTCCCATGAGCTTAGTCAAAACAATGTTGAGCTTCAAAGCTGGAGCAGGGGCCTTCACTGGTGGAAAAGTCCTGAAGAGGCCTTTAAGGAACTCATTGGCGTGTCTGTCCAACCACAGAGATGGCTTACCAGGCATCCAGGTGTAACTGGATATGGCAGCCAGATGCACCTTATCGAGACATGAGCAAGGCCAGCCTTGGCCAGGGAAAGCAGATACGGGAGGAGCTGTGACTCGCAGTGGTGTAATCTTCTGAGTCTTGCACCACTTGTGACCATAGCATGACAGCATAGAATCTTCTTGAATTCCAGTGCAAGAGCATCATGTCCAAACTCTGGGCTACAGGAACCAGGCCGGGAGGCTCAGCGACGCTGGGTCATGGTGAAGTATTGTTCCGTCTTCTAAGGTGGGAAGGTCGGGAAGTGGAGGTAGCCGGATGGACAGAGCCACTGACGGAGCCAGTCTGGATGTTTTGCACAATGCTTTATTTCAAATGAAAGAAAATACCTTCTGTAGACCCTATTACTACGATGAATTCCCTACTCTACAAAACAATAAAAAGGGTACTTGTCTAGATGTCTAACAAATAAGAGCTCTCCTCCGTCATACTCTAATCTAAACCATTTTAGAATTAACTTGGAATATGTTTGGTGGTGGCTGGTTTCTTGACCTCCACCCCAAGAGTTCTCAACAATCTTTGACAACTTTTCAAAGGATCAAAACAAATGTGCTTCATTAGTCTGCTACACCTCTTGCCTGGTGGCTCCAGTTTACCAACAACACAATTAAACAGTATCTCACTGTCCTTTATACCAACAGACTTTGTCAGTAAGTCCTATACTTCTTGGTTTGTCCCCTCCTGAAGGTATTTGGAAAATACAAGGAATGTAATGTAACATGTGATTTCTGATTTAAACCAAATACTACTCTCTAGTGGTCCTGATTCAGATGCCCCTGTATTCTCTGTTGGGTATGCTCAAGGTTTACTTTGTACGACTTGCACTTTGCCTCAGATTGTAGTTTTTGTCAACTCTTTCAGCTTGGCACTGCCTTGGTTGCGATAAATCTTGTGACTTCTCTTACCCCATCTATGCTCCTCTCAATGTCAGCCCCATCTTGGCTATGGCCGGCTTGGCTTTCGGTATGGTTTCTGTCTATTTCTCTTACCCCCATTCCCCTATGGGGTCTTTTGAAGGCCAGCCCCGGGTGGGCTATGGGGCGACTTGGTGTGGTTTGATTTGGGGTTTCCTGACCATTACTCTCGCCCTCTTCTGACTGACAGCCACAGGTGGGCTGTCAGCTTAGTCGGCTTGTTTTACAGTTCCTCTGGCGGTTCCTATGATACACTTCTGCAGTCTTCTGACCAACAGGCCTTGCTGGGCTATGGGTCTCTGTCCGACTAGATTGAAGGGAGGAGTAAGAGGAAGGGCAGGTAGGAGTAGAAGGAAGGTGACTGGTAGGAGTTTGAACCGAGCTGAATTAACAGTGCAATCATAGTCACAATCCCAATTCCAAATTAGTAGATTGGGGTTAGGGAGTAAGTGCTAGCGGAGACAATGGAGAAAGAGGGCCAGCCCTAGGGCCCAAAAATATAAAAATAAACTCTTGAACCGTCCTTCAGACTCGGTGTGGTTTGTGTGCCATCTGTGACGATGTGCTTGTGGCAGCAAATACTTTTCTCCAGCATTGGATCTTTCATGGATTCACATGCTGTGAATATTTCCTGCCGTCAGGCTGGGAAACCTCAGTAACTTTAAAATAGTGGTTTTCCTATGGCAAAACTTTGACACCTTAAGCGTGCAATCGACGTCTTTATGGGTGCTTTAGGCAGCACCAAAGGGACGTCTAGCATTTAGCCCCACCCCCGCAGCTTCCCTTCAGACTTCAACCGTCTTCACAACTGTTAAGATCACCTTGTGTTCTCTCCAGAGAATTGGTCATGTCCTCTGTGGGTCCGAAGAAGTCATTGTTTCGGCTGTGTGCGATCTGCGGCCTCAGAAATTGTGTATGATGGGGACTACCTTGTGGACTGCTTGTACTGCCTGTACCCCAATCACTCCGCCAACAACTGCACCGTCTGTCGAGGGTTGTCCCAGAAGACTCTCGGATACTGTAATCAGCAGTTGATTTGCTGGCAAATCAGGGGTCGGGGGGGGGGGCTCTCTGGCTTTGCAGGTGGGCTCTTCAAGCTGGGGCAGGTTCTCTACGCCTTCGGCCAAGAGATCGCCATTGCACCAGAGGGCGCAGTCAGCAGAGCCAACGCCTAAGAAGCAGCGCACGGAGACCAGGCCGGCGTCGGATTTTGGTAAAGGCGCTGAGTCTTTGTTACGCAAGATTGTATGCTGTACCATTTGGGTGCACTACAACAACCCTGACCGCCTGGCAATAGGAACCTAACCTTTCGTATAAGTCTGTGCTACACAGGTTGGTAGCGTGATTGAGCAGCCAGGCTTATCTCAAGAGGGGTCAATGTGAGCTGTAGGGGAGTTACACAGAGATTCACGGTGACATGTATTCAAATAAACACTTACATGCAATGTTTCCTGAATAAACAATTATTAATTTATCAGTCAGAGTAAGCCACCTTCAGAAGGGAGCAATATAACAGTAACACTCCAATATACTTCACAAAATACACTCTTAATATCTCTAAATCAGTGAGTACCCTTTTGAGATGGCCCACAGACACAACCTACACCCTCAGGTGACTTCAATAGCTAGGATGCTGGGGACATTGATATATCACTGTTGCATTTAGAATCATTTAGAAGTAAGTCAAAGGAAAAGGTTATTAGAACATACAAGAGTTAAGGAGAATTCTCTGTAAAGGCTAATTTCCCAAACCTAGTGAGTCCCCCAGCAGCTTTGCTGGATTTTTGGGGTTTATTTTTTCTCCTGCTAAGAGTGAGACTCTTTTTCTCCCACTCTTAGACATGATTTGAGGTGTTCCTTTGACTTTGTATGTGTTATTTGGGCTATGGGGTCCTTTACCCCATAGGGCTTCATGTGTTTTTGATATGTGAGTTACACAGCACCCTCCGTGCAGTAACCCAGGGGTGTCATCGCGACCCCCAAACATAGACTCTATACCCAGGGCATGTAAAGTCGCCATTGGCTTTACTAGTCTCAAATTGTGAACAGAACCAGTACAAACCATTTATTTATTTATTTATTTATTTATTTGCATTTATAAAGCGCACAGAACTGCCCTGGGGCATCGTGGCGCTGTTACAGCAGACTTAGTCATGAACACAAGCATAGGAATGTGTTTACAGATGTAACCGAGTTACATAGTACATTTCACATTGGTAATAAACATTGAGCTTAAAGGTTATGCTATGCTGTGGATACAATGCAAGCATGAGAGTGAATGTGGCAGACTTTAGCGGAATAGGAGGGTTTTGAGGTTTTTACGGAAGGTATGGTATGATTTTTCGTTCCTTAGTGAGGTAGGTAGGGAGTTCCAGTTTTTTGGTGCGAGGTGTTGGAAGCTGGTTCCTCCCGCCCTGGATCTTTGAAACGTGGGGACATCAATCATGTTGGTGCGGTGAGCTCTGGTGGGTCTGATGGAGGCTTTCGGTGTGATTCTTTCTGCGAGATAGGGTGGGGCATCCAGGGATAGGCATCTGTGTGTGATGGTCATGGCTTTGAACAGTATGCGTTCCTTCACAGGTAGCCAGTGGGCATCTCTCCTTGCTTGCGAGATGTGTTCTCTTTTTGGAATGGACAGTGCTGCCCGGAGCGCATTGTTTTGCGTGATTTGGAGTTTTTTTAGGTTGTGGGCGGAGGTGCCTAGGAACAGTGCATTGCAGTAGTCTAGTTTTGTACCTATAGTGGCTCTGGCGATGGACAGGCAGTTTTTGGCGGAGAGAAACGGCTTGACAGCATTTATCATCTTGGTGGTAAGTGCTGAGGAAGAGGCAATGGCGTTGACTTGGCGAGACATAGATAGTGAGGCATCTAGGTGAACGCCTAAGGTTTTAACAGACTTGGAGACTGAGATGGTGGAGTTGTCAATGTTGAAGGATTTGTATTGGGGGGGGAGTTTGTTGAGAATTTCATTGGTCCCTACTATGAGGATTTCGGTTTTGTCCCCGTTTAGGCAGAGGCCGTTGGCCGCCATCCAGGTTTGGATGGCTGTGTAGATTTTGGTTAATGCAGTAGCATCTTCTTCGTAGGTCCCAGTTAGAGGGAGTAGTACCTGCGTATCGTCTGCGTAGTTGGTGTACGCTATGTTACGACAGTCGAGGTCCTTGAAGAGAGGAAGGGTGAATATATTATAGAGAGTGGGGGCGGTGCAGGAGCCTTGTGGGACGCCGCAGTGGATGGTGGTAGGGGTTGCCGAGGCAGTGTCTGAGAAGACTTTCATGAGTCTGCCATTTAGGAATGAGGCAACCCATGCAATGGCTTCCGGGGAGAAGTGTGCTTCATTTTTTAGGTGCATGCCTAGGATATCGTGGTTGACAAGGTCAAAGGCGGCAGATAGATCCAGTAGGAGAAGGAGTGCCGGTTTGCCTTTATCCATAGTGTCTGCAAGCTGTATTTTCAGATCAAGTAGGGCTGACTCTGTTCCGTGACCTGGTCGGAAGCCTGACTGTCTTTTTCCTAGGATATGGTTGGTTTCGAGATAATCCTGGATTTGTGTGTAGGCCATTTTATCCAGAATCTTGAGCAGGAAAGGCACAGTGGTGATGGGCCTGTAGTTGGTAGCTACTTCAGGGTCGAGGGTGGTTTTTTTTAGAAGCGGGCGCACCCAGGCTTCTTTTAGACTGTCAGGGACAGTGTTGGCTTTGAAAGAGGCATTGATGAATGATTTAAGGAAAGGGGCGAGTGTTTCAGTGCAGTCTTTGATCAGGCTGGCGGGGCAGGGGTCTCCTTTACAATTGGATGGTTTGATCTTGTTCATTATCTCAATAACTTCGTGTTCTGTGACTTCCCTGAATTTGAACGGGGTAGTGGGGGCTTTGGTGGATGTGGTTCCCGAGCTAGGGGTGGGCATGTGGCTCGTGGTGGTGTGAGATTTGAGGTGCAGTGATAGGTTTTTGTGGTGCTCCTTAATTTTTGTTTGTAGGAGTTCAATTTTAATTTAACAAGGCAGATTGTATGGAATTGCACCAGATTTGGTCTTTAACAATGTCTTGTGATTTGGTGGCCGGTGTGGTGAGTTCGTTGAAAATGGCGAAGAGTTCTTTGGATTCGGAGCTTGCATTAGCAATTCTATCATTATAAGAGACTGATTTAGCTGTGATTATGGCTTTTTTGTATTGGGCAGTGATTTTTTTGTAGGAGGATAGGGTGGCTGGGGAAGGCGATTTCTGCCAGGAGTTTAGAGCTTTTCTTTTCTGTGAGCGGAGTTCTTTGAGTTCAGTGGAGAACCAGGTGTTTGAGTGTTTGATAGCTTTGGCTTTTTTGGTCTGCAAGGGGGCAATGGCGTCAATGGCGGTGCTTATGGTGCTCTTGTAGATATCTGCTAATTCTGACGGGTCAGATGACTTGAGGTCTGTGGAGAGGATGTGAAGGTGGGGAGTAATTTTATCTTTAGTGAGATTTTTTACACATCTTGCCAGTGCTGGGGGAATGGGGTTAGGTTTGTTTGTGTTAGATACAGCGGGAATAAAGAAGTGAATGAGGTGGTGATCTGACCAAGGAGTCGGGGTGATGGAGCTAATGTCGACGTGACAGTTGTGGTCAGCTATCCAGTCCAGGATACGGCCTTTGTTGTGTGTGGGTGAGGTTATTTTTTGGTCGAAGCCTAGTTCTTTTAGGGCTAGTGCAAGAGATTTAGCAGGCTTGTCCTTTTTGTCGTTATACCCCAGGTTAAGGTCACCTAGAAAGATGCTTTTGGAGGTGGGTTTTAGGTTTTCTGTTAGGCGGTGTACAAGGTTCTCATGGAACTCTGTTAGTGGGCCGGGCGGGCGGTAGACTAGGTTGAAAGTGATGGTGGAGTTAGGGGAGAGGGCAATTTTTATAGCTAGAGAGTCTATGTTGTCACCTAGATTGGAGGTGATTTGTCTGGCCTCGAGGTGATCTTTCAGGATGAATGCTACCCCACCACCTACTGAGGAGAGGCGGTCTTGCCGGATAATGGCGTACCCCTGTGGGATAGTAAGGTTGAGGGCTGGCCCTGCAGCGCTGTGCAGCCATGTCTCGGTGATGGCTAGGATGTCGAGGTCCAAGCTAGTTAGGAGTTCGTGAATTTCAATGGCATGGGCAGGGATGGATCTGGCGTTTATGAGGGCACACTGTAGGTTGTGTGCGTTGGGCCGAGGTAGGGGTGGTGTTGAGTGGTGTTGCCGGGATGGGGTGCGGCATGGTGGGTTTAGGTAAGGGTGTTTTGACTGTAGGGGGTGGCGTGTTAGTCGTGTTAAGAGTGGTGGGAGGTGCTTGGTGGGTGAGTCTAGGGTATCTAGAACGGAGACCTAGGAGTTGGTTCCTGGTGTGGATGGGTCTAGTGTAGGAAGTTATGCTGGGTGGAGGATGACGTGCTGTGGGGATGCTTTCGGTGAAGAATGATGGTAGGAAGTAGGTGGGAGGAATGTTGGAGAGGAATGCCAGTGGGGCAGCTGGTGAGCTGGTGGATTGTTGAGGCATGGCGATGGTATCGTTCAACATGGCACAACTAGAATCAGAATGCAATGTGGGCAGCAAAATAGGGCACAGTATGCGACCATAAGGCACAACACAATAGCGTGGTCACTATGCGACCATAAGGCACAACACAATAGCGTGGTCACTATGCGACCATAAGGCACAACACAGTAGTGTGGTCACTATGCGACCATAAGGCACAACACAGTAGTGTGGTCACTATGCGACCATAAGGCACAACACAATAGCGTGGTCACTATGCGACCATCATATTGTGGACGTACTGGTTGGGGCAATTCGATTGCCCCAGGGTCTGTTGTTTGAGGGGGCACTGTCCAGTCCCCCCCCAACCGAGTTTTGGCTGGTGGCAGTGGATACTACTTTTTATATTCGACCGCAAATATATTCCTATGGGATTTTCCCATTGTTCGAGGCTACCACTTTTTAAAATAGCCTCGAACATACCGCCGGTTTATTAAATTAATATAAATTGACCGGTTGGTATTTATTGCCGAAACTTGGTTCCAAAATGGCGTTTGTGTTCGCTTCTGTGACTCCAACCCAAGTCGAGCCCTTTGTTCCACTTTTTGGCGGGCTTCTCCACAGAAGCCTCCAAAAGTGGTGCCACTCTGTCTGGGTACCACAGGGGGTGTGGGAGGGGGTTTAGGCACCCTGGACTGAGTTGCCTCGGCAACTCAAGTCGCGCCGGGCTCACCACTTAGCATGTTTGAGTGACAGCTAGGCTGAATGAATGGGGGTTTTCTGCAAAAAAGCAGGGCTTTGGGGACTGGAACTTCAGACGTCGCCACAGGATCTAAAGAATCCGAGGAGGGAGAAGCCGAGCCGACCTGCAACGACGACACCACCAGTGGAGCCCTGCTGAACCGTCTCACCACTTTTCCTGACGACAGAGGAGATCTCCAGCCCGGAGAGTCTTCTTCCTTTGACTGGTGCGGATAACCAGTTTGCCCGTCTTTTCGCCTTCCTGGACCATCTCGTGGCCGCCTTGCCCGTGCCAAGCACCCCGGCAACCGGAATACCACGGTTTACCACTACCACGAAGAAAAGTATAGTACTTTGTAACCGGGAAGCTCCACGGCTGGTTTCTTCCCTGGCAGTGCAACGACCTTCAGCTTTCCTCCACGTCGAGACCTCCTCTTCCTCTGGACGAAACACCGACTTGCACCCGCTGCCAGGAACAACTGCGCCTGCTGGAGCGTTCTTCCCATTTTCAGGTACTGTGTCCTGCCTGGCTTCCCTTGCGACAGATTGTTCGGGTGACAGTAAATCCTCGACTTTCTAACCTGGGCTAGCATGGGGCCTGTTAACTAACTTTTCCTGACTTTATCTCAATCTTTTATGAACTATCTACAAAGACTCTTTGGGCATAACCCCACTGTGTGATCCTGGACACATTTCGCTTGCTCTCTCTAAGAGTGGGCCTGGCAGTTGAACTTCCTTGCTCTCCAGTAGACTTTGCCTAACCTGCCTCTCTGTGGTTCTTTGAAAGGTATTGAAATTGTGTGCTTCCATAACTTTGCCTTTTCCCTCCCTTTTTCTATAAATTATTAGAGTGCCATTTTATGTTAAGCGCTCACCTCTGTCTGAAAATAAGTGGTGTTTCTCACTAAGACTTGTCTAATAAGTAATTAGGGTTGTATATATATATACTAGTGACTGTGTGTTGAATTTACTTACCTTTTTTTGTGCTAGTGTATTTACAAGTGTGTTTTTAAATAAATAATTATATACTTTTACACCAAAGCTCTGGTCAGTGTTTGCTTGCGCTACTGTGTCTCTGTACCTATTGTGTATACTCTATATACTGCCTAACTCATCTTGAGAGAAGTCTGACTGCTCAGCCACAGCTACCAGGTAAATCTGGATGGTACAGACTGCTACCAATTGGGTTTATTGTCAACCACCTCTAGTCCTTAATCTTTTGCAGTGGTCCTTAAGGGAACTGCACAGGTTTCTGCCTAACAACAAGAGACCACAAATATTCTTAAACTGGCAAATACTTTCAGATCCCCCAATAAGAGTCATTCAGTGGAACAGGCTAAGCCAAAGTCAATGGGCAAAAGTCTATATGAGCTGAAGCACTTCTTTGCAGGTAAGTAAGAAAAGTATTTTCACACTGTTTCAGAAGTCTTTGAAGAAAAAGAAGAATCAATGTAGGGCCACACGATGTTGGCTCTTACTGTAGAGTTGCTTGAATCTTCTCCTACTCACAAGTCTAAGTTCTCTCAGACTTTTACAGTACCTTTTGTATTGAAGAGAAAGTGCAGCAGATGACCTCAGTTCCTGAGCAGCTCTGCAGATCTCACTGTTCTGGGACTCAGTCATGAGGGCCAAAAGGGAGGACTTCTGGGGACTCCTGCACTGCAATGGGACGGTCACGTCTCACAAAGGCAATCTTCAAACAAGGTGCTGTTCTGTCTTTCAGCTCCTCACGTCTACTGCAAATAGCGACACTGCGGTTCCTGGCTGTTGAGATGGGCTTTCCTTGCTTCTGGGGTACCGCACTCTGATGGGGCTCAGGCTCCGTCAGCCCGGCTTCCTGGGAGTCCGGAGGATCTTCCTGGAGCTGTTGGCCAGCTTAAAAGCAACACACACAATCTGGTGTTCCTCTCCCTGGCGTTTCGGTTTTCAGCAGCAACTCTGTGGAAATTCAACCAGCTCCTTAAGAATGTCCAGGTGGCTGACTTTGGAGTTGATTGGTCCCACCAACTCAAGGGGAGAAGTCGTCCTTGCAGGGACTTCTGTCGATATGAATTTGGAGTTTCAGCACAGCAGCAGAGCTTCACTGGGCAAATCAACGGTCCAGGAGTTGCAGCAGCCATCCCCTCAAGTTCTTCTTCGGTGCCTTCGTCCAGTGGCCTTTTATTCAGTTCTCTCCCATTCATTCCAGCATAGCTGTCAGTCACCCAGTAGGGTGGCTGTCCTTGCCGGACAGTCAGCCAGCCAATCAGTAGAGTGCATTTGGGTCTCCTAGGAGACTAAGCACAGGGAGATTTGGGCACCTCCCTCCCTGCTCACCCCAGACACCCTGGAGCCAGAGGCGGGTTTCACTCAAGAAGGACCTTTCCACCAAGAAATGGCGAAATAAGACGACCAGGGCCATTTTGCCAAAAATGGCACCCATGGATGTTTTACCGTGGCTGCGAACGCAGCCCGCGGTAAAATCACATAATGGTAGTAAAACGTAAACCACTGCCACCAGCCATTCATCGAGGAAAGGGTAACATTAAAATGTTACATGAGAAGCTAGACAAAGGGGATACTAGGTAAACCCTCCAGCACCCTATTGTAAGATATGTGCTGATTCTAGAAAGTTCCATATTTAAGTAAAGTAAATGTCACTTTACTGCTCTGGGAAACAGTAGTTTATCCCAGAGAAGGTATTTAATCCTTGTGGAATCTGAAATACTTCCCTTTGTCTCTGCACTGAAGGTGCTGGGTGACACCATATAAAAGGTTATACCTATGGAGTTTATCAGATTCCACAACCAAAAGAAACAGTGTACAAAATCACATTAAAATACATGAGAGAGTGGGGAAAAAGGGTCTCTCTCCAGGTTAATAAAAATCAAGTCCTCAAAATCCAGCAAAGTTGCTGGGGGTCTCTAAGGTAGAGGGAATTAGCACATTTCTGAGAATTCTCAATAACACTCTTCAGTGGCAAGGAAGGTGCCGAGTAGTGCGGCGTCAAGGACAGATAAGCTGAAGGACTCGGGTTCACGCCCGGAGAAGAGCCGGCTAACCGACTCACAAAGTCTCATCATTGGAGGAGGAGAAGTCCAGGTCTCATCAGTCCTCCTCGTCGACTAAGAAGTCGTCTTCCAAGGACAGGTGTCACTCTTCTTCGTGCCATGAGTCCTCCAAACGCTGTTCCAAGTCTTCCATAGCTCCATCCTACTGATGAGGTCTAACCACACCGAAACACATGTCTGGTATTGCTGTTGGTACTCTTGTTCAGTGGAGAATTGTTTAGCATTTCGGTGCTGGACTGCCCTAGGGCAGGGCAAAGACTAATATGTTTTAGATATATCTCCGCTGTGAAAGATAGTGAGCTAACGACTCTGGCTAAGTCTCTCATAACCAGGACTAATGTCCGGCAGAGGGACTCCCAGGACCCCCCTTGTTTTTTTTTATATTGGAGGCTTCATGCAATGATGGCAAAAGCCTATAACGAGCTTGGCCTCATCCCAGAGGAGGAGATGAAAGACTGTTTTTGTTTGACCATATGGGGAAGAGGTGAAAGCAGTCTTCCGGATCCCCATATTGGACCACGTATGGCAGGAGGGCCTTCGGACAATGCGCCACCTGTTTTTGGAGCCTGCAGTCAAGGGCTGCCTGGAGAAGAAGTTCAAGGCGCCGGAGTCCACTCCAAAGAGCCTGACATCGCAGCCCACTCCGGAGCCTGTTATTTTGGCTGCTGCAAGTAGAAAGGCTTGTTCCCAACACAAGTGTGCGACTCCCCCTGAAAATGAAGGCTGTAAGCTGGATGCTTTTGGAAAAAGGCCCTCACGGTGGGAGCTATTCGGTCAAGGCGGCCAACTCCTTGGCTATCATGGCGCGATACGACTGCGAAATGTGACAGTTTGGCTCCTCTGTTGGCCCACCTGCCAGAGTAGCAGCGGAAGGAGGCAATGCTTTTGGTTCGTGAAGGGAAGGAAGCGTTGAATCATAGTATTAATATTGCAGTCAACCTGGCGGAGTCTGGGTTTAAGCAGATTAATAATGGAGTTGCACTCCGGCGCCAGGCCTGGCTGCACTGTATGGATTCCCGGCCACAAGTTCAGCACAAGATGGTGGACATGACTTGCGAAGGAACATCTTTTCGGTGAGTAGATTGACAACGCACTCAAGAACATGAAGGAGGACTCCCGATACTGCAAGGTCTCTTGACTGCCTGCAGGGAGGACTGTCTTTACACCCCTTTCGCTCCTTTCGGGGGGCCTTGGGGAATGCAAGGTTTTCAGGCTCCTGCAATAAAGGGTACGGTAGATCTACCGATTTCTCCCAGGGCTTCCGACAGTCCTTCCAGTCCACTCAGTGGAGCAAGGAGTATCGGGGACAGCAAAAGAGGGGGGGGTCCTCCTCTCAAAGAGGCCGTCAGCCCAAGCCTCAACAATGAATGCCACAAGGGCAGTCGACTAGGATGGAGGATGGTCCACCACCTTGACGAATGGCATTTGATCATGACGGACATAAGGGATGCAGTCCAATACGGCCACTCTGAGTTCAGGCATCCGCAACTCCCTATTCCACTGGTAAAAAAAGAGCTCAGCCACACCTGCAGGTCTTGCGTCAGGATGTGCGTCTGATGCTGCAAAACGGGGCTATCGAAAAGGTCCCGGCGTCGAAAAGAGGAAGAGCAACATACTCCCGGTTCTTTGTCATCAAAAAGCTGAATGGAAAATGGCACCCTATTCTGGACCTGCGGCCGCTCAACAAAAATGTAAAACGCTAAAAGTTCAGGATGCTAACGTTGCAAGATGTCATTCGCCCGGTTCAGCTGGGAGACTTTCTGGCATCATTGGATCTCGAGGATGCATATTTTCACATCCCCATGCACACCAAGCATCGCAAGTTACTACAGTTCATGGTTGGCGACGCACATTACCAGTACCGGGTTCTTCCCTTTGGCCTGAAGTCAGCTCCCAGCACTTTCACCAAGTACCGGGTGGTGGTGGTGACGGCTTACCTCCACAGGCAAGGACACCATGTGTATCCGTATCTGGACGACTGGTTGGTCAGGGGGGCAGCTCGTCAGCGGACGTCGGAATCACTCAGCGCAGCTATGCTCCCTTTACAGCGTTCGGGCTTTGCAGTCAACTTTCGTCAAATCCTGTCAGACGCCCTTCAGGGAGTTGGTTTTTCTGAGGGCTCATTTCCAAATTACGCTCAATCAAGCCGCGTAAAGCCTCAATCGGCCAAGTAAAGGATAGAGAAGCTACGGTCTCTAGCTAGCTTGTTTGTACCACGAACTTCAGTCACGGTCTGCGTGTACATGTCTCTTCTCGGCACCATGACGTCCTGCATCTGTCTCATCCTGAATTGTCGTCTTTTCATGGGGCCTGTACATGTGTTTCTCGCTTCCCAGAATTCACAGATCCATGGCTCCTGGTCCGACAGAGTGATCATCTCCCGGTCTCTGGTGAACGCCCTGCAGTGGTGGACTCACTCCGGCAGCCTCATGAAGGGCATGCCCCTGGTGGAACAGATTTCCGGTATATATTCGTGACCGATGCCTCCCAGGTCGGTTGGGGGGGCTCACCTGAACCAATTCCAAGTGAAAGGCCTGTGGTCCCCCAAGGAGGTCTTGTTGCATATTTACGTTCTGGAATTGAGGGCGGTTCACTGGACACTGAAATTTTTCCTCCCCCACCCCCCCCATTCAGGACTCAGTGGTTCAGATTCTTTCTGACGACACCACGACTGTGCGATCTACGCAAACGGGGGGCACCCGTTCATGGCCCCTGTCCCAGGAGGCTTAGGCCATCTGGCACTGGGGCATGGCACACAGGATTCAGCTTCTGGCTTTCTACCTACCGGGGATTCAAAACATTCAAGCAGATGCTCTCAGCAGGGAGTCTTCTCAGATGCACAAATGGCGGCTGAAGGAAGATCAGGTGGCGAGGATATTCACAAAGTGGGGGACTCCTCCTCTGGACTTGTGTGCCAGCCCCGAAAACAAGCAATGCCGTCTCTTCGCTAGCAGAGTGTCTCATCCGCAATCAAGAGCGGGACGCGCTCTCGTTCTTGTGGACGAACCTGTTCGCCTACGCCTTCCCTCTGTTTCCGCTCATCAGGAGGACGATTCAGATGATTCGCAAAGTTCCATGCAGGATCATCCTGGTGGCCCCATTCTTGCCCAGACAGACCTGTTTTTCAGACCTTCACCTAGCGAGGGACGATCCTCTTCACCTGGATTCAGAGCCAGATCTTCTTTCACAGACCCAAGGGAATGGTGTGGCATCAAAACCCGGGGTTACTCAGTCTAGCAGTGTGGCTCCTGACCACTCTGATTTTGGAAGTCTGAAGATTCCTCCCGGAACATCGCTGCATCTTGGTTGCAGCAAGGGTGCCGTCTACCAGTGCGTTTTATGCCCGTAAGTGGAAAAGGTTCTGTACCTGGTGTTCTGAGCAGCCGGGCTTGCAGCCGTTGCGGGTTTGGCCTCCTTACTTACCTTCTCATGTTGGCTAGGGAGGGTCTGGCTTTGTCACCGATCACGGTCCACTTGACAGCCATTTCGATGTTCACGCGGCAGCACAAATCTGCTGTTTAGTGAAAGATTGGTTAAATATTTCCTCAAGGGCCTCTCCAGGACTTTTCCGCCGAAGAAATTGTTTTCTCCGGTCTGGAGTCTCAACTTGGTGCTTGCGGCCCTCATGAAACCATTGTTTGAGCCTATGTCAACAGCTGCCATCAAATTTCTCACTTGCAAGTTTTTTTTTCTGGTAGATATTAAATCTTCCAGGCGGGTTTCAGAACTGCAGGCTCTGGTCATTGACCCTCCACACCTGCGTTTCGTGAAGGACCAGGTTCTCCTTTCTGCGCATCCCCATTTATTCCTAAAATTCCGTCTGACTTTCATAAAAATGCTGCAATAGCTTTGCCGACGTTTTTTCCAAAAGCTTCCACTCCAATGGAGAAAGCATTGCATTCCTTGGATGTCAAGAGGGCTCTGAAGTTCTATCTGGACCGGACTAAGTTGTTCAGGACATCAAAGCAACTCTTTGTGGTTTTCGGCCCCTCCAACAAGGGGAAGCCGATTTCGAAGCAAGGCATTTCAAGTTGGGTGTCGTCTACGATATCATTCTGCCACAAAAGAGCCAACAAGCCTTTACAGTCGACTCCCAGGGCTCATTCTAAGAGATCCACAGCGTCGGCGGCCCTACCGCTCTGGGACATTTGCCAGTTAGCGACATGGGCAGTACTGCACCCGTTTACCAGACACTGCCTGAATCAACATGCTGAGGACATGCAGGTTGGGCGTGCTATTCTTTAACGCCTGTTCCATATGCACCGCCGGGTGGTCTTACTGCTATGCAGTCTATTCACAGCATGTGAATCCATGAAAGATCCAATGCTGGACAAGGGTGTAGTTTCTTACCTGTAACTCAATTTCTCCAGCGTTGGTATCTTTCATGGATTCACATGCACCCTCTGGCCTCCCCCTTCAGGCAAACATCCTTTTCAGGTATCCTCTAGGTTTGGAGAGGTTAAAATCTGAAGGGCAGCTGCGGGGACAGGGCTATATACTGAACGTCCCATTGGTGCTGCCTAAAGCACCCATAAAGACGTTGATGGGACACTCAAGGTGTTGATGTTTTTCCATAGGAAAACCACTATATTAAAGTTACAGAGGTTTCCCAGCCTGACGGGAAATATTCACATCATGTAAATCCATGAAATATACCAACAGTGGAGAAATGGAGTTACAGGTAAGAAACAACTCCCTTCTTCCATGTTTTGGATTTGTCTCAAACTTTTGCATTTTACAGCTTAATGCCTTTTAGAGTACCATATACTTTAAAATGGCCGTGTCAAAAGATGTTCTTGTGTCCTTTGGTCATCCTGTATTTTGGCCTTCTTCAGGCCAGTATTTCCCATATGTGGTAAGCCCTTTCCTGGGAAAGCTCCAGCTTTCCCGGGGCAAAGCAGCAGTGTGTGTGTTTGGCATGGATGTTGATTAAGAACAGACAGTCCCAGCCCACTCATCCGGCCATAAAGTTTGCCTGTTGCTGAGCAGATGTGATATGCGGGCGCTGTCCATGATTGGACAACCCCCTGCTAGTTTGAATGGTGCATATCCCTGCCATTGGTGGGCTTGGGGGCGGCACAAGCTCGAATCGTGGACAAAAGGAAGACTTTTGCAGCCATTAAACAGATTTTCGTTGGACCCAAGACCCATAGGAGCAGTTTAATAGAGATGTGCAATTTGTCAATGTAGCCAAACAGAATTGTGTTCTTGGACCATCCTGGCGAAGCACCACTGCTTTTCTGATAGCTAAAAGGCCTTCATCAGTGCATCGACTGATCGAAACAGCATGGACCCTGAGGATCCTGCCCTAGAAAGCCTTTGCAACTGTCCCAGAACCATCCTGTGGGCTCTCCCGCTTCCTCATGGGCTACTTCGCTGCATCAGTCACTGTCCCGAGTTCAAACTTGGGACTCTACAGCCTTCGACTTGTGAAACAAGAAGCCTACCTTGCCTAGCAGGACCAGTTTCTGGTAGACTTCCATCATCCGCCCCCCCCCAGCACCTCGCAAATGGGCACTGCTGATGGACACCTACATAATTTCCTGCCGGCCTTTTGAGGTTGTTGCAGGATTGGTTGTCCTTTCTTCAGTCCAGTCGAGGTGTCCAGCTTCCCACTGTCCAGAACCGATCCATCTGAGCTCGGAACAGGGGACTACCTGGACCCTAAACCAATCGCCAAAAGTGACCTGTGTACCTTATACCCCTGTACTTCGAGTTGCAGCTCTCCAGCACAGAGGAGCCTTGCTGGACCAGCTTCTGCCATTTCTGCAAAGTGGCCATTCCGGATCTCTGCCTGCATCATGCCCCGGGAAGGGTTGGGGCGTTCTCTGGGGTTGTCTACTCTTCAGAATGGTTTTCTAAAATCTGGCCTGGTTGACAGATTTTAGAAGGCTACACTAGTTCTAGTGAACAAAGGAACTCTGAGAGGTTAGGCAAAACCCAATCAAGGTAAACATGGAGAGAAGTCGGGGCTATTCTTAGCAGAATGTGAGTGGGTCCAGGGGTCCACATTGAAGCGCACATGAAGTCAATTTAGACAGGCAAGTACAAAAATACTATACTTTCTCCAGCATGGGGTCTGGCATGGATTCACATGCTCATGAATATTCCCCGTCAGGCCAGGAATCCTCGGTAAAGAAAAAATCAGTATCAGTTTTGTTTCTGATCTGTCTTTCTTAGTAACCAATCAATGATCTCTGGGTCATACTGCCCCCAGCCAATGACTGCCCTCTACCTAAGCCCCTCCCCTGGCAGCCATCCTCAGATTTTTACCGCACGTTCAAGTGTTGGGAGTCCTCGTGTTTTAGCTCTCGAGCTTTTACTGCGTTTTCGCGCTTTTTCAGAAGATTTTCTTCTCATTTTTTTGGTTAATCGGGCCTCAAGTTCCACCGTTTCTACTTCCGATAGCGGGGACCCGTTTCAGAATTCTTCTACGCCCCTCAAGGGTGAAGTTTTTGTCGAGTTACGCTTCTTGGAGGATTCCAGAAGATCTGCGGCCTACCTCAACGGACATGGCCCAGGACAAGGGAAGCTCGACGCCCAGATCCAAGCTGTTCAGGAGCCGCCCAGGATGCGGATTGCAAAATGTTTTCAAGGAGGACGAGCATTCGCAATGTGTCTACTGCCTCCATGGGGACAAGACGCACGTGGAGAAGGACTGTGCGTTCTGCAAGAACCTGTCGGAATGGACCAAGCAAGATTGTCGTTCCCGCCTCGCTGCCTGGCTGGAGAAGGGCACAGCAGGTGAGAAGGCGAAGAAAAAATCTGAGCGGTCTTCGAAGTCCTGTGAGGGCGCCTTGGCGACGGGGGCCCAACAGAAGGCCAAGCACCGCGAGTCCGCGGGCACCAGGAGCGCCAAAAGGTTCCTCGGCTGCCAGGCAGGGCGCGACTTCCCCGGCACGATCAACCACAAGCCAGCGCTCTGGTTCAGGGAATAGGAAGTCCGAGAACCCGGGTAAGCTTCTGGAGAGGCCCCGGTCGATCTCGAAGGGAGCCGAGGGGGAGCAAGGCGATGACCCTCCCCCCAAAGCGAAGGCCCAGAACGCACCTAAGGTGGTGAGGGCCTTGATCCACCCGGCAAAGGCCTCTATCGAGGTTGTCGCAGCGGCCCTGGCGAAGCCGGCAGAGGCTATGACAGTGGAGGCGGCCTCGGGGCCCAGAGTTTCCCTGCCACCATGGAGGGAATCCTCTTTCAAGACCATCGTTAAGACCCTCGTGAAGACCCCGGTGGAAAAAGAGGGGGGGGGGGGACTTGGATTCAGCCTCCGAGGAGGATCCGGTGGAAACCGTGAAAGGCCTCGACGAGAGGTTCGAGAAGGTTCGATCCCAGGGGAAGGTTCCCGCTGATGTGATCGACGATAGCGACAATGGCGACGACGAGGGCCCAGTGGAGCAGCCATCCCGTCCGTCGCAGCCATTACCCGAGCCCCAGGATAGCTCGGCGGCCATTTTGTTGGCGATCCAATCCTTATGTACTGAGATAAGGACGAGGTTACCACGGACCCCGACGGAGGATCCAGAACCAGGCCCGTCGGGAAGCCCTCCGGACAAGCGGAGGAGAGTCCACCCCGCTCCGCCCTTGGTGCCCGTGAGGCCTGTATACCCCTCATCCCCCTCGCCGGACCCTCGGGAGGATACGGCGACGGATACAGCGACGGGGGACGGACGACGACAGCGGCAATGACACAACGGACATCCCGTCATCACCCCCCAAATCCACCCCCCCCTCCCCCCTTCGGGCCTCTCCGCCCGACAAAATTGGCTCTTTTCATGCCATGATGGCCAGGGCATCCGAGGTCTTCCTGCTCTGCCCGGAGGAACAGAAAAAGGAAGGTTTTCTTTACCAACGACGAGAGGCCAAGAGAAAGACGATCCTCGGGGTGCCGTTGCTCGACGACATCTGGGACGAGGGGCTGGCTATCCTCAAGAACCCTTCCACGACACCCACCAAGAGGGACAGGTACGAGAAGAAGTACCGGGTCCCCGATGCCGCCCCCTTGTGCCTCAGGGCCCAGCCCACGCCGGACTCTGTCGTCTCGGCAGCGGCCAAGAAGAAAGCAGCGGGTGCGGCGGCTTCAACTTCCACTTCCCCGCCGGACAGCGAGGGCAAGAAGTTGGACTCAATGGGGCGACGAGTCATCTCGTCTGCGACGTCGATTAAGGCGGCCAATGTCTTAGCGATTGTGGCCCGTTACGACAGGGAGCTTTGGTTCAAGATGGCTCCTCTGCTAGACTTCCTACCGGATGACAAGAGGGCGGAGGCCCTACAGATTCTGCAGGAAGGAGAGGTGGCGTTGGATCACGCCATAAGTGGCAACGGACATTGCCGATGCTGGATTTCGCCAACTGGGCAACGGGTTTGCCTCCGACGACGAGGTTGGCTCAAGGCGACAGACTTTCGCCAGGACGTCCAGACCAGAGTGTTGGACATGCCGTTCGACGGCAACAACCTGATTGGAAAGACGGTGGATGAGTTCCTCCAGGCCATCAAGACGGACACGAAAACAGCCTGAGCCCTAGGAGTCCTTCAGCAACGCCGGCCCTTTCGGAGCTCTGGAGGCAGACAGGGAGCCTCCAAGGGATCCAGCGGCGGCTCTTCTACTTACCCCCAGGCGGCCCGCTCCTCGTCCCAGGAGGCCTACAGAGGCCGCGGCAAGCAAGGAGGGTCTCGGCCGTATTGTCGGCCCCCCACCGAAGCACCCCGGTGGGAGGCCGGCTGACGAAGTTCATCAGCGTGTGGGAGTCCATCTCCACCGACGGTTGGGTGCTGGACACCCTGGCCTGTAGACACTTGCTGGAATTTCAAAAGAAGTGTCCTTGCATTCCTCCCGTGGCCAGGAAGGAGAATCACATCCTTCAACTGCTGTTGGAGGTAAGGGCGATGCTCAAGAAGGGTGCCATCGAGCTCGTCCCCAAGAGGCTCCGGGGCTGCGGAGTATACTCAAGATACTTCCTCGTCAGAAAGAAGACAGGCGGTTGGCGCCCCATCCTGGACCTGCGTCGGTTGAACAAGTACATCAAGGCACATAAATTCAGGATGGTCACCCTCCAGCACGTGCTGGGACAGCTGGAGGAGGGCGACTTCCTGTCGTCACTGGACCTGGAGGATGCTTACATCTACATCCCCATTTTAAAAGGACACAAAGTTCCTCAGATTCGTAGTCCAGGGGCGTCACTACCAATTCGGAGCCCTGCCGTTCGGATTAAAGTCAGCGCCCAGGGTGTTCACCAAGTGCCTCGCACCTGTGGCGGCGCGGCTGCGCCTGCAAGGGATCCACGTCTACCCCTACCTGGACGACTGGCTAATCCGTGAAAGGTCAAGAGAACTCGCTGTCGAACACACAGCGAGGACCGTCCGCCTGCTCACGGACCTGGGATTCGTCATCAACTACCCCAAATCCCATCTGCTCCCATTGCAGATGGCACTGTTTCTGGGAGCAAAGCTCGATACAGTGAAGCGATTGGCATCTCCGTTGGAAGAAAGGACGAAGGCCATTTTGGGCAAGGTGCAGCGCCTGTTAGCCACAGATGTGGCCAGAGTGAGGTACATCAAGTCCCACCTCGGGATGATGTCCACATGCATCTACCTTGTGCCCCTTTGCAGACTTCGGATGTGTCCGCTACAAGAGTTCCTCGACGCCAGCTGGATTCAAGCGGCGGGCAGCTTCGAAGACAGGATCCCGCTTGACGAGGAGTTCCGTCGGGCGATTCTATGGTGGGGTGCCCGTGCACACCTCGCGGCAGGCATGGACTTTCAGGCCCCGGCGTATCAGGAGACTGTAATGACGGACGCCTCCCTGGAGGGATGGGGGGCCCACACCGGAGATCTCCACGCAAGAGGCCTCTGGCTCCCGGAGGAGAGGTCTCTTCACATCAACATCTTGGAGCTACGAGCCGTGTTCTGGGCGCTCAAATCGTTCCTTCCGTCCCTCAAGGACAAAGTGGTGAGGATCTTCACCGACAACACCACCACAATGTTCTACATCCGGAAGCAGGGAGGCACCAGATCCCCCCAGCCCTATCCAAGGAGGCCCAGGATCTGCGGCACTGGGCCGTCACCCAGGGGATGTTTCTGGTTCCCTTCCACCTGGCAGGAATAAAAAACACCATCGCC
Source organism: Ambystoma mexicanum (assembly GCF_040938575.1). Classification (NCBI taxonomy): domain Eukaryota; kingdom Metazoa; phylum Chordata; class Amphibia; order Caudata; family Ambystomatidae; genus Ambystoma; species Ambystoma mexicanum. The sequence goes on along the minus strand of NC_090932.1, from coordinate 258,472,305 downwards.
GACTCACTCAGCAGGGAGCTGTGCTCGTGCCACGAGTGGGAACTACGTCAGGACCAGGTGGATTGGCTCTTTCAACGGTGGGGCAAACCCCAGATCGACCTGTTCGCGACAGCGACGAACTTCAAGTGCCAGTGGTTCACCAACAGGTTCGCTCAACCGATGAGCATGGGCGATGCATTCTCGTTCCCTTGGGGCGGCCTGTTCCTGTACACATTCCCTCTGTTGCCGTTGCTGCTCCGTCTCATCAACCAACTCAAGAGGTCCAGGTGCAGGATGATCCTCATCGCACCGGCGTGGCCGAGACAGATCTGGTTCCCGGACCTTCTGGACTTGTCAGCGTCCCTACCGATCAAGCTGGCGACGGACGCGGATCTTCACTCCAGAGAAGGAGGCGCCATTCTCCATCACGACCTGGAGTCGCTGAACTTGCAGGCTTGGCTCCTGCAGCACTAGAGTTTGGAGGATACGATATCCCGGCTGACTGCAGAGAGGTTCTTGCAAATGTCAGGGCGTCCTCAACTCTCAAATGCTATGGACATAAGTGGAAGAGGTTCTCTGTCTGGTGCCGTGCACAGAAGATTAACCCTCTGCGGATAACAGCCCCTCAAGTATTGCCGTACCTACTGTCGCTGACCAAAGCTGGACTGGCTCACGCCTCCATCAAAATACATCTGGCTGCCATTTCCCGATACACCAGAACTACAGGACGGGCGTCCTTGTGGTCTCAAAGCCTGGTGAAGGAATTTATGAAGGGACTATTCCGATAGTTCCCGCCGGTGAAGGCCCCTGCCACGGCGTGGGAGCTCAACGTGGTGCTGACCAGGCTCATGGGTGCCCCATTCGAGCCTATGCATTCAGCGCTGTTGAAGTTCCTGTCGTGGAAGACAGCATTTCTTGTGGCCATCACCTCTGCACGACGAGTTGGAGAGATCCAGGCCCTATCTTGCAAGCCTCCATACTTGACTTTTCACAACACAAGGGTGGTGCTGAGGACGCACCCCTCCTTTATGCCCAAGGTGCCGTCGGACTTCCACCTCAACAAGCCCTTGGTGTTGCCAGTTTTCTTCCTGTCGCCTTCGTCTCCGGCCGAGAGGACTTTGCACTCGCTGGATGTGGCTAGAGCGCTGAAGTTCTACGTGGACTGCACAAAGAGTTTTCAGAAGACATCACAGCTGTTTGTGAACTTTGAACCTGTGAATCAGGGGAAGGCTCTGTCGAAGGCTTCCATTTCCAGATGGCTCTCCGGCTGCATCATGCACTGTCACCGGTTGGCAAACCGACCGCTGCCCGGCCGTCCGAGAGCCCATTCAACCAGAGCGATCGCTGCTACCACGGCGTTCCTGTCTGGTGTGCCCCTGATGGACATCTGCAGGGCTGCTACGTGGAGGTCGACGCACACCTTCACAAGATTCTACTGCGTCGATCGGGACACCAGGGAGGAGTCCAGGGTTGGCCAAGCAGTGCTGCGCAACCTGTTCGCCTAAGGTGAGCCTGGTGAGGATGTAAGAGATGCTTAATGTTGAATTGTTGTATTGCTTAATGTTGAGCGTGTTGCCACCTCCGGTGGTTGTGCATGTGTATACTGCTATGTATTCTTATATTCATGAGCATGTGAATCCATGCCAGACCCCATGCTGGAGAAGGAACAAGTTACTTACCTGTAACTGTTGTTCTCCAGCATGGGTCTGGCATGGATTCACATGTGAACCCTCCCTCCTTCCCCTCTGCGGCTCTTCGCATGGTCATGCTGCCACTTTACGTGCTACGAAATCTGAGTATGGCTGCCAGTGGAGAGGCTTAGATAGAGGGCAGTCATTGGCTGGGGGCAGTATGACCCAGAGATCAGTGATTGGTTACTACTAAGAAAGACAGATCAGAAACGAAACTGATACTGATTTTTTCTTTACCGAGGATTCCCGGCCTGACTGGGAATATTCATGAGCATGTGAATCCATGCCAGACCCATGCTGGAGAACAACAGTTACAGGTAAGTAACTTGTTCCTTAGACCCCTGTTGGGACAGTTTTTCTGAAGTCCAACTAAGGGCTTAGCAAAACCATTCAACTGAGACAGTGCAAGACTCCACTCTTACTATAAGACTGTACCACCCGAGTACATGGTAGCGTAGATAGATCAGCCAGACTTATTTTAGGAGGGAGAGAGGGCTGTAGGAATGTACATAGAACCTGTAGTACACCAAGGACTCCATAGAAACACTGACAACCAGAAGTATTATGAAAAATAAAGGTTTATTATAAATACAAGTAGGCCAATTTATGTCTTGGTAAGTACTGGTCATAGTCATAAACTCATTTATAAAAAAATACCACTATGCTTGAAGGTACACAGACCAAAGCATAAAACCTTCTTCAGAATACCCAACAGTAATTCTAGGGAAGTCAAACCTTATCATACACATTTAGTATAGGCCAAACCTAATCATGGGGAGTAAAAAACATTAGTTTCTTTTAGATTACTTTACAGTAAAACAAGGGTAGTAGACCCTATCAGTTATGCAGTGACTCAACCAAGACATGACATAGTAAACCAACTCTGTTACCAGGATACCTTCTCAAACAGTGGAACACAAATTCAAGGAACCGTGTATACCTATAACTACTTTGAGGATAACCTTTATTCTAGGTGAGTAAGAACTTCTTGGTGTAATATACAATTACAGTTGCTTTTCAGCTCAGTGGAACACAGTCTAAGATAAGCAAGAGCTCGTTATACTAATTTAGGGTTGCACCAAGCGGACCAAGGTCAGCTACACTTAAAGAACACTTTTCAAGAATGGCCCACAGCTATTCTAAGCAGGTAAAACTTAATGTAATGTACTATTCGAATGGATTGTGTCCTCCAATGTATTCCACATCTTTGACATGTAATGTCCACAGCTGTGCTGCTTTGGAAATATTTTGGCACCGGGCGTTCGGCGTCGGGTCGATGTCCCTTGAAGGCCAACGTTGAGGGTGACGTTATCTGATGTTATAAGCAGGATGCCCGGCGCCCGTAGCCTCAGTTCCATTTTTTCTGCAAATGTGTTTGCTTCGAGAACTCTGCTTGCCTCGTGTTATCTACTTCGATAATGTCGTCTTCTACCCCACTGACCCCGCGGTCGGGCTTTAAAAAGTGCAGGGACTGTAAGTCCAAGATTTCCACCACGGACCTGCAGCGTATCTGCTTGTGGTGTCTGGGCGAGAGCCACGACACCGACGACTGCTCGAAATGCCAGTCGTTGACTGCCAAGGCCTTGCAGGAGCGTAAGGGGAAGTTGCAGGTAGGTTGGGTATCCAAACCCTGTCAATCCCCAAAAAACTACTGGTCTTTCCACCGACGACTCGAGGGGTGACTCTCCCCGTCGGAGGGAGTCCAGGGGATCTCGGTCCCGGGATGGTTCACGACACCCGTCCTCGTTGAGGCATTCCCGTAAGCGGCGTCACAGGTCGCCTTCTCCGTCCTCGTTGGATGATGGCTCTGTAAGGAAAGTGGCTTGCCCCACTAAATTCTATACTCCGGAGGAGTGGGAGGCATTCAGGGAGAAAATGCTGGAGATTTTTCAATCCCAGGGCACAGTCACGCCCGCGCCTTCGGTTGAAGCCTGCGGGGAACGGTCTCCGTCTGACGGTCGTGCATCTTCGGGCCCGGGCAGTCGGTGCGATAAACATCGGGAACTGTAGAGGTCCCGTTCAGACAATGCTCTGGTAGATCGCCAAAGACGTGCCAGATCCAGGTCACATTCTTTGTCCCCGACGAGACTGTCGAAGTCTTGGAAGGGGTCGAGGAAGGTGTTTCCGCCATCAGGGCCATGCCCATAGAGTGCGGCTGTCGGAGCCTTGCCCTTGGTCGGGCTCTCTGCGCCGTTGTCGAAGCCGTCCGCGCCCTCAACACCATCGGGCCTACAGGCCTAAATCTGCCGGTGGAGGGCCCTAGAGCCGTGGAACCTCTGAGAAAGGCTCTTAAGACTGAGGCCTCCTCTTGACTCCAGGTCTGCTCATGTACCTAGGAAGAAGTTCTTTCATTCTCTACAGGATAACTGAGGATGAGGAGAGGTCTGATGTGGAGTTGGAGCCTTTTGATGCTCCTGGTGACACTCCTGACGTCAATCTTTACATGATGCCAGTGGCCTGGACACATCTCCTGAGATGGAGTTTGGCAGGCCAGATCCTGGGGCTCATGCTGAATCCTCCTATAGGCGGTTGATGTCGAGAGTCAGAGTACCTGGGGTGGTCCGGCCCTCCAGTTGAATTCGATCAGGATGACCTGACTGATATTTTAGATCAGGGTCTGTCCACTGACCCAGTGTTGCTGTTTCATATGGCGTTACAGAAAAGGGTGGCTGCTGCTTGGAAAACCCTGGAGTCTCTTCCGGCGGTCAACAAGTCGTTGACTAAGAAATACCGCCCATCCAGTAGCGACCTACAGCTACCTATCCACACACCCCACTCTCGAGAGTTTGGTGGTTCAGACAGCCACGGCCACCTCGAGGCAGGCATCGTACCCTACTGTCTCTTCAGATAGGAACAGCAAGTGCTTTCGATTCGATGGGCACACAACGTATTTTTCGGCTGGGATTATGGCCCTTAAATCGGCCAACTCCACCTGTGCCTTGGCCAAATTTTCGCACACTCTGTGGAATTGTCTCTCTGGCGGCTGAGCATATTCCCGAAGGGGAAGAAAGCGATGGGTTCCTTGCTATTGTGCAGGATGGCAAGGATGCCATTTGTGAATCCCTTCAGTCTGGGCTGGACAGGGCAGATAGTGTCAGCCGGTCCATGACTGCGAGGACCGTGATACGCAGGTTTGCTTGGTTGCGGAGGTCAGGCTTTGCACCGGAGGTGCAGGCCCGTCTTCTCAACATGCCCTTTAATGGCTCTCATTTGTTTGGCAGCAAGGCTGACGAGAGCCTTGACAGGTTGCAGACCTCCAAAGCGGCTGCAAAGTCTTTTGGCGCAGCTGTGTGTCAACCTACGCCTCTTCATCCTAGGGGACAGTACTGGAGGGGTTCCTTTTGTTGCTACTTCTCTTTTGGTAGAGCAAGAGCAGCGGCCAGTCCAAGGGGCCACCGTAAGGGTCCTCGTGGTGGACGGGGACGAGGTGCCAAAGCTGCTTAAGCAGCTGCCTCTTTGCCTTCAGGCGCTGCTGCAGCCGCTTAAGCAGCTGCCTCTTTGCCTTCAGGCGCTGCGGCAGTATGAGGCCCAGTCTCCTTGTTCGCTGGTTGGGGGCAGACAGTCTCAGCATCTCGAAGAGTGGCAAACCATTACTTCAGATGCGTGGGTTCTGGAAACAATAGCCCACTGCTGCTGCCTACCCTTCCTAAATCGGCCTCCCGACAATCCACCGGGGAAACTCTCCTTGAAAATTCCGGATCTGCTCCTTGTGCAGGAAATCTTGACCCTGCTGGAGAAAGGGGCTATAGAACTAGTGCCTGTGGCAGAGAGGCACAAGGGCTGGTATTTCCCATATTTTTTGATTCCCAAGAAAGACGGAGGACTGAGACCCATCTTGGACTTGCGTCGCTTGGACAAGTTCCTCAGGAAGGACAAGTTCAAGATGGTCACTCTTGCTCAGGTCCTTCAGCCCTTAGACTTCAGGATTGGTTGGTGTCATTGAACCTACATGATGCTTATTTTCATGTACTGATCCATTCAAAGCACAGCAAATACCTGGGGTTTGCTGTTGGCATCTTGCACTTTCAGTTTCGGATCCTGCCATTCGGGTTGACCTCCGCCCCGTGGGTCTTCACCAAGCTCATGGTGTTGGTGGCAGCATATCTCAGGAGAGGGGGGTTCACGTCTACCCCTACCTGGACGACTGGCTGATCCGAGCACGGTCTCCCGAACAGGCCTTGGGTCATCTCGGCCTCACCTGCCACTCCCTTCACAAATTGGGCTTCTCCCTCAATTTCAAGAAGTCGTATATGACACCTTCCCAACAGCTCCAGTACATCGGGCTGTGTTGGACACATCCTTGGAGAAGTGCTCGCCACCCAAGGTTAAGGCTCATCACATTGTCCAAATGGTCGACAAATTTTAACATGCCCAGTGTGTCCCGGCTTTCAAACTCTTAAGATTGCTCGGCCTCGTGGCATCCTGCAATTTTATGGTGCCAGAGGCCAGACTGGGGATGAGATCACTTCAATGGGCCCTCAGGACGCAGTAGTCCCAATTCTCGGGCAAGATATCTGATACCTTCAGATTCCGCTCACGGTCTCGCAGGATCTTCCGTGGTGGGCCAGTGAAGGGAATTTGTTTATTTGTAATGTGTGCCATACCCAAGGGTATCAGGGTGCAAGGTACATGACTATTTTCGGCTTATAGTTACAGGGTTACATAGTTAAACAAATCCAATACAGTCAATGATTCAACTGCAACAGCAAGATATATACATACAGTAAGCGCAGTTGGAGGGCATTACATAGAGCAGTTCAACGTGACATAGGTATAGTGGTGCCTGTTAACCGTGCAAATGAGTGGGGATAGTAAGATAGTGGCTAGCGTGTATTTAGTGATAGTTTTCTTTGAGCCATTTGATGTTATGTCTAAAGTTGGCGTATGTTTGGTCCGCCCTCAGTGAAGGGGGGGGGGGGGTAGGGAGTTCCAAAGCTGTGCAGCTTTGACTGGTAAACTGTTACCTCCAACTTTTCAGTTTGAATCTTGGTACAATCAAGCAATTTGTAATGGCATTCTGGTGGGACGGTTGGAGGATTTCCTATTAATTCTCTCTGAGATAGCAGGGAGCAGTGTTGTTTAGGCACTTGTAAGTTAACGAGGCAGTTTTAAGCAGGATTTTGTCACTGGTGGAGAGCCAATTATGTTGTCTTCTTACCTCAGAGATATGGTCTTTCCTAGCTATGCCCAGTGCTGCTCTAAGAGCGTTATTCTGTAGAAGCTGGATTTTTCGGACGATGTTCTTGTTGGCGTCAAGATATAGGGCATTACAGTAGTCCAGTTTGGACAAGATTGGCGCTCTGACCAGAATGGTACAACTGTTTTTAGATAAAAGGGATGATGAAGGGAGAGCCGTATTGGCAACCGTGGCCGGGGGTGACAGTAGTAATGGATGCTTCCCACACAGGATGGGGAGCGCATGCCAACGAGCTGACCACCAGCGGTCATTGGTCTCCGTCGGAGTCCAGACTTCACATAAATCTTCTGGAGCGGAGGGCCATCCGGCTAGCCCTGAAGGCTTTTCTGCCGTTTGTATGCGGCAAGAGTGCCCTGATCATGACGGACAACACAGGGGCCATGCATTACCTCAACAAAAAGGGGGGTGTAGGGTCACTCCCGCTGTGCAGAGGCGATGCAGCTCCGATTCTGGGCAATACAGCAAGGAATCTCACTCTCCAGTTCATCTGGCTGGAGAGGAGAATGCAGTGGTGGACGCTCTGAGCAGGCAGGGCGCGGTCTCCGTTAGGCAAAGTTTGTATGCAGTACCCTTTGGACCACTACACACAACTAGGACTATAGGTGTAAGCAAAACCAACCTTTGGTATAAGTCTGTACTACAGTTTTATTGGTAGAGTTGCTGAGCAGCCATGCTTATCTCATGAGGGAATGTGAGCTGTAAGGATGTTACAGAGGTCTATAATTACAAGTATTCAAATAGACTTATACTCCAGGTTTCTTGGTAAAACACTTATTCATTTATTTCACAGTCAGTTATAAAACATTCACTAGAAGGAGGCAATCTATATCACACAAAAATATACTTCAGTACTTCACAATATCAGGTTGGAGGGGATTGGGTCCTCCGACGTATTCCATATAACAGGTAATCACCACAGCTGTGCTGCTTCGGAAACTTTTTTCGGTGTCTGCGTCCTGCGTCGATGACGTCGATGCGCTGTCGCCGAGGATCTCTTCCGACGTCATCCGATGTGATAAGTAGGATGCACAACGCCCGTAGCCTCAGTTCTGTTTTTTCCGCGAACGTGTTGCTTCGTGAATCTCGGTTACGCCTCGACTCTTTGGAGTTCTGTTCTTCTTCTCGGTTCTTCGAACCTGTTCGTTTTTGTGAGAAAAATCCCTCGTGTGAAGATGTCTTCGACCCCGCTTCCGGGCTTCAAGAAGTGCGGGGAGTGTGGGTCCAAGATGTCGGTGACGGACTTGCACGATGCCTGCCTCTGGTGCCTCGGGGAGGCCCACGAACGGATGACTGTATCGACTGCCAGTCGCTCACGTCCAAAGCCTTACGGGAACGTAAGAAGTTGTCGGTAGGTCGGGTGTCCAAACCCCGGAAGTCGAAGTCTGCGGGGCTTTTGACGGATGATTCGAGAGGTGACTCTCCGCGCCGTCGTCGGAAGTCTCGTGGGTCTCCTTCTAGGAGTCGGTCTCGCCACTCTTCGGCCTCTTTGAGGCATTCTTGGAAGCGCCGACAGCGGTCGTCTTCCAGGTCCTCTTCTGAGGACTCTGCCCAGCACATCGCTTACCCCACCAGCCATGCGACGCCGGAGGAATGGGCTTCCTTTGGGAAGAAAATGCTGGTGATTCTTAAGTCGCAGGGTACTAAGCCGTCCGCGCCCCTGAGTGGGGTCGGCCGTGAGAGGTCGAGAGACACCGCTCGCAAGAGTGGTCGGCACGAGTCACGGGAGAGGTCCCGTTCGGACAAGGGCACTCGTTCTCGACGTACCCGTTCCAGGTCCCGGTCCTTGACGCGTCCGAGACCGTGTGCACCTGTGTCTGAGGCGTCGAGGGCGTCGACAGGCTTTCTCGAGGCTCCGGCTCCGAGGAAGTCGTCGAAGCCGTTGATGCTCAGGTCGTCGAAAGACACGCTCGGAGCTCCGGCTTCGAGGACTGTGTCGACGCCGTCGATGCTGGCGGCGCTGCATCTGACGTCGACGCCGATTTACTCGACGCCGATCCTCTCGGCACCGATGCCTGTTCTCTCGACGCCGGCGCCGATTTCACTCAACGCCTTTCGAGGCCGGGGTGTCGGAGGTACCCCGTGGCGCGGGGGAATCCCCTAGGAAGGCTCTGGTTAAGAGCAAGCACTCTCGGGTGCCTTCTTTTCACCACCTGGAATATATTTCGGAGGTGGATGAGGATTCTGATGGCCTGGTTCCTAGTCAGGTTCCAGATGAGATGGTCTCGGGCCACAGCCAATTTGACGATTTGAGGCAGTCACTGCATGCCAGTGGACTGGACACCTCTCCGGAGGTAGAGTTTTGTAGGCCTGAGCCTGGCTCTCCTGCCGATTCCTCGTACCGGCGCCTTATGGCTAGGGTCTCCGAGTACTTGGGATGGTCTGCTCCCCCAGGGGAGTTTGTGCAGGATGATCTCACGGACATCCTTGATGTTGGTCCCCCAACTGACCCGGTACTGCCATTTCATATGGCTCTACAGAGAAGGGTGGCAGCGGCTTGGACTGCTCCGGAGAGTCTCCCGGCGGTGGGCAGGTCCTTGTCACGAAAATACCATCCAGCCAGTAGCGACCCCTGCTACTTGACCAGGCACCCCACTCCGGAGAGTTTGGTGGTGCAGGTGGCCACGGCCCCGGCAAAGCAGGCGTCGTACCCTACCATCCCTCTTGATAGGGACGACAAACGTTTTGATGGCTGGGCGAAGAAAGTGTTTTCTTCAGGTGGTATGGCGCTTCAGGCGGCCAACTCCATTTGTGCCTTGTCTCGTTTCACACACACTCTGTGGAACTGTGTTGCGTTAGCGGTTGAACATATTCCCGAAGGGGACGAACGGGATGGTTTCCTTGCTATGGTCCAGGATGATAAGGATGCCCTGTGAGTCCGTTCAGTCGGGTTTGGACATGGCTGAATGCGTCAGCAGGTCCATGGCGGTGAGCACTGTGATACGCAGGTTTGCGTGGTTGCGGAAGTCTGGGGTTTGCTCCTGATGTGCAGTCCCGGCTCCTCAACATGCCCTTTGACGGTGAACACCTTTTTGGCAGCAAGGCTGACAAGAGCCTTGAGAGGTTGCAGACCTCCAAAGCTGCAGCGAAGTCGTTGGGCGCTGCAGTTCGCCAACCTCCGCCTTTTCGTCCTAGGGGACAGCAATGGAGGGGTGGTTCCTTTCGCTATTACTCGTCCTTCAGTAAAGCGAGAGGAGCTGGCAGTCAGAGGCCAGCGCAGGGGTACCAGAGGTGGACAGGTAACCCGTGGTGCCAAGGCCTCTCGGGCAGTTGCCTCTTTGCCCTCAGGTAACGCTGCAGCCGCTACCACTCAGTCATGAGGCCATGTCCCATGGTTCGCCGGTTGGGGGAAGGCTGGCGCAGCATCTTGTAGAGTGGCGTGCCATTACTTCAGATGTGTGGGTTCTGGAGATCATAACCCACGGCTACTGTCTTCCCTTTCAGCAGAGGCCTCACGACAATCCACTGGGGAACCTCTCTTTGCAGAGTCCGGATCCGCTCCTTGCGCAGGAAATTCAAGCCCTGCTGGGGAAAGGCGCCATAGAACTGGTGCCTGTAGCGGAGAGGAACAAGGGATGGTATTCCCCTTATTTTTTGATTTCAAAGAAAGACGGGGGATTGAGACCCATCATGGACTTGCAGGGTTTTAACAAACTCCTCAGGAAGGACAAGTTCAAGATGGTTACTCTCTCTCAAGTCCTCCAGGCCCTTCAGCTTCAGGACTGGTTGGTGTCTCTCGACCTCAAGGATGCTTACTTCCATGTGCCGATCCATCCCAAGCACAAGAAGTACCTGAGGTTCGCAGTTGGCGACTCGCACTTTCAGTTTCGGGTCCTGCCGTTCGGATTGACCTCCGCCCCAAGGGTTTTCACCAAGCTCATGGTGGTGGTGGCAGCGCATCTCAGGCAAGGGTGGATTCACGTCTACCCCTACCTGGACGATTGGTTGATCAGGGGGAGCTCTCCGGAGGAAGTCCTGGATCATCTGTCCATCACCTGCCACTCCCTTCACAGGCTGGGCTTCTCCCTCAATTTAAAGAAGTCCCATTTGACGCCACCACAGCGGCTCCAGTACATCGGAGCAGTGCTCGACACTTCCCTGGGGCAGTGTTTTCCTCCCCAGGGGAGGGCTCTTCACATTCAGCAGATGGTGCACAAGTTTCAGCATGCCCAGACGCTCCCAGCGTTGGAGCTCTTGAGGTTGCTCGGCCTCATGGCATCCTGCATTCTTCTGGTGCCAGAGGCTCGCCTGTGGATGAGATCTTTGCAGTGGGCACTCAAGATGCAATGGTCGCAGTCCTCTGGCAGGATGTCGGACCCGGTTCAGGTGCCGCCCTCGGTCGCTCAGGACCTTCTGTGGTGGGCCGTCGAAGGCAACTTGATGAAGGGGGCTCTGTTTTGGCTTCCCTGACTGGAGGTGACGATCGTGACGGATGCATCCCTCACGGGATGGGGAGCTCATGCCAACGAGCTGACAGCGGTCTTTGGTCTCCGTTACAGTCCAGACTCCATATCAATCTGTTGGAGCTGAGGGCCGTCAGGCTAGCCCTGAAGGCTTTTCTGCCGACACTGCGAGGAAAGAATGTCCTGATCCTGACGGACAACACAGTGGCCATGCACTACCTCAACAAAAAGGGGGGGCAGGGTCACTTCCTCTGTGCAGGGAGGCGATGCAGCTCGAGTTCTGGGCCATCCAGCAGGAAGTTTTGATCTCGGCAGTTCATCTGGCCGGAGACGAAAACGTGACGGCGGACGCTCTGAGCAGGCAGAGCACAATCTCTCACGAGTGGGAGTTGGCTCAGGAGATTCTCCTGGAGCTCTTCGCCCTTTGGGGGACCCCTCAAGTGGACTCTTCGCCTCCAGTGTCAACCGGAAGTGCGAGAGGTTCTGCTCGCGGGAATTTCCTCCAAAAGGAGCCTTAGGAGACTTGTTCGTGGTGGAGTGGTCATTCCCGCTGCTGTACGCGTTTCCTCCAGTCCCCGTCATCCCGCAAGTGCTGCGGAGGTTACGGAAGTTCGGTTCCCGGATGATCCTCATTGCTCCGGCGTGGGCTCGGAGGACGTGGTACCCGGACCTTCTCGACTTGTCCATCTGCCCTCCACGTCTTTTTCCCTACCGAGACGATCTGCTCTCACGGGAGGGGGGTCAGGTTCTCCACCCAGAGGTCAGATCCCTCAACCTTCACGCTTGGCCTCTGAAAGGTTGAGGTATAAGGATTGGGACCTCCCTGAAGACGTGATGGAGGTGTTGCTCTCAGCCCGACGGCCAGCAACAAAGTCTCTGTGCCGTTGGCATAAGTTCTGCAACTGGTGCAGAGTTCAGAATGTGGATCCTTTTGCATGTGACATCCCCATGGTTTTGTCCTTTTTACTTTTTTTGGCCCAGAGGGGCTTGCAAGTGGGTACCATTAAAGGTTACCTGGCGGCGCTGTCCATCTTTAAGCGCTCGTCTGAAGAGTGTTCCTACTTTAAAATCCCTTTAATTTCACAGTTTCTGAAAGGGCTCACTAATGTGTTCCCTCCGTCACCTTTCCTGGTGCCCGGTTGGGATTTAAACCTTGTTCTTAAGTTTCTTATGGGTGCTCCGTTTGAGCCTTTACATTCTTGTCCTTTGAGGCTGTTAACTCTGAAAACTGTGTTTTTAGTTGCGGTTACTTCCGCTCGCAGAGTGAGTGAGTTACAGGCACTTTCAGTTAAGCCACCCTTCACTGCATTTCACAAGGACAGGGTTGTCCTTAAAGTTCGTCCTTCTTTTCTTCCGAAGGTAGTTTCGGAATTTCATTTGGCCCAGAAGGTTGTTCTTCCGGCATTCTATCCTCCTCCGCATCCTGCTAAGGAAGAGGAGAGGCTCCATAGGCTTGAGCCTAGAAGAGCTTTAAGCTTTTATGTTTCACGCATGTCCTGGGTCACAGTGGACGATCAACTCTTTATTGGTTACGCTGGAAAGCATTTGGGACAAGCTGTGACGAAACACTTTGTCTCGCTGGATTATTTTGGCCATCTCTGAGTGTTACCGCTTGGCGGGTAAGGACCCGCCGGCTGGTTTGCGGGCCCATTCTACCAGGGGTATGGCTGCATCTAATGCCATGCAGAGGGGTGTTCCTATTCGAAACATCTGTGATGCAGCCACCTGGGCTTCAGTACATACATTTGTACGTCACTATTCCCTCGATTCCATCCGAGGACAAGATCTGGCCTTTGGCAAGGCGGTCCTTTGCTCTGCTATTTGATTGGCAATTCTAAATTTTAATTCTCAATTCTTTCCCTCCTCCTTGCTCTGGTATTGCTTGGGAGTCTGTCATAGATATGGAATACGTCGGAGGACCCAATCCCCTCGAAGAACAAGTTACTTTCTTACCTGGTAACGTTCTTTCGATGGGATGGTCCGACGACGTATTCCATATCGCTCCCTCCCTACCTTCCCTGCTGCCGAATTTCTTATGCGATTGCAGCTTACGTTCCGCAAGGCTTTGTGTCTGACTGGCAGTAGACTAATGTCACACGTTCTGGGGGCAAAAACTACAACTGAGGCTATGGGCGTCATGCGTCCTACTTATCACATCGGATGACGTCGGAGGAGGTCCTCGGCGACGGCTCATCGACGTCATCGACGCAGGACGCAGACACCGAAAAAAGTTTCCGAAGCAGCACAGCTGTGGTGATTACCTGTCATAGATATGGAATACGTCGTCGGACCATCCCATCGAAAGAACGTTACCAGGTAAGAAAGTAACTTGTTCTTCTGAGGCATTTAAACTACTTTGAAGGAGGAGCAAAATGGCATTCAGAGCATTTGAAGTAGGAGCAAAAAGGCATAAGTTAATAAAACGAATATTACAGTTACTCTTAAACAGTGCAAATAGTTTGAGTTCCCCAGAGGAGTTGATTCAATGCAATAGGTTAGGCCTAAGTCAATGGGCTAAAGTCTTGTATAGGATAAAGCAGTTCTGGAAGACGTCTGTTCCTGGTAGTTCCTGCAGATCTCGCTGTTCCTGAGCCTCAGTCGTGGGGACAAGAGGGAGGACGTCGGGGGACTCCTGCACTGCAACTGGTTAAAAAGCTGACTAAGGCAAATCTTCAATTCCGGTAGCTGTATTCAAGCACACAAACTGGTGTCCTTCTCCCTGGCTATTCGGTTTCCTGCAGCACTCTGAGGAAAATACAACCAGCTCCGATAATGGTATCCAGGTGGCCTACGAGTTGATTGTTCCCACCAACTCAAAGGGAGAAGTCGTCCTTGAAGGGCTTCTCTGTCGAGATGAACTTGGCGATTGAAACCTGCAGCAGGGCTTCACCGGACAAACCAACGGTCCAGGAGTTGCAGCAGCCGTCCTCTTCCAGCTCATCTTCGGTTCTTTCGTTCCAGTGGTCGACTCTGCCTTCCAAGCCAAGAGACTCGCCTTTTATCCAGTTTCCTCCCATTCATTCCAGCCTAGCTGCCACTCATCCATCAGGTTGGCTGTCCTTGCCGGACAGTCAGCCAGCCAATCGTGCCAGAGTACATTTGGGTCTCCTAGGAGACTAAGCACAGGGAGTTTTGGGCACCTCTCTTACTCCCTGCCCACCCCAGACACTCTGGCACCAGAGGCCTGAAGCCCACCAAAGGCGTAGGAACAAAGGGACCAAACATGGTTTGGCGCGCAGAGACAAACTCTTGAAGGACCTTTCCAAAAAGAAATGGCGAAAAATGAAGACCGGGACCTGTTTAAACAAAGGGGGCTCAGACGCCCTCTTAAAAAACATGGCTCACGCGGTTTTGTGCTACCAGTGTTTGTGGTTGGGAAAAATCATGGTAGTTCGTTGTAAAACCACTGCCACCAGCCATTTCGAGAGGAAAGGGTAGCATTTGACTGCTACATGAGTTTGTAGACATGGGGGATACTAAGTAACCCCTCCAGCACTCTATTGTAAGACTAGTAAAGTCAATTTCATAGTAGTTTATCCCAGAGAAGGTATTTAAACCTTG